>NC_139535.1:25242008-25265920 GCF_965153285.1 Podarcis tiliguerta | reverse complement strand
CTCTCTTTATATATATAAATTGCCACATGCAGATTTTACATAAAATGGTATCTTCATTTGTTCTCTCTGCGTTACTGACCACCCTAACTTTATCACACATAGTTTAATGTAACATGTAGTTTGCCCACATCACTTTCAGTATGCAAGAGTGTTTTGCTTCTTTCTTCATTGTCTAGAGAATTCTTCATTGCATGAGATTCAAGTCACTAGGTAGCTCTCTAGGCTTAGCTGCATCTGGATGGAGTCAGTAGCCTCCCTCATTGTTTTGCCCTGGCTTAATCCAACTTCCAGAAGGATGCATCTTCTAAGTCTTCCATGGAATCAGGGCTGCCCTAAATGTTTGTTAAAATCAGGTGGCAACCCGAGGCAGCAGATCCTGGGGAGCAGTGAATGACTGCGAGCTGTTGGTGTCACATGGCTTGCCCTTCAACTAGTCTGCTGCCATCAGATGTGGTGAAGGACACTGTCTTCTCATCAGTATTGAAGTAAGGCGGGAGGGGGGGTAATAAGAACATAAGAGGAGCCTGCTGGATCAGGCCAAGGGCCCATCTAGTCCAGCACCCTGTTCTCCCAGTGGCCAATCAGATGCACAAGACCACTTGTCTCTCTTGTGGTTTCCAGCAGCTATGGAAGCAGAGCTGTCATGGCTACCAGCCATGATAGCCTTGTCCTCCATGAATTTATCCAATCCTCCTCCAAGTTGATGGTCATCACTGCCTCCTGTGAGAGCGAATGCCATAGTTTAACTATGCTCTGGGGGAAGAGATAGTTTCCTCTAAATTTTCCAACATCCAGCTTCCATGAATTCTAGTGCCGTCTTGTTATTTACCCCAGGCAGCAAAATGCTTGGGACACAAGTGCTTGCAGCACTAATGCAGTAGTGGGGCATTCACAAGGGATAATACGGACACAGGAAGGGAAACTTCCCCTCCCTTCCTTTGCTCATGGAGTCTTTCCTAAGGCCACCTGTGCATGTTTTCCTACCTGCAGCATGGTGTCCCCATTGGGGTCACAGTGAGGGCAAGATCAGCACTCTTCCCTCCACTGATTTTACATTAAAATGCCCCTCTACCCACTCATGTTATCATGGCAAACATAGGTTTGTGAGCACACAAAGCTCACATCTCCATTTTACAGACAGAAAACAACCGGGGCTGTCTGCCAAGTTCATAGCTGAGCGAGGATTAAAATTCAAGTTTCTAAGTTTCAGATCTAGTACCCTGGTTGCTGGCCCAACTGTTCTCACATTTAAGCGTGTGTTTTTTATAACGCTTGAAATTAGATTAAGCACCATTTGTTGTTGAGCGCCAGGATCACAGAATCAGAGTACAGCAAGGGCCTTTCCCAGATAATTGCACTGAGAAAAGTCATTGCAAAATTGTTACTTAGTTGTCGCATTGGATCCAGATGTCTTTTCTGAAGGGGTTTTGTGTGTGTGTGTGCTTCTGTTGTTGGTGTAGCAAAGTTCATATTGTTTTGTTTTAATCTAATTTTTGTAAATATAACAGGGGAGAACGAAAAATTGCGAGCTGACATTAACAATAAAAAACATCCCATTGATCCTGACTTAAACTTGGCCACCGACTTGGAAAGCTTTAAAAGATTAGACACAGTCATGGAGGAGAAGGCAATCAATGGCTACCAGCCACAATGGCTATGTTGTACCTCCCTGGTCAGAGGCAAGATGTCTCTGAACACCAGTTGCCAGGGAATCACAAGTGTGGAGAGTGCTCTTTGTGATGAGGTCCTTCTTGCAGGTTTCCCATGGGCTGACCACTGTGAGAACAAGCTGCTGGACTAGATGGGCTGTTGGCTGGATCCAGTAGAGCTCTTCTTATGTTCTTCTTACATTAAACATATGAATTAACAGAGGCAGTCTATATCTCCAAATACTGTAGGTATCTAAACAAGATCAGCCACATCGGATGATCTATGTCGGAGTTATTATTTTTCTTTCACTATTCTGCTTAGGGTAGCTTTTCCAACGGGAGCAGGAATGTTGTATTTGAACTTCTCTGGTTCTTCTTTACTTGCTCCTTTCCTGGAATTTTCATTTGTATTTCTGAATTTAAAACATACCAGTTAAGCACACAATACCCAATAAAAGCCAAAGCAGGAGAAGGAGGAGGGTTTTGTTTTTTTGTTTTAGAGAAGGCGGGAGGCAAGCAAGAAAAAGAACCAAACAAAACCCTTTGTTCTCTTTTTAGTTCACCTACATTAGCCAAATTCAGAAGTAATTCCGAACAGCTGAGGTTAGCCTGGGACATCTAATCCCTCAAAAGCTTGGTCTGAATTCCAGAACCAGAATGTGGCGTTGAGTCTCCTCGATGACGAGTAAAATCTCATTCTTGCAAAACCTCTGGAGCAAGGAAAACCAGCTGAGAAATTGCATTTTGAACAGAAGCTCTGGCAGCATCTGATGTGGTGCCCAATGGAGTCAAGGGAAAGGCTGAGCCAGCAGCAGATCACAACCTCATGGAAGGCCTTCCCCCGGGCGTGAGATTGGACGTGATGTGGAGTGGAGATTGGGATCAGGCATGCTGCACCAACCCCTCTTCTTGCCCAAGCATCTGGTTGGGCACTGTGAGAACAGGATGTGAGAAGGGCCACTGGCTCTTCCATTCAGCATGGCTCTTCTTCTGATCCTCTGCTCTTAAGCTCTATGTGTTGGGGAGGGTACACAGGGACCATAATATGTTCATTAACTGAGATGATCCTAAGCTCCAAACCCATGACTTGTGACTGCTCGTTTTTGCTTGAGTACTGCCAATCTTGCCTTCAGAGCCTGTGCATCTTGTGCTACTGGCTTCTGCAGCAAGGTTGGTGGCAATGCACGATGGAGCCTTCTCTCCTTGGTGCCTTTACGCCTGTGGAACTCCTTGCCTCAAGGTTATCACCCTCTTTATAGGTGTTCTGCAGGCAATTGAAAGCATTCTGTTACTACAAACAAGGATTTTGACTTAGTTGCTGCTTAATGTTTTGATTCTGAGTACTGCTCTTTCTGTATGGAAGTGAGAGCTGGACCATAAAGAAGGCTGATCGCCGAAGAATTGATGCTTTTGAATTATGGTGCTGGAGGAGACTCTTGAGAGTCCCATGGACTGCAAGAAGATCAAACCTATCCATTCTGAAGGAAATCAGCCCTGAGTGCTCACTGGAAGGACAGATCCTGAAGCTGAGGCCCCAGTACTTTGGCCACCTCATGAGAAGAGAAGACTCACTGGAAAAGACCCTGATGTTGGGAAAGATGGAGGGCAAAAGGAGAAGGGGACGACAGAGGAGAAGATGGTTGGACAGTGTTCTCAAAGCTACCAGTATGAATTTGACCAAACTGCGGGAGGCAGTGGAAGACAGGAGTGCCTGGTGTGCTCTGGTCCAGGGGGTCATGAAGAGTCAGACACCACTAAATGACTAAACAACAACAACAACAACCACTGCTCTTTGTGTTTTGATTGATTGATTGATGATTGATTGATTGATTGATTGATTGCCACTGTCTTTAGTTTGACAATTTGTGTTCTAATGATGGGGTTACCTTGTGTTTGCTTTTATATTTGTAATATAAGAACAGTTTCAGGTTAAGAACGGACCTCCAGAACGAATTAAGTTCTTAACCCGAGGTACCACTGTATTAGGAAAGTGGAAATAAAAGAGGCAGGAAACAAGTGTGGAGTAAACGAGGACAAATTTATTAACTATAGCTTAAAAACATACGAACAACAGAACTCAAGAACTTCTAAACTTCTAAGCTGCATAAGGGGAAGGAGACCAAGCCATCCAAAAGCCCTGTCAGATGTCTAATCCTGTTGGAACTGGATGAGTCCACCCTGCAGCGATTCAGGCTGGTACTACTCCCAGCCCCCATTCCCCCTGCCGCACTCCTAAAGTAAGGAGCGAGGCATTCCTGATTCATACCCTTTCCAAGCTTCTGGACTGACTCCAGCTACCTAGGCTGGACATTGGATCCTTCTAGGCAGGTAGACGTGTAAAGGGCTCCCTGTGCCAGTTAGGCTTTGCTCAAGCAATCAAGGCCTTCTTGAATTCTGGCATCTGAGTTCCGCCACCCTTGCTCATTTTTCTGGATCGTGACACCTGGCTTTTCCTTCAATCATGCTTCCTGGTTTGTCCCTCCCAACAGGGAGCACATGGCCAGAGCAGAGAAAAGGAAAGTCCTGTTGCTTGAGCAAAATTGCACTTACACACTGTTGGATGCAATTATGGCGATATCTAACAGCCAACGATGCGGAGAGGGCTGATCTCAGAACCTCTCTCCCTCCCACCCACCCTCATTGACTGGGATCCAGCAAAGGTTTGTGCAGCTTTGTGTGCACTCAAGAGACAATCATACCCATTTGCTTACTCGGTGTACACAACAACATTTTCCGCAGCTGCTGTTCTGGCACTGTAGACTGCACCTTGCCTTTCCAGTGAGCAAAATAAATAATTCAAAGCATAAATGTATTTGAATTTCAATTTAAAGGGGGGAAATTGTTAATTTCAAAGATGACAGTATTATAGTAGGATTGTGCTAACATGGGGAAAATATTTCCTGTCTTCAAAAGTGACTTGAATTCCAACTATGTTCAAACATTTCTCATTTGAAAAAGTTTCCTGAAAGCATTAAAAATAGATTCCAGCTGACAGTCACTTCTTATTGAGTTCCGAGAGTGGGGCAGATGATGGTTTTGGGTAGAAGGGGTGGGTGAGGGGAGGGATAGACCTGATCACTGAGAGAAATGAATATTTCCGCTGGAACGTTCGTGACAAAAAGAGACAAACTAGACAGAAAAATTGCAAAATAAATTACAGGGCTCTCCTTTTAATCACTAGAAGGTGATAACTTCAAAATTACCTGAGCAAAATCACAAGGAACTGCAGAAATATAGAGCAGAGTTAAGAACTCTGATCAAAGAAGATAAGCAATTATTTGTACCATGCGAAGAGCTAAAACTTTTAAAACAGCTCAGGACCAGGATACATAACAGATTGGCTTAGCACTTATCACTGTACTCCGTAGGGGTCAGCTTCCTGCAGATACCATTTTATTGGGAATTCCAATCTGTATGATCTAGGAACCTGGCCTTTAGCATGCTGGCACCTTGGAATGCCCTCCCGTTATGTAGAAATACAGCCAATCACATAAATCAAAACACCTCAAACAAATACCCTCTCCATAAAAACACCGCACCACACAACTGAACCCCTCACTCAATAGATAGCCCTCCAAACACCTCATCTCACATTGAAATGCCACACACACTAATCCAGAATAAGTCCGAAGTAGGTAGCTGTGTTGGTCTGCAGTAGTCGAAACAAAATAAAAAAAAAATCCTTCCAGTAGCACCTTAGAGACTAACCAAGTTTGTTATTAGTTACCTCCTGGCAAATAGAAGGGGAAGAAATGGAGGCAGTCAGAGATTTTACTTTCTTAGTTTCCATGATCACTGCAGATGGTGACAGCAGTCATGAAATTAAAAGACGACTGCTCCTTAGGAGAAAGACGATGGCAAACCTAGACAGCATCTTAAAAAGCAGAGACGTCACCTTGCCAACAAAGGTCCGTATAGTTAAAGCTATGGTTTTCCCAGTAGTGATGTATGGAAGTGAGAGCTGGACCATAAAGAAGGCTGATTGCCGAAGAATTGATGCTTTTGAATTATGGTGCTGGAGGAGACTCTTGAGAGTCCCATGGACTGCAAGATCAAACATCTCCATTCTTAAGGAAATCAGCCCTGAGTGCTCACTGGAAGGACAGATCCTGAAGCTGAGGCTCCAATACTTTGGCCACCTCATGAGAAGAAAAGACTCCCTGGAAAAGACCCTGATGTTGGGAAAGATTGAGGGCACAAGGAGAAGGGGGGGGGGGAACAGAGGACGAGATGGTTGGACAGTGTTCTCAAAGCTACAAACATGAGTCTGACCAAACTGCGGGAGGCAGTGGAAGACAGGAGTGCCTGGTGTGCTCTGGTCCATGGGGTCACAAAGAGTCGGACACGACTAAACGACTAAAGAACAACAAAACAAGTTTGTTATTGGTATGAGCTTTCGTGTGCATGCACAGAATAAGAAACTCGAACCCTCATGTCATCCACACACACAAAAAAATCTGTGTGGTGAGCCAGCATAAGCACAGTGAAGGATGCTGGAAGGGGGACCCTCCCACTGTTCAACCCATCCTGACAGCTACTGATATAAATAGCAAAGCAGTGTGGGTCAGTTCACAGGAGGACCCCTCCAGCAATTTGGTAAGGCTCAGAGACTTCAGAAAGCAATGTAGGACCAGGACAGGACTACATGGGGCAGCTTTGCTGCTCCTAGTCACTCCATCCTCTCCATCTTAATTTCGGTCTGAAAGGCCAAAACGCGTGGGTGCTAAGAGAGTAAGTTGTAAGCAAGCACAATTTATGACATTACATCGTTGTGGATCATGAGATTTGTTTGTTACAGCATCGGCCTTAGCTTCTAATATTCTAGCTTTGTAGAAGATGAAGCAACACGAGCCTTATCTCTGATTTTAAGCTGGCAAGGTTAGGTTGGGATGTTTATATTTATTTATATTTGTATATAATTGTACATAGTTTTAAGGGCATCTTTCTTTCTTTCTTTCTTTCTTTCTTTCTTTCTTTCTTTCTTTCTTTCTTCAGTAATCTCATACCAACATTGTACTTTTCACAAGCAGATTTCCAAAAGTGGGTTTTCTCCATGATGTGGCCATTTTCATGAAACTTCCCACCAGTACCTTCAACACGGTTCCGAAACTGGCAGAAGAATCAGTTTGTTGAATTACACGTACATTTAAGTACTCCTTCAGAGCCTGTGCCAGTGCGTACAAAATTCTAAGATAACTGTTGGCTTGGACAACAAACATTTCTAGAATTAACCACCAAAGAGAGGGTTTTTTTTTTCAGAAGGGAGAGGTGGGTCAAAGGAGGGGGGGAAACGAACATATTAAAGAGTAAACAAGCAGTAAAAGGACAACCACAGCAATGAACCCAAATAGGCCTTAGGAAAACACACTCACAAATGCACACACCAGCTTTTGGAGTTGGGAAAATGCTTATAAATACTAGAGGTGAAAGCAGTCTCCTAGTACTTTGTCATCTGCTGCAAGCAAGCTGACTTGGGTTGGGGAGCAGCAACGGACAGCAAGAAATGCAATTATGCCTTTCTGAAATACCTGTAGGCTTCATTGAAATATTGCCCTATTGCCCAAGGAACTGGAAACTGTTTGCATAAAAATAATTAGCTAGCAAGCAGCTGCATTGCCAAGACGTGCAAAGGGGCTGTTACATCTAACTGGGCTCAGCCCCATCAGGGTGACAAATTTGTGTCCCTTTCTGTCTTATTCTGACGTTCCTTTCTGAACTCTCACACATCGTGTGATATGTTACAGGCCCAAGACCTCAGCAGCACCCATGCTGGACACACATGAGGTTTTTTTTTTTTTAAAAAAAAAGGTAAAGGACCCCTGGATGGTTAAGTCCAGTCAAAGGCGACTATGGGGTGCGACGCTCATCTCTCTTTCAGGCCAAGGGAGCCGGTGTTTGTCCACAGTTAGGTTTCCGGGTCATGTGGCCAGCATGACTAAACCACTTCTGGCACAACAGAACACTGTGATGGAAACCAGAACTCATGGAAGCACCGTTTACCTTCCTGTCACAGTGGTACTTATTTATCTACTTGCACAGGCGTGCTTTCAAACTCTTAGGTTGGCAGGAGCTGGGACAGAGCAACAGGAGCTCACCCCGTTTGTGGGGATTTGAACCACTGAGCTTCCGATCAGCAAGCCCAAGAACCTCAGTGGTTTAGAGCACAGCGCCACCCGTGTCCTACACACATGAGGAGAGGGGTAGGAAAAGCATGTCACTTCATCCCCCTGTCCAGTTGCTAGTCCTGAAGGAAATACACTCATCACGTGCACATATAAGGCTGCAATCACTAGCATTCTTACTTGGAAGTCAGGAGGGGGAAGAAATCCAATTTGGTTTGCATTTAAATGTGACTCTACCTAACTCACACTACCTGAAACAATATGCAAGCCCAAACATAGCTGTCTACTGGAATTCATACTTCTCTGAATTTTGCAATTCCATTCTCCAGCCAAGTAACAAAATGCATAAGCTAGGGTAAAGTTGCATTAAAATGCACGTATTCATGGAAATAATATTCAATATGCATTGTGTTAGGGAACTTTAAATATTAGAGAAATTATGCTCTACAAAAATGAGTATATCAGGCAAAATTGTGCGCATATATATATATATGCTGCAGTTTGCACGGAAACGCAGATGAATTTTAATGAGGACAATTTGTCAGAAAATCACCAAGTGTTGTGGAAATGTAGCGGCAGACTTACGACTAGAAAACGAGAAACGGAAAGAAACCAAAATTGACACGTTCACCTATCCATCCTTACTTGGAAGTTAAGTCCTTCAAAATCACTGTCTTCAGAGAGAATATGTTTAGGGCAAAAGCCTTAATGCACAATACCTACCCTTGAAGGTAAAATCGTAAATAAAATCTCTTAAACATGAAATAAACACTTGAGGCAAACTCAGGCTGCAACCTTTGAAAACCTCTTAGCAAGTAGCTGCTTGCTAAACAAGCTCTAACTTTATATTACTAATGTGTTGCCCCAAACATCTAGCTTACGCTTTGTCATAGAATTTCAGAGTTGGAAGGGACCCAAATGTCATCTAGTCCAACCCCCTGCAATGCAGGAATCTCAACTAAATCATCCATGACAGATGGCCATTCAACCTCTGCTTAAAAACCTCTAAGGAAGGAGAGTCACACGTTACAATTCTGAAATAGAAATAACAGTGCATTTGCCAAGATAAGCTTTCCACATTCTTAAAGAGAGATGAAAAATAAATTGGCACTGTAGGATGAGATTATTTTTAATTTCAGACCCTAATAGCAGCTTCACTTGACAGGAGCACCCAGTGGTGACCTCTGGGTTAAGGTAAGTAAAGAGCTAACTAATATCAGTGAGTACATTGGGCTACAACTCTTGCTCGGGTTTAAAGAATATTTTTTTTGGGGGGGAGCCATTACTTTAATGGCCACTGTTAAGTAGGAAGATATTTGTCAGCCAGTTCAGTTCCTATAATATCCTAAGGCTGAGCTATTTGAAACTGCTTGCAGTGAATGAACTTTTATTTGAGAACAATCATATTGGTGAGTGAACTAGGTTCCCCCTTCATTGCAATGTACCTAGAAAAATATATACAATCAAATATTATATCACAGATATTAACAAACTGCAATATTGCGTGCAGTGCTATTTTTGTAGAAAAAGAAGTGCTGGAACTCATCATGAACACCATGAACTTACCCCTTTTTCTCTTATAATGGCAATGGCACCCATCTGAGAGGTGCCAAAACTGAGTTCCTGCAATTTCCAGATACAATTTCCTGATTACAGGTCCATGTGCTATAGAGAAATTATGTTCTAACTGTTTTAATGGGAAGATGATTATTTGCCAGACTGTTGTTATTTCATAAGCCACCTCTTCTATTCCTTCAATAACTTTTCTGTTGGAGTGATAATCAGATTACCTTATCAAAATATGTATTTTATTAATTTTAGTCGTGACAATGAGTATTTTTTGAAGCAATGGATATTGAATGATTTCGAAAAGTTTTAACTTATATGTTGCTGTTTTTCAATTCCCTTGAAAAAGAACACAACTGAAAAAATGTCAGCAGTCAGATTAATCCTGGCATGCATCTGTGAATAAATACATTTTTAACACCTAAGATTCACCTCTTCTTCTTGTTCAGACTAGCAGTATGTCCACAAATTCCATGCCACTTGGGCACAAAAGAAAAAAAAACTGCACACAACCAAAGACAGGTTGGGTCTTCGCTGAAATCAGCGGGGAAATGAAAGCTGTGGTAAAATATAACAAACGTCTCCTCAAAAATAAAAATGCCAGAC
Source organism: Podarcis tiliguerta (assembly GCF_965153285.1). Taxonomy (NCBI): domain Eukaryota; kingdom Metazoa; phylum Chordata; class Lepidosauria; order Squamata; family Lacertidae; genus Podarcis; species Podarcis tiliguerta. The sequence continues at coordinate 25,255,977 of NC_139535.1, read as the reverse complement.
AAAACAAAAAATGCTTTCATTTCACACTTCTAGTACTAGGTGAGTTTCCCTGGGGTGAGCATAGCAAAATGCCACCGTTGAAAAGTCTATTATTTATTCCCACATACTGCTCCTCAGATGATCTTTGTGAAACCTTCATCAACCCAATGCCCTCCAGATGTTATGGACTCAAACTCCCATCAGCCCCAGCTAGCCTGGCCGGTGGTCAAAAATGATGGAAGTTGTCATCCAAAACATCTGGAGGCCACCAGGTTGGCAAAGACTGCCTTTCTGTATGCGTTCATGTTGGAATACATGATACCTTCATGATAATTGATGTGTGCTGCTGCTTCACAAAATGGTGGCTTGGAATTGTGAGTTATTTTCGTATCTCCTCCCCCCTTCATGCTTCCACAGCAAGGCAATCTGATAGAAACAATAGTCTTAGTTGGTAGACTTGTGACGGGGGCTTCACACAAGCAGGCAATTGTGTTACAGCTGTAGTTTGTGACACAGAAGGCAGTTCTTTTCCGTTGCATAAACTTATTTATAACTTTTCTCGTATTTTGACTGTACGTTCCTTATGAACAGGGGTTGTTTATCCTTTCGGTATTTGCCCGCTATGCACCACACTGAGGTCCTGTTTCATGACTGTGGTAACCTGAGCAGATCCTCAATGACAACAATAATAATAACGCACAAAGGAAAAAGGAAAGGGGTGAAGTGTACGAGGTCGTGCTTGGTTGCTTTTGCTCTCCTTTGCCAGATAAAAAGTTTATTGCAAAGTTGCTGCTCGCATGTTGAAACTTTAGGAAGACCCAGTGAAAGTCAGTGACAGCTGCACTGCGGAGGCTGCCAAAGATCGCTCTCGTTGGCTAATTTCCGCCAGTCCTGTTACTACAAGTTCTATCCTGAGCAGCGGCGTTGGCAAGCCTCGAAATTTGCACAAAGTTCAGATTAGTTCACTGCCGTGGAAGTTGCTGGCTCTTCCGCTGTGTCTCCGACCGAGTGGAAATCCATCAGATTAGTTTCTAAGTTGTCTGCTTAACTTTTGGAAGAAGCGTTTGTAGTGAGGGCGAACCCTCGTTTCCTGCAAATCTCGAGAGCTAACAATGCAATCCTTCACACGGTAGCGGCCTGTGTGGCGGGGAGGTCACTGATGCTCTCCCGGCTTCTGAACACAGTACGTTGCTGGTGCTTAATGGAATGAAATGGGGAAGGAAGAGAGTTGTTGTGAGGTGTGGTTCAGCCAATCCAACACTCCTGTCTGCACAGAGATGAGGTCTCCACATCTCACACCTCCCTATATCCCTTCTGTAAGTACTAGTGCCCCTCTTCAACTAGCCACCAGCAGGCTAGTATTTACAAGAATCTACATTGGCTCCCAGTACGTTTCTGAGCACAATTCAAAGTGTTGGTGCTAACCTTGAAAGCCCTGTATACCTGAAGGAGCATCTCCACCCCCGTCATTCAGTCTGGACACTGAGGTCCAGCTCCGAGGGCCTTCTGGCGGTTCCTCGCTGCAAGAAGTTAGGTTACAGGGAACCAGGCAGAGGACCTTCTCAGTAGTGGCGCCTGTCCTGCGGAATGCCCTCCCATCAGTTGTCAAGGAGATAAGCAATTATACAACTTTTAGAAGAGATCTGAAAGCAGTTCTGTCCAGGGAAGTTTTTAATGTTTTACTGTGTTTTTATATCTGTTGGAAGCCACTGAGAGTGGCTGGGGTACAAATAATGTTTTTCTATTTTACTGTGTTTTTACATCTGTCGGAAGCCACTGAGAGTGGTGGGGAACAGATAATAAAATTATTATTATTATTATTATTATTATTATTATTATTATTATTATTATTGATCCTTAAGGTGAAAACTGATTAGAATGCAGGATTTGACAAATAAATCTCAGCGTCTCTTGTTGACTATGGACAGTCCTTTGCATAGGCAATTCACCTGCAAGTTTGGTCATAGTGGGAGCTGAGAGGAAGCAGCGTCTGGAGAACTGGCAGCTTAAACAACACAGAAGCAGGGAGAGACAATAGTATGTTAGCTGAAGCACCTTGGGGCACAGAGTCTCTCACTCTTTTTCTGAGGACTTATGAGGGTTGGCAGTTCTGCTGCTTCTGCTTGGACATCTGTAAATAAAGTGAATATTGGGTGCTACCTGTGCTCACTCCTCCAAAGGAAAGTAAACAAGATAGCACTGAACTTCAGAACTTCACCCCTGTTTTCTGGCTCCTTAAATATTACTATGGGCACCCCAGTTTCTTAAGAACGCATAATAACATACAAGCAACAAGTAAAAGGGTTCATAAAAAGGCAGACCTAACAATGCATATGGAAAGAAGGAAATACTCTTTCTCCACATATGAATGTAAGTGAAATTTGTTCTGTAGGTGTGGGGAGTGGAAGCCATATGTCTTGATCTGAAGAAACGGTTTGCAAGCTCTTATGCAGATGGTATCTAACACCTAAAAGAATGAGCCATATATATCCAGAAGACAAACATTGGAGATGTGAGAGCATAAGGCCCTGGTTTTGGAATGCATTAGTATCTAAAAGTACTGGATAATATCAAGGAAATCACAGGATACCAACTAACATTCAAACAGATAGTTATCCAGTTTGGCAGCATTAAATGAGAAGTATTTAAGTGAGGGCAGAGAAATGATTGCCATCCTAGCTGCAGTGAGTAAACTGCAGCTCTAACTGGAAACAGAAAAACCTCCATTCGTAAGAGATTGGCCAAGCTTGATTTGGGATGTGGTAGATAATGCTGAAATCTGATAGACGTTATTAAATATACAAAGGTAGATAAGGAAGTCTACCTTTTGTTGAAATTTGGTCTATGTTTATTAGTCACTAGAACAAGATTAAAAATTCTGCACCTGTAGTTTTATAATGTAAATTCTTTCTTACTCCTCCTCCTCCTGTAATGAATATATATAGGGTGGAATTGTAGCTTGTGAGGTGGAACAATCTCCCGCTTGCACCGTTCTGGGGGTTTTCCTGATCCCCCAATTTCAGGGGGCACCAGGGGCACACAGCAAGGAATGGAAATCCCTGTTGCGCAGGGCCGGATTTAGGTTTGATGAGGCCCTAAGCTATGGAAGGTAATGGGGCCCTTTATATGTCCAGCTGTCCTTTGTCAAATACACATTGTCGCTGTTTTTAGTGTTGAATATATGCTATATGGTAATTTATGGACCTAACAGGTATCTAAAGCCGTTTGCACATGTTGCCCTGCAACCAGTCCATGCAGAATGTAGGCACCCTATAGAAATGAGCAAACCAGTGATATTTCAGGGAGCAGGCTAGCAGGTGGGGCCCATTACTTATATCATAGGAGCCAACACAACAGAAAACACTGTTGATGTGTGCAGGTTTTATTTTATTTGTTTTTTTATCTTATATTTTGGAAATGTACATCCAGGGTTTTTTCCTTTAATTTTTTTTGGGGGCCCCCCAAGAGAGTGGGGCCTTAAGCTATAGCTTGTTTAACTTATACGTAAAGCCGGCACTGCTGTTGCGTCAGCTAAATCCCTCCTCTAGGGTTTGTGCTGACAGGGCTCTTCACAGGTGAATTGTGCCCATGGAAATTTTTTTGCAACAAACATACAGTGGTACCTCGGGTTACATATGCTTCAGGTTACATACGCTTCAGGTTACAGACTCTGCTAACCCAGAAATAGTGCTTCAGGTTAAGAATTTTGCTTCAGGATGAGAACAGAAATTGTGCTCCGGCGGCGCAGTGGCAGCAGGAAGCCCCATTAGCTAAAGTGGTGCTTCAGGTTAAGAACAGTTTCAGGTTAAGTACGGACCTCCGGAACGAATTAAGTACTTAACCTGAGGTACCACTGTATAGGAAAAAGGGTTACTTCATTGCTTTTTTATAGAAGAAGAAGAAGAAGAAGAAGAAGAAGAAGAAGAAGAAGAAGAAGAAGAAGAAGAAGAAGAAGAAATTGCTTGAAAATGATGGCTGGTGTGCTGTCCCAGTAATGCTATCTGAAACAAAGAAGCAGCCCAGCCTTCATTGCGGGAGATGCCAAACAGCTCACAGACACATCTTTCAAAAGAGGAGGATCCATTATCTTACAAAAAAAGAAAAAGAAAAAAAAGCAAGGGAGGGGATGGAATAAAGAAAGGATCCTTGTGGAAAGAACCTTGAGTTACAACATAAGTTTAAACCTGCTGATATTAACAAATAGATGCAATAAAAGGTGCCTTTAAAAAAAGAACATTCAGAATTGGCAAGCTTGATGGAAACTGCTGCTTGGTTACTAGGGGCAAAATACTGGAAAGCGAAAATAAAAAGGATGGATTGCTGAAATGCGTGACTACGCAGTAACGACCAAATTGATGGATTATATAAAGGGTCCACCTACATGTTGCAGGTCACTTGTAGCTGGTCGTTACCTCTCGTTTTTTATTTTTATTAATTGCAGGTGTGCGAGAGGAGGGCATCCATGTCAGGAATGCAGCATGCAGGGAGGGAAGGCTTATCTCTTCCCTCCCCACCCTGGGTGAAACTAATATCACCACTCCTGTGTGATTACAACCCTTGGAAAATACTTTTGTAGGTTTGAAAAAATGTGTTCCAAGTACATGGGACCACTAGGGAGAGGAGAGATAAGCCTGCCCTCCCTTGCCTTACATCAGTTTTTGCCAGGATGATTCAGGCTTTCACATTTGTCTTATGGTTCTATTCATTCTGGTGTTATGTAATTTTATCCAGATTTTGTGTGTGTGTGTGTTTTAATATTTGTTAAGACAAACAGTCCTTTCTTTTTAAAGCAACATGCTGTGATTTACCAGGGAAATTCAGTATTCTAAGCTTGTCCGTGTTGTAATTTATGTGTCCAAGTTAATTTGTTTCTTACTTTTATTCCGTTAAATATTGTTAATAATACCATAATAATGGTACAATGACCAGAAATGAATGAATATGATCTACACCACTATAATTTCCCAATGTTGCATTAATTTAAGTAAAAGGAGAGAGGGGCGTCGTTTGATCCAACAGATGGAAGAAGGCACACACAAAAACAGAACTGCTTATAAACCATTGGAAGCCATATATACAATTTTGTAAGCCGATTCCTTTTATATCCATTTTGCAATATTGTTTATTGCAAGTAACCATTGTAAGAATGGTTATTTAGGCTACAATAACCTGGGAGTGAGTCCCAGTGAAGTCAATAGGACTTACTTCTGAGCTGGCATGCATAACATTAGTACTTTGGCTTGTTCATTTTATTTTTTTAGGCCAGCATATATGTTTTTTTAAAAAATAAAAACTTAAGCTGGAGAATATTACAGCAAAGATGCATCTAAATAACTTCTATAGTGATATAGGCATCCTGTCAGAGCAAGAAATTTCCACTTGCACAATGGGACTTTCCCTCCTCTCCTCCCCTTCACACCCCTAGAATCTGTTTCTGAGTTTCCCCACAACCCTCCAGAGCAGATCTGTGGAGGGCACAGGGTGTGGGGCAGGGGAGAGAGAGGGGAAAGTCCCATTGTGCAAGCGGAATTTTCTTGTGCTGACAGGATACTTACTTCATGCTGCATCTGATACAAGCCATAATGGGTTTAAGTATTCTAAGCTTAATTAAGTCTAGATCCAACCTAATACAGTGGTACCTAGGGTTAAGAACTTAATTCATTCTGGAGGTCTGTTCTTAACCTGAAACGGTTCTTAACCACTTATCTAATGGGGCTTCCTGCTGCTGCCGCGCCGCCGGAGCAAGATTTCTGTTCTCATCCTGAGGCAAAGTTCTTAACCCGAGGTACTATTTCTGGGTTAGCGGAGTCTGTAACCTGAAGCGTATGTAACCTAAAGTGTCTGTAACCCGAGGTACCACTGTACAGTTAGAAATCCTATGTGCCTAGTTGTTAGGTGAATGCCCAAATTATTTAAAGGCTCCAAAGGTGTCTTGCGTGAGTCAAAACACACATCTCTCCATGCAAAACAGCTTTCCCTGAATTCTGCAAGTTCCCCATCCTCTGGAGCCTTCATGCCATCCCAGAAGGTCTCCTTAGCCATTCAGAACAGCTTTTCTGAGGGCATGCAGAGGGCTGCAGGGGAAGCAAGGAGCTAGGAAACCTCCCGTCCCCAGACTCAACCTTTTAATCTGCACATTCAAAGAGTCAGAGGCATATTATCATCTTTATCATTAATAGGTGTTTAGCAAGGTATTTGTTTATTATTTTTTGTAAAAGATGAACAACATTCTGATCCAACTAGACTTGCAATCGCTGTCTCCCCTCTGCGTTCACACATGCATACAAATTCAGTGTACGTTTGTAGCGTCATATGCCGAAACCTCTCTGCAGCCTGGTACATATACGCTCTCTCAAAACAAGGCTTACTCTCAAGCTGGGAGCTTGGCCTGGAGCAGCAGAAATAATCCTGCTCTGCAAATTATCTGATCATTCAAGCCCTAAATTACATTTCGTTCAAAACAGGGTTATAAATTCAGGTCAATTTACCTCATCTGGGCCTCCCAGGTTTACGAACGATCTAAAGCTCTGCTCAGCTCTTAGCTCTTTTTGCGGGGTGGGGGGTGGGATGGAAGGAAATCTATTGCAATTTCTTTAACTTCCTGTACCATTCACAGCTCTTTTTCCTTAGTAAAGGAAAAATTCAAGAGTATTCTCCCTCAGCGTTTTTGTTGTTTCGTTTTTAGTGTTTTGCATTTTCCTACATTGCAGAACAGGGCCTTGCTTTGTAACCCAGTCCATGGGGAAAAGGCAAGTCATGGGGAACGAGTCACAAAACACAGCGTTGCCTTCTTGCCTCCAAACCTACAGGCCTATTTGTGAAATGTAAAGTATGCAGATGGTGGGAGGCATCTTCCTTGGACATTCTTTGAGCATTTTTGTATTTATGCATTTTCTATAAACACAAACTGAATAAAAGTTCAACTTCCCCACCCCCCGTATTGTGTGGAAAGGGACTAACACAACCACTGAATTGCCAAGTTGGAAGGAATTCCCGGGGTCAACTAGCTCAAACCCATGCAATGAAGGAACCACAGCTTTAAAATCCCTGTCAAATGGCCTCTCTCCTCTCCTGCTTCTGCTTCTGCCTCTGAGTCTGGACTGCTCTCTGCCACAGACTCTTCCTGCTCACCAAACCCTGTTGCCTCTTCAGCTTCTGACACCTCCTCCTCCCATGCTACTCCCTCTTCTCCCTCTGACCACTCACTGTCTTCCCACCACCAATCTCCTGGCTCTGAGCCATCTTCCCTTGGGTGGTGCCTCCCACCATTCCTGTGTCCAGCGGGTCCATGGCATAACCCACTGAAGTAAGTGCATTCAAATTAGTCACGACTGACTTATGGCCATTGATTTCAATGGGTCTACTCTGAGTATGAGACAACCCAAATGGAATGCCTTATGGTTGTTGCTGTTTTCTTGGAATTTGAGGAGCCAGCGGTGGTAGGGAGGTAACATTTCATAGAAACGTAGAGTTGCACTGGACCATGAGGAATCTTTTGCCCAACATGGGGTTAACAATTCAGTTTTCAAATTTCTTTGAGGAGAAATGCCGATGAGTACTCTGAATATTGTGCTAAGGAACCTAAAACCATCCTCAACTGCACTACCACTGTGACTTATTTATTGTTAGTCGGGATTGCTTCAGAAACTCATTTAGAGAAACTGGAATGTACAGTATGGGTAATGCAAAGTTAGTAACATATAACTGCCCTAAAACAAACTATGTATTTAATGTTTTCATTGCTTTATTACAACAGCCTCTTCCCAAATAAACATTTGTATAACACAATATGTAAACAGAAGGTTTCAGCCAAGCAAAACTGGGATGGCAGCAGGGACAGAATTAAGCATTTCAAATTGCATTTAGTGTTGTGTTGTGTTCACTCCATAACCTATGTACAGTGGTAGCTTGGTTTAAGAACAGCTTAGTTTATGAACAACTTGGATTAAGAACGCTACAAACCCAGAAGTAGGTGTTTTGGTTGGTGAACTTTGCCTTGGAATAAGAACATGTTTCACTTCCTGTTGAGTGTGTTCCATTTGTAAATTGAGTCCCCCGCTGCTATGGGAAAGCACACCTTGGTTTAAGAACGCTTTGGTTTAAGAATGAACTTCTGGAAAGGATTAAGTTCGTAAGCCAAGGTACCACTGTACGCCGTTTGAAAAGATTGAGTGCCCTTGAAAAGAGGTAAAATATTGTACATAAACCAATTCAATGTATGTTGCCCTCTGAACTCATTGTCTCATAATATGTTTTTTTCCAGAAGACACTCAAGAGTACGCAGTACTGGCACCTCTTTTTGTTGTTGCTTAACAGAGTGGCACTTACTGTAATAACTTCATGGCAAGTACTGGCACCTAATTTTCTTGGGGGGGGGGGACACTCCATAATATACACAGCCTGATTTGGGGGTTGGAAATGCTTTCACATAAACGCAACTTTAGAACCTCGTGGGAGATTGTTTATGCTGAATAGAGATTAATGAGAAAGCCTGGCATTTTGAAGTTCCTATAGGTATTTGTTTAGTTTTGACTTTTCTCGGCATAGTAAAAAGATCTATTCCCCTCACCCAGTAATTATAGGCCTGACCTTTCCATTATTATGTGGGCAAAACTCCCACCAGAATCAAGCGTTGTTTACATCCATCCCAGGCCTTCTTCCCACTGTAATCCAGTTCCGCTCTTGTGAGCAAGATTCAGATCTTTACTGCCACTTACAGTTTAATACTGTGACTTTTACCAGAGTGGAAATCCCACTACATTTCCATAGGATCAAAAACCTTTCAGCCTGATCCAAGGGCGGAGGAAGGGGGATGCGGCGGGTGTGGACCGCCCTGGGTGTCACCACTGAGGGGGGTGACAAAATGTCAGGCAGCACTCACCGTGGGGCCTGTAGCATGCCCGAGCCACGCATCTCTCCCAGGAGAGACATGATGGCTGGGGCACACACAGGCTCCACACTGCCCAAATGGTTTGCCCACTGCCTCCCCCCGCCCAGCTGTAGGGCGGCTGAGCTGGAGGAGGCAGGCAGACTCTGGAAGCCCTGCGGTGCACCCCACCCCTATGGGTGGCTCACCTCTCCCCTAAGGGTGGCTCACCCCACCCCTATGGGCACACCGCCCTGGGTGCCTGAGCAGCTTCTTCTGCCACTGGCCTGATCATATCTGTATTTTCTTCAGACCTATGTCTCATTGAATTCAATGGGATTTCAACCAGAATGAGGAGCTACTGGAGGTGTACAGTGGCTGCCAGATGCAGTAACCCAAACCTCCTTTTCCTTTCTCTTCCAGGAACACATAATAAAAAGAAGGATGTCAGAGAATTCCAACAAAAGCTGGAACAGGAATGGAAATTATCAGGGTTTGCTTATTTCTCCCATGTGCAGAACAGAAGTCAATCCAGCAGATATGATCTGTGTTCACTACTGCTGCTGTTTTCAGTCTGCAAAGGGTGTGTAATTTATAACTTCCTCCTCCCCGTTTGCATTGTTGTTTCCTTTGCAATGAAACAAAAGAGGTGGAATAATGTAACGGGGTAATTTATGTAATTAGTTGCACAAGTTGCATTATTTCGCCACAGCAGTGCGATAAAGAGTTTCGTTTTTTGGGTGGAAGATGAACTGCAGCAGTAATCAAATGGTGAGGAATGGGGCATAGAATGGAACAAAACAAAACAAAATGTGGACATTGGCATAAGCCTCAGTGGAGTCTCATCTCTCCCTTCTCAGCCAATATTCAGAGCAACAACAACTGCAGATAAGGGTCCTGGAGGAATATGGATGGCTAAATAAGAAACATGCACCCACTTGCCACCCCAAACAGTGGGCTGCACTTTGTATACCTGAGGACTGTTTGGAGATGGCGGCGAAGGGAAGAGGGTTCCATTGAAAAGTAAGCCCATAACCTCCCAAGCTGAAGCTGAACTCATGTGGGGTCAGTTCATGCCTCTTATTTGTCCAATTTGCGAGAAAAAATTAAAATTTTAGACCAATCCTGCCTTGTATCAGAAAAAAAAACTCCTGTTTTCAGTTAACATATCAAAGCATTTTGAAGGGCATCCCTCCCTTTTCTCCCCCCCCCCCTTAACCAAATGCAAAATGTTAAATTGTTGGCTCGGCATGTAACTCATCAGTCTTTGCAGAACTGGGGGGAAAGAAGAAAAGAGAAAGTTAGGGAATTGGTCATTTGTGGTTAGAACAATCAGACTAAAATGGTGATTTGTCTCTCTTTAAGCCTCAACTTTTTGTTATTTCTAAAAGGTTAGAATCTTGCCAGGCCAATTTTCCCTCTGAACCAGTAATCAGCATGTAATTTTTATTGCTATCAGACTTTTTGAAAATGACAGCATTCACTAAGATCATCAACATGTGTTCTACAAATTGGTACATCCTTCAAACCATCATCTGATTTCTTTTGGGAAGGAAATAATTTCTTTTGGGAAAGAAATGAGTTTTATTCGAGGTAGGCCCCATACATTGCCCCTTTGCAACAAAGAACTGTGTAGGGAAATCAAAATGGCGCTAATGATAATAAACAAACTTGCTTCTCTTTGTGGAGAAGTTCAAGAGTTCTTTAACATGATTATGTTTATTGATATGTACTCCTTTTATGGAAACGGGGGGTGAGTTTCATAGCTGCTGCATAACTGCAGTCATATTTGTGGTACAGCAGTCGCCTTGCATGCAGAAGGGCTTGATTTCCACCCTTGGTGTCTCCCAGATAGATCTGAGGAAAGTCCTTGCAAACATTTTGGAGGGAAAATGTATAAAGCTCTTGTGCTTGCTTGGGACAATTTAAACGTTGATAATTGCAGCACAAGAAAACAAAATTCAAATGGACAAAAAAAAAAAAGAGCTGTGTCTGGCAACAACAGCAAACGGTTCCCAAGAAATAGATGTGTAAACAAGGGTTATTTCTGAATTCTTGAAAATTGCCTGTAATAAGTATTTTTAAAATACACCAAGCTAACCACTGAAAGTAGCATAGTGCCAATTCTCCCATCCCCATCTTGATGTGGGATGGGTGTTAAGCTTGCTTCAAGCATTGAGAAAAAACAATTGCAAAAATCCCCCAGCAAGCTCAGAGGGAGAAAAAGGAAATAAATGTTGATTTCCTATACTCGTGCTAGTTATATGTTTTCATTTCCTTATAGGAGAGGACAAAACTGTCAAAACTGATGGGCATGCCTGCCCTGGAAACTGAGAGAAATGAAATTGACAAATCCTTCTGTTCCTAGTATGATCTACTTATATCATTGCTGAATAATAAAACGCTGACCTGTGCCCTCTCTTTCTCTCTGGCCTACCTCATGGGGTTGTTGTGAGGAGATAAAGGCATGACTCCATGTATCTCCTTGTGGCTCTTTGGAAACAGAATAATCTAACAAATAAATAAGTAAAATAACTTGGGATGGACTTTGACAGTGGGTTCCCCTCCTTCCAACACCTAGAAGTTACTTATTGTCTATGTTTCATTGCTTTCAAGGAGTAGCAATAAAGAATTCATAGTTAACAGCTTACACATGTAACAAGGGTATAGAAGTTTGTAAGGTGTTACTTAGCAACATTCACTGACAGACCGTCAATAGCTAACTAGAGGAGTAAAGGAAAAACTCAGCCAAGGCATCAAAATAGCAGATTTAAGTCATTGACTGTGTCTAAAAGATTGCCACGAACAACACTGGTGCTGTGAATTTCTCTTAGTGCTGATTCCCATCAAACCACTTGGGTCTGACAACTTGTCTACACACACAGGTGCAGTGAACACATGAAGCCCACCTGTGATGAGTTTGTGGGTATTTTTTACATGCCTCCATATCACCTATAGCTTGGGCAAATAATATACTCTACAGATAATTTCATGGCATGGAAATGTAGAATTAATAGGGCAAGGTGGATGGAGGCATGTGGATAGAAGGCTCCATATTATTCTACCATGATGAATGAATACATCTACATGCAGTACTTTTTTTGTAAAAGAGTCAAATGCCGCTACTCATAGCTTGATCAAAGTACCACGGGTACCACCACAAAATGGCAGCTTGTGATATTTTTTTTAAAGTGATGGTACTCCATACCACTAAGTACATAACATCACTCAAGAGCACAAGACAGTTTGAGCATATTACACCAATCCTGGCCCAACTGCACTGCCAATAAGTTTCCAGGCCTGATTCAAAGTGCTGGTTTTGACCTATGAGGCCTTAACTGGCTCAGGACTGCGATACCTCAAGGACCACCTCTCCCCATATGAGCCAGCCTGGAACCTGAGATGATCAACCAAGGCCCTTCTTCGTATGCCTTATCCACGAGGGATCTGGTGGGTGGCAAAACAAGAACAGGCCTTTTTTTTGCAGTGGCTCCCTGCTTGTGGAATGCTCTCCCTAGCAGTCTGAAGCACTGCGGAAGTAGTGAGGAAAATATTTCCATTCACTGGCTTCTCCAGTTTTCTGATGTGATTTGGGGGTGCTGTAAAATTCTCTTTACTGTTTGGCAGGATGCACATGGACACATGACAGATAGTGAGGCTACTGGGCAACAGGCCTGGCATCAGTGGCACTAGAATGCCAGGCTTCACCAGGACTGGCAATAGTCACAGAAGCATATTTTCTTTCTTCTTATTTAAATAATAAAAATTTAGAGCCAGGGAGTGGCCGACCAGACACGTGCGTGGTTACAGATGTTCAGTTTATTATTTGTCCCTTCATACAGCGAGACGGTGCTTATTCCTAATTAAATGAGTTCAGCATCAGCTAAAGCAAATAGAAGCAAACTCAATTTACTTCCCGTAGTCGTGACGGTGCCACAATTTAAGTGAGTTAAAAATCTGCTATGCAGAGTATTTGTTTTCCTTCTTTTTCAAAAATAATAAAATAAAATAAAACCCAGGATTGCAAACTGCTCGCTTCTTCCCCCCCCCCTAACATACCAGGAAGAAGCAGTTGTAAAGTATGGAATGATGGGGGAGGAGGAGCGACAGAGAGAGAAGGGAAATGCCATTGTGTGCTTTGTAACTGAAGTACTACACTTGACTATCTAAAGGTCCCCCACCCCACCCCATAAGAACATTAAGCCCTGGGTAGGGATGGGGAAACAAGTCTGTTTTTATTTCTCTTTTTCCCTGTCTTAAATTTAATTCTCCACATTTCCCCACCAGTTAAAAATATATATATTTTTTAAATCGCATGAAAATTCTTCAGCATTTTTGTTCAAATTTTTCCGATTTTGCCGTATTTATATACAACTTTGACTAATATAGACATTTTTGCAAATCAATTTCCCCGATCTAATGCGTATGTGTATGTGATTTTCAGCAATATGCATTTTGATGCACACTTTATCCCAGTATGTGCATTTCGGTACACATAATTTGGCTGAAAAACAGCACTGCAAAATTCATTCAATTGCAAATTTGGAAGGGTGGCTTTGTTTTGATTTGCGTATTTTTTTGGCAAATGCAGATTTCGTAAGTTTTGCCTTCAAATGAGAATTGAATTAAATTGTGCATGGTTCAGGCTGGGTCCAAACCAAAGAATATTGGGAAATTGTGCTTAAAAAAAGAAAAAACACCTTCAAAGTAGGGGTCATCATTACCCACTTTATGGAATGCCCTCCCATCACATGTCAAGGAGATAAGTAACTATACAACTTTTAGAAGACATCTGAAGGCAGCCCTGTATTGGAAAGTTTTTAATGTTTGATGTATTACTGTATTTTAATATTTGGTTGGAAGCTGCCCAGAGTTGTCTGGGGCAAGCCCATCAGATTGGCGGGGTATACAATAATAAATGTTTTATTATGTTTTTGTAGAGTGGTATTATTATTATATTATTATTATTATTATTATTAATATTTCATTGGAGAAAAGTTGGAGGCTATTTCAGTGCACTGCTCACTGTTGCACACTGTTGCTTCTGCCCAGGGATGCCAACTTGAATAAACTATTGGGGGAGGGCAAGTAAGCCCCATCCCACATACCGTATTTTTCGCTCTA
>NC_139535.1:24753705-25241808 GCF_965153285.1 Podarcis tiliguerta | reverse complement strand
TCTGAATTCTTGAAAATTGCCTGTAATAAGTATTTTTAAAATACACCAAGCTAACCACTGAAAGTAGCATAGTGCCAATTCTCCCATCCCCATCTTGATGTGGGATGGGTGTTAAGCTTGCTTCAAGCATTGAGAAAAAACAATTGCAAAAATCCCCCAGCAAGCTCAGAGGGAGAAAAAGGAAATAAATGTTGATTTCCTATACTCGTGCTAGTTATATGTTTTCATTTCCTTATAGGAGAGGACAAAACTGTCAAAACTGATGGGCATGCCTGCCCTGGAAACTGAGAGAAATGAAATTGACAAATCCTTCTGTTCCTAGTATGATCTACTTATATCATTGCTGAATAATAAAACGCTGACCTGTGCCCTCTCTTTCTCTCTGGCCTACCTCATGGGGTTGTTGTGAGGAGATAAAGGCATGACTCCATGTATCTCCTTGTGGCTCTTTGGAAACAGAATAATCTAACAAATAAATAAGTAAAATAACTTGGGATGGACTTTGACAGTGGGTTCCCCTCCTTCCAACACCTAGAAGTTACTTATTGTCTATGTTTCATTGCTTTCAAGGAGTAGCAATAAAGAATTCATAGTTAACAGCTTACACATGTAACAAGGGTATAGAAGTTTGTAAGGTGTTACTTAGCAACATTCACTGACAGACCGTCAATAGCTAACTAGAGGAGTAAAGGAAAAACTCAGCCAAGGCATCAAAATAGCAGATTTAAGTCATTGACTGTGTCTAAAAGATTGCCACGAACAACACTGGTGCTGTGAATTTCTCTTAGTGCTGATTCCCATCAAACCACTTGGGTCTGACAACTTGTCTACACACACAGGTGCAGTGAACACATGAAGCCCACCTGTGATGAGTTTGTGGGTATTTTTTACATGCCTCCATATCACCTATAGCTTGGGCAAATAATATACTCTACAGATAATTTCATGGCATGGAAATGTAGAATTAATAGGGCAAGGTGGATGGAGGCATGTGGATAGAAGGCTCCATATTATTCTACCATGATGAATGAATACATCTACATGCAGTACTTTTTTTGTAAAAGAGTCAAATGCCGCTACTCATAGCTTGATCAAAGTACCACGGGTACCACCACAAAATGGCAGCTTGTGATATTTTTTTTAAAGTGATGGTACTCCATACCACTAAGTACATAACATCACTCAAGAGCACAAGACAGTTTGAGCATATTACACCAATCCTGGCCCAACTGCACTGCCAATAAGTTTCCAGGCCTGATTCAAAGTGCTGGTTTTGACCTATGAGGCCTTAACTGGCTCAGGACTGCGATACCTCAAGGACCACCTCTCCCCATATGAGCCAGCCTGGAACCTGAGATGATCAACCAAGGCCCTTCTTCGTATGCCTTATCCACGAGGGATCTGGTGGGTGGCAAAACAAGAACAGGCCTTTTTTTTGCAGTGGCTCCCTGCTTGTGGAATGCTCTCCCTAGCAGTCTGAAGCACTGCGGAAGTAGTGAGGAAAATATTTCCATTCACTGGCTTCTCCAGTTTTCTGATGTGATTTGGGGGTGCTGTAAAATTCTCTTTACTGTTTGGCAGGATGCACATGGACACATGACAGATAGTGAGGCTACTGGGCAACAGGCCTGGCATCAGTGGCACTAGAATGCCAGGCTTCACCAGGACTGGCAATAGTCACAGAAGCATATTTTCTTTCTTCTTATTTAAATAATAAAAATTTAGAGCCAGGGAGTGGCCGACCAGACACGTGCGTGGTTACAGATGTTCAGTTTATTATTTGTCCCTTCATACAGCGAGACGGTGCTTATTCCTAATTAAATGAGTTCAGCATCAGCTAAAGCAAATAGAAGCAAACTCAATTTACTTCCCGTAGTCGTGACGGTGCCACAATTTAAGTGAGTTAAAAATCTGCTATGCAGAGTATTTGTTTTCCTTCTTTTTCAAAAATAATAAAATAAAATAAAACCCAGGATTGCAAACTGCTCGCTTCTTCCCCCCCCCCTAACATACCAGGAAGAAGCAGTTGTAAAGTATGGAATGATGGGGGAGGAGGAGCGACAGAGAGAGAAGGGAAATGCCATTGTGTGCTTTGTAACTGAAGTACTACACTTGACTATCTAAAGGTCCCCCACCCCACCCCATAAGAACATTAAGCCCTGGGTAGGGATGGGGAAACAAGTCTGTTTTTATTTCTCTTTTTCCCTGTCTTAAATTTAATTCTCCACATTTCCCCACCAGTTAAAAATATATATATTTTTTAAATCGCATGAAAATTCTTCAGCATTTTTGTTCAAATTTTTCCGATTTTGCCGTATTTATATACAACTTTGACTAATATAGACATTTTTGCAAATCAATTTCCCCGATCTAATGCGTATGTGTATGTGATTTTCAGCAATATGCATTTTGATGCACACTTTATCCCAGTATGTGCATTTCGGTACACATAATTTGGCTGAAAAACAGCACTGCAAAATTCATTCAATTGCAAATTTGGAAGGGTGGCTTTGTTTTGATTTGCGTATTTTTTTGGCAAATGCAGATTTCGTAAGTTTTGCCTTCAAATGAGAATTGAATTAAATTGTGCATGGTTCAGGCTGGGTCCAAACCAAAGAATATTGGGAAATTGTGCTTAAAAAAAGAAAAAACACCTTCAAAGTAGGGGTCATCATTACCCACTTTATGGAATGCCCTCCCATCACATGTCAAGGAGATAAGTAACTATACAACTTTTAGAAGACATCTGAAGGCAGCCCTGTATTGGAAAGTTTTTAATGTTTGATGTATTACTGTATTTTAATATTTGGTTGGAAGCTGCCCAGAGTGTCTGGGGAAGCCCAGCCAGATTGGCGGGGTATAAATAATAAATGTTTTATTATGTTTTTGTACAGTATATGCTGGAAGTCATGCAGAGTGGCTGGGGAACCCAGTTAGATGGACAGGGTATTATTATTATTATTATTATTATTATTATTATTATTATTATTATTATTATTTGGTTGTGATTTCAACCAGTCACAGACTTCGAATACATGCGGTTATTCAACTCCAGCTAACCAAGAAAAGAAAACTCAATGGAATATTATTGGGGAAACCCAAGGGGGAAAAGACATGGGGAACTAGTATAAAAAAGCAAGTGAACAGGGTATCTAAACATAATCCTGAGAGTTGCCACTTCAAACAGGCCGGGCGATGCTGACATTTCAGTTAAGTGGAGTGTCAAGCAGATGTTGGGGCGGGGGGAGAGAAATATAGACAAAGGGGACAAAGCAGGGAGGAATTACAAGCTTCCCTTAGTTCAAGCCCAGTTTTTATGAGTGCCTTGATTGGACCAGGAGGCTAAATGCTGACCTCTCCCACACCACCATCAAAGTTCATGATAGCGCTTGCAGTGAGACATGGTTGACCATTCTCCTCCAGCTCTGTTTATTAGGGCTTTTCAACGCAATACATTAAAAGCAGCCCTCGCCTCTTGGCCTTTGACAGTAAAGATATTTTGTTTTGTGGGAGCCACATCTTGTGCTGAATTTGTATTGTTTTTGTTCCACTTGGAACAGTTTTACTTGTTGTACAGTCACGATGTTTCCATCGTTTTTATATGTATTGTAACCTACCCTTATGGAGCCTTATGGTGAAGAGAGGTTAAGAAGTATAGCTAACTAAATTAAAAAGTATTAGTCTTTGTGGGGAAATGTGGCTGGCCTTGTTCAAAGGTGGTAGTACAATAGTCCTACTATCGCATGACTGGTACAGCCTTTGTGGGAGGAGGACTAGCCGATTTCTCCTTTAAAAAATGAAATAGATTGAGCCATGATGATGTCTGAAGAAGCTCTGAATTCTCATTCTGCACAGAGGGCCTATGCAAAGGCGCCAAAACCGATTGGTATCAGCTTATCAAAGCAAAAATCTGGAGAAGCCTATTCTTGGAAGAGGAACCAAGAAGCGGATGGTACAAAGGATGAAAGGAAGGAGTTTCCCCAGTACTACTTTGCATTTAAATAGTTCAGTTTCTTGAGGTGAATCGCCATTCTGTAGGCTGAGGGCTAGCGTGAGGCTCACAACACAGCAAGAGCACATCAACAGAGCTGTGTTGATCCTCAAGAGTAATCCACTGGCAATATCCAAAAGGTGATGTGCGCCCCCCCCCCACATGTAATATTCCAGAGGGCATTCCCAATTGTAATAAAAACCAGTAAGATGCCACCATTCAAGAGTTTAAGAAATGTGATAGATAGCCCTCAAATACAGTGGTACCTTGGGTTACAGATGCTTCAGGTTACAGACGCTTTAGGTTACAGACTCCGCTAACCCAGAAATAGTACCTCAGGTTAAGAACTTTGCTTCAGGATAAGAACAGAAATCGCGCGACGGCGGTGTGGCGGCAGCGGGAGGCCCCATTAGCTAAAGTGGTGCTTCAGGTTAAGAACAGTTTCAGGTTAAGAACGGACCTCCAGAACGAATTAAGTTCTTAACCAGAAGTACCACTGTAGAAGCACTTTGTTGAAGGGAGTCAACATCTGGCTCTCCTGCCAGAACTAAGCAACAACTGCACATTTGTCCGGTTATACGTTGTGCAGCCAGCTTCAAAATGGTAACACTGACAATTCACTCTTGAAGGATAAAGGTGTCTACTAATTATAAACAGGGACGCGGGTGGTGCTGTGGGTTAAACCACAGAGCCTAGGACTTGCCGATCAGAAGGTCGGCAGTTTGAATCCCCACGATGGGGTGAGCTCCCGTTGCTTGGTCCCTGCTTCTGCCCACCTAGCAGTTTGAAAACACGTCAAAGTTCAAGTAGATAAATAGGTACCGCTCCGGCGGGAAGGTAAACAGTGTTTCTGTGCGCTGCTCTGGTTCGCCAGAAGCGGCTTAGTCATGCTGGCCACATGCCCTGGAAGCTGTACACCGGCTCCCTCGGCCAATAAAGTGAGATGAGCGCCACAGGCTCAGAGTCGGTCACAACTGGATCTAATGGTCAGGGGTCCTTTTACCTTTACCTTTTAGTTATAAACAAGTTTCCAAGAGAAAAATCAGGCTGCTCTGGAATATCATACTTAGAAGGATTATCATTACGTCTGATTCTAAACACATTTGGAGCTAGGCCACATTGATCTCAGTTGGATTTACTTTCAACTAAATCAACATTTTGCTTCTATTTTTTATTGTTATTTCAATGGGCAGGCCCCATTGAAATGAATGGAATTTAGGTCAATTATGGTTACAGATGTAATCCTAAGACATGCTTACCAAGGAATAATTGTCATTAAAGCCGGGGGGGGGGCTTATGTCTCTGTAAACACAGACCCCCCCATGTGTCACTATTTTTGAGGGACATCCCTGATTTGGAGAAGCCAACCTGGTTTCTGATTTGATCCCCAAATGTACCACTTTTCCTTAGGCTGTCTCTATTTTCAGTGGAGAAATGTTGGAGGGCATGCAGTTATCCAACCCCTGAGCCGTCTGAAGGCAATCCTGTATAGGGTAGGGTATTTTTAATGTCTGATGTTTTATTATGTTTTTATATATGTTGGAAGCTGCCCAGAGTGGCTGGGGCACTCCAGTAAGATGTGTGGGGTATAAATAGTAAAATTATCATTATGGAATGGGACATCCCTGTGGCGATCACATAGGGTCCCTGGATGTTTCACCGTCTATTGATCCCTGTGCCACCACTTTATTTCTCGCTGCCACCACCCAGGCCCTACCTGGTACAATACTGAGTCTAGTCAGTGCTAAATTGGAACATAAACTTCTGTTTATTTATTGCAGTTTAACAAGCGTGTGGTTTCATAAACGGTATCAGTCAATTACAATCATGGGGTGACTATCCAGACCTATAACTTCCGCTACCTGCTCTCACTCACTAAACCACCTCTCAGCTATTTACTTGTCTGCCTAGCCCCTAACTGTTCCCGACTCAGCTTATTTCGCTACACTAACTCAACCTACCCACAGACTCTATCCCAATTCACTCCCACTCCAACCAGCCACCAAACTCCCAACGAACTCTCCCCTTCGCCCCTCCCGGAGCTGGTTTTATAGTCCCCCTGACTCCACCCCCCTGGGTTCTGATTGGGTAACCTGTTTAACTATTTCACCTCCAGCACTCTCATATGTTAACGTCAGAGTCCCTATTTTCATCAGAGAAATGTTGGAGGGTATGTAAGCATGCCTAACATTGTACTGTAAATGCAACTGCTTCAATGGAATTTAATATTATTTAATTTTTGCTGATAATGTCAATTAGGTCAAATATAACTCCCAATATTGACACTATAAAAAAATTTACATACAGTCATCAAATTGAATTCAACTAAGCTTTACTCAAAGTATTGAAATTAATGGACCTATGTTAATTATGTCTATTAATTTCAATAGGTTTACTCTGAGTATGACTAACTGGATACAAGCTATTGTCGTTATATAAACAGAGAGAAAAGCCCTTATAATTTTATGTGGATTTAGCAATCTGGGTAAGTATGTATGTATGTATTTTCTTAACATTGCATAGCACAGTTCAAAAGGAAAACATATTCTGAAAGCAGTTTCCTGAACAGACAAAAGTTTAATTCCCATGGCAAAACTATTGATTTAGAATTTATTTTTGTTTAAAATGAATGGTCTAGCCTGAATTATGCATCCTTTTGTAGATCAGATGTTCAAATTTAAAGACATACTTTATTGATTTGAATGTGTGTGTGTTTTGTCCAGACTCAATGTATATCATCAAAAGCAGAATGATCTCTCAAAAGAAGACATGGTATTGGATTTTCAAAATATCACACCATGGTCATTATATCTCATTGTCTAATCTCTCTTTTTTCAGAATATATAATACTGAATTACAAAATATTTCTATATATTCCTGCCTGTGCTTTTTAATTACTTTCCAGGTGCATGATTTTTCAAATCTGCTTATAAAACCTCAAACTATATAGTTTCACTATTTACCGTATTTTTCGCCCCATAGGACGCACCAGCCCATAGGATGCACCTAGTTTTCTTGGTGGGGGAAATAAAGAAAAAAAAAAATATTCCCCTCCCCAGCCGCGGGAACTCTCGCAGGGCTCCCTAGGCTGCGGATATCTGCCCGAAGCGCGGGACGCTCTGCTTCAGTGTGCCCCGCGCTCCGGGCAAGCAGGCTGCTATCCACAGCCTAGGGAGCCCTGCCGGAACTCCCGCAGGCTCCCCAGGCTTACGGATAGCTTCCTGAAGCCTGGAGAGAGAGAGGAGTTGGTGCGCATCGACCCCTCTCGCTCTCCAAGCTTCAGCGAAAGCCTGCATTCGCCCCATAGGACGCACACACATTTCCCCTTCATTTTTGGAGGGGAAAAAGTGCGTCCTATAGGGCGAAAAATACAGTAGTCTTATTACTTGTTTTAAAAACAGAGGACTGGATTCAGCTCACTGGCACTGCCAGCGAAAACCCATGCAATGCCTTCTGCTAGCACAATGGGGCTGTCCCCCTCTCCCTGGGGCATACTCCTCCTGCCATTGGCTCTGGGGGAATTAGGAGAACCCCCAGAACAGCACATGGCTGTGATGTATCTTGGACCTTAAAAAGGTCCATGGCTGCTTTTGGTTTGGAGTCACAATGTGGTCTCAGTCCCTTGGAACAGTTGCCCACTTTTGTCTTCCATTACAATAGGGACTCCATTTTGTTTCATCCTCAAAATACAACAAATTCTGTGAGCATAAATTACCCCTTGCTTATGCAATAAATCCCCTGGGTTTTATGCAAAGCTAAGAGCAATTCAATACCACACAGGATAGCATCTCTGTGTCCTAAATTAGAAACTAAACTGTACAAGGTGGGTTCATTCCACCTCCGCTTCATTTTCTAACTTCCCACGGTGGGTTGAACTCTTGACCTGACTATTTAATTTCCGTGGTGTTTCACTAGCATTATTTAAAATGATACCTGGTATAGTGAATTCTCACTTCATCTGATGAAAAAGGAACAACTGAAATTAACAAAATTATTTTGTTTTTTGGCTTCAGTGCCTCATTAGGAAGATTTATGATCAGGAGCCGAGCAGAGAAACTTCCTTGAATTATGCTGCACTTCTAATGATAAAAAAAAAACCCCTCTGGGAGGTCATGAGCATGGGAGTTTTAATACCCTTTCAGAACCATCTGGCATTAGATTACATGCAAGGAAAGAACAAATTCTGGCAGTAATATTCATCTCCATTAACCTAAAATGCAGGCCAATATGATTATAGTGAAGGAACAGTTTCTATTAGATCTGAGCTAAATTGGTTTATAAAACTGCAGACATCTTACAAAGTGGACTTGCCAACTAACTGTAAAGACTCATTGTGTTTCGCTTCACAATAACAATTTAATTTGTGCTATTTTTAAGGCTGAACTGAAAGAGGACCATGTTTAGCGAAAAAGATTCTTATTTGAAAAGCACCCACATTTTGACATTTTTAAAGGAAGGCCCCAAAAATGAGGAGCAAATGGTTGCCTATTTGGATATACAGTGGTACCTCGGGTTAAGTACTTAATTCGTTCCGGAGGTCTGTACTTAACCTGAAACTGTTCTTCACCTGAAGCACCACTTTAGCTAATGGGGCCTCCTGCTGCCACCGCACCGCCAGAGCACGATTTCTGTTCTCATCCTGAAGCAAAGTTCTTAACCTGAAGCACTATTTCTGGGTTAGCGGAGTCTGTAACCGGAAGCGTATGTGACCTGAAGCGTATGTAACCCGAGGTACCACTGTATTAAAAGAACTGTTGCCCTTAATCTGCCTTTGTATAATTACATAACACAAAGGCATCATCAGGAAGCCTATTCAGAGGAAGGTGAATGCTTACCAACCTCACTTTTATTTAGCTTTGTAATTTCATCACATAGTCAAATCTGATTGGCTGGGATGGTATGATACCATCATGTCACTTATATATATTTAACTGTTGGGATTTTTTTTTATTTTTTTTACCTTTCAAACTATTTGCATTTATTTTTGTGAATAGGTGGGGGGGTACTATATGAGGATCGGGAGGAGAAATTGCCTGTGGGTAGCTTGTGTGTTGCAATAGAGGAAAGCAGGGCATTTAAAAAAACTTATTACGTGTGGGTAAAATCCTCTCACCATCCCCCAGGAAGCTCAAAATTCTCCCCAAGAAGTGTCCTTTTGATTCTGCTTGGCATTTACATTTTGGGAAATCAAAATGCAAATACAGATGCTGTTCCTTTTGTCTGGACTCTTCATCATTTTCAATCCTGCTTTAAACAAAACATGTGTTTGAAACCCACCTCACCAGCTCACGTGAACTTTCGCTGGCCACACACCCATGACTTCGTAGTAGCTCCACCAGTGGCATCAGCCACCAATGTGTTCATGTATTGTACATATTTATTTGTTCATTAATTCATTAAAGGCTGTTTAGCTGGAAAAGATTCCAGAGTGGTTTACAAATCACTAACAATAAGGCAGGCCCCACCATCAGGTTTACAACCTAAACAGTTTAAAACAAGACATACAGTGGTACCTCAGGTTACAGATGCTTCAGGTTACAGACGCTTCAGGTTACAGACTCCGCTAACCCAGAAATATTACCTCAGGTTAAGAACTTTGTTTCAGGATGAGAACAGAAATCGTGCTCCGGCGGCACGGCAGCTGCAGGAGGCCCCATTAGCTAAAGTGGTGCTTCAGGTGAAGAACAGTTTCAGGTTAAGAACGGACCTCTGGAACGAATTAAGTACTTAACCCAAGGTACCACTGTATTCTCAAGGCACAGATTTTTCTTTTCAAATAAAGTAGGCTTTACCTCACTCTATTTCTGAGGGCATCTTCACATCCGACACAATACACATGTATCTCCCATATTCCAGACGTTGTATTTATTTTTATTTGGACAAACATTTTGTGTTGATTTTGTAAAAAAATATCTAAGCCTATATACCGTAAATCTTACGCATGTCTACTCAGAAGTAAATCCCATTAGGTTTCATGACTCATACTCCCAGGTAGGTGGGGATAGGGTTGAACCTCCAGCAATACACGACAAGTTAAAATGTATGAACGAACAAACGAATGGTTATGTTCTCAATGCAGCCTGGAGACATCATTGGAAAACAGGAGTTCGTTCAAGTTCGTTCAAGGTGGCCTTCCCCACTTCAAACTTTTCAATGTTATCAAATTGGGGGGGGGGGTTTCAAGAATCAAAAGTATTAGCGGAATGTCTGCTGAAATTTTGACTGAGCTCTTGTCTGAGCTATGTAACATTCCTTGGGCGAGAGGACAGAGGCAGCTGGACAGAGTTTCTGCAGTTTATAGAATGACTGTGTACACACACATTTGTGACACAAGTGCTTCTTTGCATGTACAGATGCTGGTCTGCACCAACATACCAATTAGTATGCAAATGAGCATTTTTTTAAAAAAAAAACTCCTTGGATATTTGCTAGGAATGAATGAACCCTGGGGGGAGGATCAATGTAGCCAATTTATAGCCCGTCTTTTGAAAAGGAGAGCCCCTTCCTCAAGCTAACTACTCGGTTACTCCATTCCGGCTTTTGCTCAGAATTGGACAAGAATGGGGATTAAGGTGGCTTTAAGCTACTTTTGCATTTCCTGTGTTCTGGAGCCAGGCAGGAGCCCTTTATGAACCCTGGGAAACAAGGAACAGCCACTGTTTGGTGTGTGCCACCATCTCCCTTCGACTAGGGTGAAGAATAGCGAGGGGGCTAACATGGATTCCCTAAACCCCTAAGCAGGGGGTATTTTTGTGAAGAGGAGTTATTTCCATGCAACCCCTTTTTGCTGCCAAGAACAGTGCGAAAGGAGCATCAGCACCGTAAAAAGAGGAGCAGATTCCTCGTGCGGCAACTTCATGTGTCTGTGATCTTAATGTGATGCCCATGCATTCGGTGCCCAGTGCCACGGGCCGACAGCTCTTTCAGCCCACTGTGGAGGCCTCGCACCCCTGCAAGAACTGTGGAGAAAGTTTATCCTCCTCCAGCATGTGTAACTTTTATTCCGACTGATTTATGGTTACAGTTGGAAACCAGAACGCAGAACAGCTTGTTCCTCAGTGCTGTTTACCATAAATACGCACACATAGCCCAATTGTATCTGGTTTTTTTCTATCACTCTCTCTCTCTACACACACACACACACACACACACACACACACACACACACACCACTCAGGGATTTTTTTATTATCTTTTCTCCAAAGCAGTCTTGAAAGGGAGAGAGAGTGGCTGGCAACAAAAGGAAGTGCTCTAACAGGAACAAGAATGAAAGGGGGCAAAGGGCAGGAAGTTGCTAAGAGACCATGTCAACCCCGAGCAGGGAATTAATGTTAAATATCAAAGTGTCGGCCGGGAATGGCATGTTTTCTTAGAAGGGTTTTAGATACCAAAAATGAGCCCCTGCAAATGGAATCTGTTCAGTTTAAAACGGCGCTTTCTAATGTTTAGAATACTTGGCTCCGCTTCCAACCTCTTAACAGCGCCCTTAGAGGAAACAAAGCACGGAATCAGTGGCCATTCTTGATGAAGAACGTCCATGCTGTGAAGTAATGCTGCTCATGAACAAAAATATATATCGAAGAAAGAAAGAGAGCGGCCTCTGCCGAGTTTAATGAAGAGAACTGCACACTGCCTTCAGTCCCCATGTTCATGTCCAGCTCTAGCTTTGCTTCCTTTTTTCCAGCTCCCACTTTTGGAACATAGGAAGCTGTCCATGGAGCTCAGTACCGTATACACTGAGTGGCAGTGGCTCTCCAGGGCTTCAGGTGGATATTCCCCTCCTGACCTGGAGATGCTGGGGACTGAAGCAGAGCTGGGTGGCACCAGCATATTCCTGTCAACATACTCCAAAACTCCGGGTATCCCCACCCAGCAGTTTCATGTAGGTATTAAACACCATAGATAATAAACACCATAAAATCCAACCAGGAGGAACCCCATATTGAAGGCTCCATGGGGCTGAAGGGCACTTCCCAAGGATCACCCTCTGGAACCACTGAAAATAATAATAATAATAATAATAATAATAATAATAATAATAATAATAATTTATTATTTGTACCCCGCCCATCTGGCTGGGTTTCCTCAGCCACTCTGGGCGGCTTCCACAGAGACCAAAAATACACTAAAATGTCACACATTAAAAACTTCCCTGAACAGGGCTGCCTTAAGATGTCTTCTGAATGTCAGGTAGTTGTTTATCGCTTTGACATCTGATGGGAGGGCGTTCCACAGGGCGGGCGCCACTACCGAGAAGGCCCTCTGCCTGGTTCCCTGTAGCCCTGCAAAGCAGTGCCACCCACTCCTAACTCGGACAGCCGCTCCAGAAAGATACCATGGTCAATGGTATCGACAACCACTCAAGGAGAATTAACAAGGGCACATTTCCACTTGCTCAACACCCCCTCACCCTGTAATCTTTCCAGAAACAGCAACATTCCTTGTCTGTGTTTTCTGCTTCCCAGATCCTCCAGTCTCTTCCCTAGACAGCCTATGGTCTCCTAACCCAATTCCATCCCTCCACAATGCTGCTTCCTATGAATGACTTTCTACCTGTCTACATCATTTCCTGTCCTTTGCTCCAGTTCTCCATAGTAGCAGTGCATTGTATACCAGTCTCTGGACAGTATTCTGTTGGGAAAGGATACAGCATCTGAGACTTTTTGGTTTAGGAAACAAAGACGAGTAAGGACATGAGAGAGTTGTATAGTGCATGGTGTGGAGGCAGTTTTTCCTCGCTTGGCCATAATACTGGAACTTCGGGTCATGCATGAAGCTGGGCAGTGGGAAATTCGGGACAGACAAAAAGAACTGTGGTGCACAATTGGACTACGAAATTTGCTGCTATAAAGCTGTGGTTTTGGCCGCCAGCTCAGACAGATTATATTAGACCGATTCACAAAGAATGAGACTGTCAGTGGTTACGAATCATGATGTCTGTGCAATTTCTCCAGGTTCAGGAGCAATTTGCTGCTGACTACCAGTTGTTAGAAAGTCAAAGTGGGAGAGGCTATTTGTCTTAACATCCTGCGTGTGACCCTCACACAGGCAAAGTAATGGTTGGTGGCCATGTTGGCTATGTACTATCTCCAGTGTCTCTATACCTGTTTGCTGGGAGACTCAAGTGTGGGGAGTGATGTCATGCTCATGTCCTACTTAATAGGCTTCTTGTAGGCATCTGGATGACCATGTGAAAACATGGAGGCTGGAGAAGAACAGACTTAGTCTTCTTATGTCCTTATGCCTTGTTCTTCAGCTCTTGTGACCTTGGCCATTTACGACTCAACGCTGAAAGCATGAGAGCTGTTAAAACAGAAGTTATTGCCCAAGAACACAAGGCAGTCTACAGCTCTCTGTGGGGCTTATTACTGGCTCCCATTTTCTCTTAACGGCACTGAATAATTATGTTAACTTGCCTGGCCTTGCTTGCGTAAGCAACACTTAAAATCCTGACGCTGCTTTTTGTTGTTGTTGCTGCTATTTATACCTTATGATCTCCCAGATTACCTTCTTTTCATTAGCAAGCAGCATCTTTCATTGAGCAAGAGGCTGTTTTTAATGATACGAAACTACGTGGAGGAGCGCCACTGATGAATCAGACCCCTGAAGGTTACAATATAAATAGCTTTGGTACACAGGGAATGTTTGCACATCACGGTCATAAATTAGGCGAGTTGAAAGGGTTGCAGCAGGTAAGACTGATTCTGTCAAAGGAGGGGAAGAACCCAGGCAATGGACTTCCTACTTTGATCCCAATGCCTGGGCATAGCTTTTATTGATAAAACACTCTTGTCAGGAGGAGTCCCAGATCATCAATAAAGAGAAGAGAATGACAAGCAAGAGAAATGAAGCCAAGTGGGAGAAAGGAATTTGAGATTGTGGTGGATAATTTATACCGGGGGAGAGCATATATTTGGCTTATCTGCAAGCCGACCCTTTTGCACGATAAGAAGGAAAACCCCACACAGTGGGGTATCTGTTGGCAGTGCTTTGAAGACCGGGCTCCATTTTGCTTCAGTTATTTAAGTCAATATTCATCGTTATGTGTAGTTTGGTGTAAACTTTGATTTGTCCCTGCTCAACGGTACAAGAATAAGGACTTACACATTGTTAAAAATTTCTTCCTACACTTCCCTTCTGCTTTCTAAAAGAAATGTCCCCAAGATGGTTATTTACAATAAAACAGTTCACATGTGTATTATATAAATGATAAAAGAATAATAAAAGCACACTTTCCACTAAAGCCCTAAATTTTGTTTTTTTGTATTGAATGCTCTGCTGCAACCCCAATTGTGACACGATATGGGTCACATATATTTGGGTCACACCCACACCATATGTTTAAAATACACTGCTCCCTCTGAAGGATCCTGGGAGCTGTAGTTTGTTGTTCTGGGAATTGTAGCTTGGTTCCCAGGGTCCCTATGCTTTAAATGTGTGGTGTGTCAGTGCTTGGAAAGCCCATTTTAAAAATGAATTAATTCCAGTTCCAGTTCCTCCCCTCCAAAAAGCAACTAATAGAATTCCAGTTCAATTCACATGGTCCTCAACATTCTGTGCCCCAGCATTCAGAATTTTACAAGCTAAGAAACTAAGAAAACATCAATGTGTAATGTGAACAATTGTTGTATTTATTCTTCCCAGCAATTATGACCTCCATGCTTCAACAGCATCATTTGTGAGATTGGTAAAAATGAGCAAAGCAATGGTCACACACCATCAAGCACAGAGTTAAGTGTGATGAAGCTACACAGATTTATCGTACATAGATAAAATATTGACTTAAAATTAAAACTGAATTGAAAGTTGCCCACAGTTATGCTGCAAAGGAAACTTAATTCACACCCACTTCACCCAGAAATTTCAGGAACTACTTTCATCGGTAATTCAGAGATCTTTAATTAATTTAGTTAATTACTTCATCCAGATTAGTTCGTTCCAAGCACTGGGCATGGCCAAAAGTCACTTCCTGGACTTTTCTGTCATTGTTACATTTCCAAGTCACCAATATGTGGAGCGCAGGGTGGAGCCATTCAGATACAGTGACCAGGTCACACAGGTAAGGAGTGACTTCAGTGTGAGCCAGTGTGGTGTAGTGGTTCAGAGGGGTGGACTCTTAATCTGGTGAACCAGGTTCGTTTCCCCGCTCCTCCATCTGCAGCTGCTGGGTGACCTTGGGCTAGTCACACTTCTCTGAAGTCTCTCAGCCTCACTCACCTCACAGAGTGTTTGTTGTGGAGGAGGAAGGGAATGTCAGCCGCTTTGAGACTCCTTAGGGTAGTGATAAAGTGGGATATCAAATCCAAACTTTTCAGTGTTCCCATTGATTTCTATGGAGAAAACTAAATGAGCTAGAATTCTTAAAACTTGGCAAAGATAGGGAAACTGCTGCCTTCCATTTTTATTCATTTACAGAGCACCAAGTAAACTCACCACTTATATTAAAACCATCATGAGCCTAAGATTGTAAGGTGAAACATAACACGTCTACAAAAAGAATAGCAGCAGCTAAAAATAGTACCAGCAGAATAAAACAGATCTTTATTCATTCAAAAACCAGCACGGAGGGTCAACTGGAGCAGGCTGGACGCCTTTTGGGGGAAGACCACTGAAGTGGATCTTAAAAAACCTTCTTCTCAGTAGGCATGACACTTGGTTATCCAATGAACTTACACTGAGCAGGGCATTAAAACTCTCTGGAGTTTTCACATCATTCCTTGGGACTGCCAGAGATTGACTCTGGACTGGTTGCGTGCAAAGTGACATCTACAGTCCCTCCAAGGCCAATGGCTGAAATATACCCTGCAATATATTCTCCAGTGTATCACTGCTTCCTCATGGAGGGGTTTCAACAATCTGAACAGAGTTGAGATGCCACAGTTGGAGCAAGTCCAGTTGAAACAGCCAGAGCATGGTCCTTTCCATCTGTACTTCAAGTGCTTTAATTGTTTTTACTAATAATCCTGTTGTTTTATTCCTTTGGAAACCACACTGAGATTTTCTATGACCAAGTGGCATTTAAATTTTATGAAATACATAAAGAACACAGCTCTTAATTACCTTTCTCAAAAATGAGGCAACGTGGCTTACAGATTATAGATAGATAAATAGATAGATAGATAGATAGATAGATGATTGATTGATGATGATAAATAGATGATTGATTGATGATAGATGATAGTTAGTTAGATAGATAGATAGATAGATAGATAGATAGATAGGTAGATGGATAGATAGATAGATAGATAGATGATAGATAGATAGATGATAGATAGATAGATAGATAGATATAGATAGATAGATGATGATAGATAGATAGATAGATAGATAGATAGATAGATAGATGATAGATAGATAGATGATAGATAGTTTAAAACCAACAATAAAACAATGAATTGTATAATACAAGAAGCATGCATCTCTTGGAAATCAAAATTGGCAGAATACACAATTAACTACAGATAAATAAATAAAATTGTCTGCAAAAGCAGTTTGTCGTCACATGCCATCAACACACTTGAGAGCAGAGGAAAGTTTTAACCTTCCATATGCAGAGCCATCAACTGCATAGTGTATCTGGCACCACTTGGGATCGGGGCATAACTTCCTTTATGCAGAGAGGAACTGCTAACGCTGAAACAAGGCTGTTACAAAACAGTGCTGGTTCCACCTTCTGCAAAGGCTCTAAAACAAGCACTTCCCACAGGAATGAGCAGAAACGATCACTTCCACTGACAGGAAATTGCTGGGTTGGAAACTCAAGATGTACTTGACTGAATACACCTGTAGCTAGAACCACCCACCCAGTGCAATTTCACACCATTTCTCACGGTGTTCTGCAAGCCGCACACATCCTGTGCCAGTCACATCAGTGTTCACCAATAGCTTTGGCCGGTCTCAAAACCATTTCAACACCCCCCCTTTTCTTCTAAGAGGCATTGGCTATGATGGCAGGAGTAGGGTTGCCAAATTCCCAATAGGGAAAATCAGGAGCTTTGTTGGGGGGGGGGGTTGCTTACCGGACATTTTGCCAATTCAGCAAAAATCTGCCCAGACACCATTTTGCTGCCTGATTCCCGGACGCGTCCAGGAAAACCCAAGCGAATGGCAGCCTTAGACAGGAGCCTAGCTAGGATAGCAACACTGCAGGGAGCATCCACAGCCGCTTAAACCAGAAGCACCTGTTTACATTACATCCCTCTGAGTTGCAAAGTGTCCTGTGAGCCTTCTAACCTTGCCAGCAAAGCATTGCCTCATGGTAATGCTCTCTCGACTGGTTCAGATTTGGCAAGCCTGATTCTTGGCAGCTGGATGACCGGAAGGTGTTTGTGTGTGTCTATGGAGGGGTGTGTGTGGAATCTGTGCTCATAGAATCATAGAATCATAGAGTTGGAAGAGACCACAAGGGCCATCGAGTCCAACCCCCTGCCAAGCAGGAAACACCATCAGAGCACTCCTGACATATGGTTGTCAAGCCTCTGCTTAAAGACCTCCAAAGAAGGAGACTCCACCACACTCCTTGGCAGCAAATTCCACTGCCGAACAGCTCTAACTGTCAGGAAGTTCTTCCTAATGTTCAGGTGGAATCTTCTTTCTTGTAGTTTGGATCCATTGCTCCGTGTCCGCTTCTCTGGAGCAGCAGAAAACAACCTTTCTCCCTCCTCTATGTGACATCCTTTTATATATTTGAACATGGCTATCATATCACCCCTTAACCTCCTCTTCTCCAGGCTGTTCTAAAGGACTCTAGCATCCAAGCAAATTGTGCTCCTCACTTTGCTGTGTTGATTCAATATCAGGTTCCTGCCCACGCACAATCTGCCTAACGCTATAACTAGTAAATCACTCAGCTCCTTACATGCAACCATCCAGCACCGCAAAACGACAGGCGCCGCTTTCCTCCACAATCTGTTCTATGGTACAGTTGGTGGCCCTGCTTAGTTCTCAAATGCAAGGCAGAGCAGGTATCTGCAGCAGCTTACGAGCCCATGTGAAATAAATTCCTATTTAGCATCTAAAGACTGGAGAAAAGGCAAAGAAAACACACGTACACAAAAGGGTGTGTGATGGGGGGATGGGGATGACCCAAACCGTCATCCAAGTCCTGCCTTGAGTGGGGACAAAGAGTATATTTGGCGGCAGCTGTGTCTTATGTGTGCTGCACGTAAGCTGTGTCTCTGCAGGACCACACAAGTTCATGGCAGCTCTTAAAATCCCAGCCAAGCAGCACTGAAGCAGCTGCAAAGTCATGTGACACAGGGGCACCTGGGAAGCAGGGATCTAGATATAAGTGCGGCTATTTGTGGAATCGCTGCTTGCTGCGAGGATGCAGGAAATCCCATTAAGGCTGCAGACCTGGGAGTAAGTATCCCAACGAGACATGCATAAGATTGGGTTACGAGATAATTCATTAAATGTCAGGATTTTGCTGCGTCAAGTTTTGATGAACTTTAAATCACTGTCATTTCAAAATGGGGGTTGTAAAAAGTATGTCATTCCCCACCCGGGGAGGTGCCTGATTCATGGAAAATGGGGGTGCAGCCTGATTTTAAAAAATTACTAGCAAGATTTATTGACTAAAATCTATTAAATTTTCATATTCATAAATCTTTTATTGCTCACTTTTCACTAGATGAACAAAAGAACTTGTCCTGCAAAACAGCTTCTAACTCCCAACACATATAATAGCTGAAATAAAACAATAAATAAAAATCTGTGTGCTTCTTCAGATACCAAATACTTCAGATACTTCTTCAGATGTACACGAAAGCTTATACCCAGAACAAATTTAGTTGGTCTATAAGGTGCTACTGGACAATTTTTTAATTTATTTCGACTGCATGAGACCAACACGGCTACCTACCTGAACATGTAATAGCTTTTCAACTTCATATCACAGGTGTACATTCATACACACATACACACGCCTCTATATTTTGCAGTAGTGATGTTCCAAAGCTAAAGCAACAGAGCTCCCTTTTGTTAATTCCAGGCATATTTTCCAGGAAAGAAAAAGAAAACTATCATTTTAAGGTTAGCATTCTAGTGGCCAGCTAGATGCATTCACCTCCCCACAATTCAACACAGGACTGAGCTTGCATTGTCAGAAAAGTTATTCCAGGGAAAAAATTGCCTGTTCTCAGCAATGGCCAGCCAGATGCAACGTGTGAACACATGTCCATGTGCACACACAAACATGGTTACTGCCCTCCTCTTCAGCCTGAATATGGGAGAAGTGACAAATTCCTTATATGAGACTGCAACTAGGCATAGGGAAGACCCGTATGGCTCCGTTCTGTTTGCAATTGATAGGGCCAACAAAGGCACACATTGCATAGCAGAGGCAGATTTAAGGCAGCAAGACCATTTCCACCACACTGGGCACCAAGCCTAGCGGTTGTTGCAGGGCATTGCAACTATGATGTAGTACATTGAGCAGAATGGAAGGCAAGAGACAGGAGGCGCCAAAGTTTGCCTTGCACAGGGCGCCACTGACCTTTATGACCAAAGTCTGCCCCTGTACCCAGCAGCAGGGTGCTACCTTAACTTCATAGCAGCTTCTTTGCACCAAAGTGTCCTTGAGGGAGTGCTATTGCAGTGACAAAGTGGCAGGGTGTTTAACTAAAAGGTAAAGGGACCCCCAACCGTTAGGTCCAGTCGTGGACGACTCTGGAGTTGCGGCGCTCATCTCGCTCTACTGGCCGAGGGAGCCGGTATACAGCTTCCAGGTCATGTGGCCAGCATGACTAAGCCGCTTCTGGCGAACCAGAACAGCGCACCGAAACACCGTTTACCTTCCCGCCAGATCGGTACCTATTTATCTACTTGCACTTTGACGTGCTTTTGAACTGCTAGGTTGGCAGGAGCAGGGACTGAGCAACGGGAGCTCACCCTGCTGCGGGGATTCGAACCGCTGACCTTCTGATTGGCAAGTCCTAGGCTCTGTGGTTTAACCTACAGTGGCACTCACGTCCCACGGGTTTAACTATGCTTCCCCGAAGTCATTTTTCTGCCCACAAGATGCCAGACTATGTTTGTGATGTAAAGTTAAAAGCTGCTGGGGAAAATTAGGTGAAAAGTGTCGGGGGGAGGTTTGAGAACCTCCCCCATGCCATTTCTCCAGTGCAAATTGCCCACAATAAAACTTTGGGGAAGAGAAGTTGCTGTCAGGTTAATGTTACATGCGACTGCAGTGTAATATAATTTTGTCCTAAGCTGCAGGAGAGCAGATCTCCGTTTCTGCAGGTGCAACTGACAGGGTCCCTTAGGAGAGGTATATAAATGGAACTACTCATTAAAGAAAGAGGCAGGGAAATCTATGGATGGCACGCAGTAAACTCAGTTGCCTAGAAGTTTCAATAGTGGGGTATTTCCCCCCTCCACCCCCACAAACTCTTTTCTCTCTTTTTTGTGTAGGTTCCAACTGAATTAATTTCATAGAAGTCATTAAAAATTAGCTCTGATAGGCACTGAAAATCTGATTGTGAGGCCTTCAGCGAAGGGGCCCTTATTTTATTTTTAAAAGAGAATATGCTTTCATGTTTAATTGCATCTGCAGTTCAAACATTTACCCCCTCTAACTATAAACCTGAGCCAGCTGGTGTCCTGCCCATTTGGCATGGAAAGGAAAGCCACACATCTCATTTTGCAAGCGAGTCGTCGTTGAAATCTATGGTAAAGAAAAGGCACACCAGGTATATACCATGCCTTTACGTAATATTCAGAAGGAAATCATACGTTGTAGGATGTGCTGAAACTATCTCTCCGGTAAAATCTTAAAAGGGTTCCTTTCACAGTTACAACGGTGTTTATTCTTGCCTTGCCTCCTTGGTAGTGAAAAATGTTTAATCTGTTTTTTGTGTGTGACCAGGCTGATATCAGGGATGGGAGAAATATCTAGTTTGGTTCACGTTCTGATTCCCCCTTCTGAAATCAACAAGCGAAACAAACACAGCTGTCCTATGAAATTCACACTTCTATAGATTTCTCCGACAAAAAGATGTGCATGGCGGGGGGAGGAGGACTGCTTGCGGAAAGATGTACATCAGAAGAAATGCACTTATTTTTATGAGAACTTTAAAACAAATTACAAAGTGATGTGTAAATGTGGCAAACTGAACTCAACATTGGAAAAACGGAAGCTGAGAGAAAACGAAACTGACAGATCTATCTGCCTCCAGTTAATATAGGATAAACTAGTGAATTATAGTGGCTAAGAGTGTGAGCTGTGAAGTTCCTAGTTCAAGTCAAGTCAAGTCGCTTCCACACTTATGAGATAGTATTAGGCAAGCGACTGTCTTCTTCATCATCAACTTTGGCGATCACTTGTAGCCGAGTAAGATGGTCTTACAATGAGCCCGTAAGTGACTGTGGAGGGCAGTTCTGGATCCCCACGTCCTTCCACAATGAGGACATTGGTTTCCAGGTGGGAGTTGATCACAGTGTGGATTTGCCAAGCATGCCTTCCTCTTAGCACATTTCTCCCTTTCGTCCTGAGTTAGAGTGTCTTCAAAGCCCATGACACCTTTGGTAAAGGCTGTTCTCCAGTTGGAGCACTCGCAGGCCAGTGTTTCCCAATTGTTGGTGTTTATACTACATTTTTTTAGATTTGCTTTGAGACAGTCTTTAAACCTCTTTTGTTGACCACCAGCATTACACTTTCCATTTTTAAGTTTGGAATAGAGTAGTTGCTTTGGAAGATGATAATCAGGCATCTGTAAAACATAACCAGTCCAACAAAGTTGATGTTGAAGAATCATTGCTTCAACATTAGTGATCTTTGCTTCTTCCAGTGCACTGGTATTAGTTCGCCTGTCTTCCCAAGTGATGTGTAAAATTTTTCGGAGACACCGTTGATGGAATCTTTTGAGGAGTTGGAGATGCCGTTTATAAGTGGTCCATGTTTCACAAGCATACAGTAAGGTTGGTAGTACAATAGCTTTGTAAGGCAAGTGACTGTATACTTAGCTGGTCTACCTGCAGTGTTCAGTTTGTTTGGCACCAGCTGCACTGGTTGCCAGATTGCACCCAGCCTTAAGTCAAAGTATTTCCTTCCTCTACCTTGAGGAATACATCTCCCCATATGAGCCCACTCACTAATTTACTGAGCCTACCTTCCCATTGGCAGGTTTGAACAGCAATGGACAGAGGTCAAGCTTTTGGAGCAGCATTGCCTGCCAGCATCACAGATGGATGGATCAGCCCATTCCCGGTCCTTGTCCACTTAACGCACCTCTATGCCATGCCTGTAACAGTCTGCAAGCGGGAGAAAAATCCAGAGAGGGGGAAATTGATTTCAAATATGCATTTTATCACTAAACATACGTTTTATTTCAGTGCATGCATTTCTAAGCAGACCTCTAGGAATGGCATCACAACTGCTACAACCAGGCACCAAAGAAACCCCATGAAAAAACAGTGTGGGAGAGGGGTTGGAAGGCATTTTGGTAAACCCCTTTTTTCATCTTAAAAAATGTCTAGGCGTGAAATTTTGCACAGTGCTATGAGATATGCCCTAAATCTGTCCTCTTCCATCAGCAATACTGTTCTAAAGATCCTTTCAGCAACACATGTCAACTCAGATCATGGCTAAGAGCAGATCTGTGTAGAAGCTACTAGGTGACGACCCCAAGGACTGGTATTTTTTAAGTATTTCCTCACCCTTTAAGAGTGAATTATCTTAATATTTTATACATCCTTCCCCCCTCCCAATGTGATAGGGCTCAACGTTAGCCTGTTTTGACATCAGCTGTCTGGGACAACTGAACCTTTTACGTCGCTGTCAAAAATGGAATTTGTAAAGTGCAGGAGCCATAGGCAAGAAACAAAGGAGTGCATTGGCATATAAATAGAATACAGGCTCCCCAAAATTTATGCACAATTGACATGTGCGCAGCCATGTATATGTGCGACGCCGCGAAATAAATAAATAGGTTCAAACCAGGAAATGGCAGGAGAGAACTGGAGACACCCTTCCTGGAGCCTGAAGAAGAAGAGGAGGAGGAGGAGGAGGAGTTTGGATTTGATATCCCGCTTTATCACTACCCTAGGGAGTCTCAAAGCGGCTGACATTCTCCTTTCCCTTCCTACCCCACAACAAACACTCTGTGAGGTGAGTGGGGCCGAGAGACTTCAGAGAAGTGTGACTAGCCCAAGGTCACCCAGCAGCTGCATGTGGAGGAGCGGGGAAGCGAACCCAGTTCACCAGATTACGAGTCCACTGCTCTTAACCACTACACCACACCGAAGAGGACTTTGGTAAGGGTGGAGGAAGTTCAACAGAGACCAGAGGCATAGCAGTGCTTTGTTTAGGCTAGCCAACCCACCTAGCAGCTGGCGTGCGTGGCAGTGCAGCAGCAACAGCCACTTTCCTGCATGTGCTCCAGCTGGACCCAGAGCTTCAACTCTAGCTGAAGAGAAAGTTATGTGGAGAGAGAGGGGAGAGAGAGCGAGAGCGAGAGCTGGGGAGCATGAAAAAGAATGGGCATTTAGAAGCTTTTTAGAAGATGCTCCCCACTTAATATTTGCATTTATGTGCATGGGGACACGGAATAGAACTCCTGCGTACGTTGGCGGGGGGCGGGGGGAGATGCCTGTATAACAAAACTGCACAGTTACATGACAAAGTATAGTTTTACATACACAAAAGTACCTTATAGATCATGGGTAGGCAAACTAAGGCCTGGGGGCCGGATCTGGATCAATCGCTTTCTAAATCTGGCCAGAAATCAGCATGTTTTTACATGAGTAGAATGTGTGCCTCTTATTTAAAATGTATCTCTGGGTTATTTGTGGAGCCTAGGAATTCGTTCATTCCCCCCCCCCCCAAAGAAAAATATAGTCTGGCCCCCCACAAGATCTGAGGGACAGTGGACCAGCCCTCTGCTGAAGAAGTATAGTTTTACATACACAAAAGTACCTTATAGATCATGGGTAGGCAAACTAAGGCCTGGGGGACGGATCTGGATCAATCGCTTTCTAAATCTGGCCAGGAATCAGCATGTTTTTACATGAGTAGAATGTGTGCCTCTTATTTAAAATGTATCTCTGGGTTATTTGTGGAGCCTAGGAATTCGTTCATTCCCCCCCCCTCCAAAAAAAATATAGTCTGGCCCCCCACAAGGTCTGAGGGACAGTGGACCAGCCCTCTGCTGAAGAAGTTTGCTGACCCCTGTCATAGATCATTATGATTAAAAAACACAAGTCAAGTTTTTAAGTCAGTATCTATTCCAGGCCAATATATATTGATATATAAAATCTTCATTGACAACATAATGTAAATTAATGCAATTACAGAGCAAAGTTTTACATTCCTACTCAGAACTAAGTCCAATGAAGGTCAATGGGGGCTTCCAGTAAGGATTTTAGCTTAATCTTGTTTAAGATTAGCTTCATTCTGTTTAAAATAATATTCAAGAAAGCAATTTGGAAGCAAACCAAAACACAACTTTTCTTATAGGCTGCAGCAGAGGCAAAGACAGAATTATTTAAGTTTATTGCATGAGTTGGATGTAAGAAGTAACCCACTTAAAAAAAACCCCCACACAAATCTGACATTTGCATGCCCATTAAGGGTAGCCAACCCTGCCTTTGAGACCAAATATCTATGCAGCCACAACAACAGAGTTTTACTTGATTATCAAAATAGCTCCACCTCCAGTAATCCATCTTCTTTTAAACATGGTGTATCGCCACCAGGTCTCACCTTTCCCCAGTTTAGCATTCCAACATATCCTGGAAAAGGCAGTGGCCATGTGGCATGAGAACTCTGTATTTGCATTCTTTATTTGCGGGTAGAATGCAGGATCGGCACCGCTCCTGCTTTAACTCACAGCCAGAGGAGCGCTCCCTTATCAGGAGCGTTCTCTTAGATGAAGGCTGCTGTCAAAGTGCTATCTCGTGGATGAAAGCCACCTAAAAACTCATGGTATCTATCGACTGCTGTTCCGAACAGTGAGAGAGATTTGCTGTGGGCTTTTTGCATGCAACAGGGCTTCTGGGACCTGACTGCACAGCCCTCTTCAGGCATTCATACTCACATCCAACATGTGAGAGGAAGCAGGGACTTGCTGTCAAGCCTCTCCTCTTCTGGCAGGTCCCCTCTAAAGCTGGGGTTGCCATATTTTGAAGAGCAAAAAAGGGCCACATTTGCTGACTTCTCATTTTAACTATGGATCGCCATGATGGAAAAGAGGACGTGCCCTGGAAAAAGAGGACAAATGGCCTTTGATTGAGGACATATATGACCTTTGATTGAGGTCAAAGGTCTGAAGCTGTGGTCCTCCCAGGAGGGTAGCTGTGCAATTTAGAGCTGCAGTTGGGAAGGAAGTGATAGGAAGCAGAGCATAAGTAAGGAATATGGAAAGTTATCTTGGACTGCATTTGAAGATGGGCACCAAAAAGCAAAGCATCCAAGTGGAGCATATTCAGAAAGAAGAGAAGACAGATACAGTGGACCAGGGCATTGGAGGCATTTGCAAGTACTGTATTTTTTGCTCTATAAGAAGCACCAGACCACAAGACGCACCTAGTTTTTAGAGGAGGAAAGCAAGAAAAAATAAATAAATCTGAATCTCAGAAGCCAGAACAGCAAGACGGATCGCTGTGCAGTGAAAGCAGCAATCCCTCTTGCTGTTCTGGCTTCTGGGATAGCTGCGCGGCCTGCATTCGCTCCATAAGACGCACACACATTTCCCCTTACATTTTAGGAGGGAAAAAGTTAATCTTATAGAGCAAAAAATACGGTAAATAAGATGCTTAAGTCAGAGTTGAGAGAGAACTGGTGAAGAGAGTAGTACAAAGATGTAATACGATCAAAACAATAAGCTGAAAATATCAAAGGAGCAGCAGCACTTAGGACAGAGGCTTAAGAACAGAAACAGGTATTCTCATTTTATTTCTGCCGTTTTCTTCCCAGTCCACCCAGTCCTTAAAGTATAAGCCTTAAAGTCTTCTTCCTGAGTTAACTGGGAATTAGGAAACTTGACAAATTGTTGGATGGAAAGCCACAATGGTTGCATTTTGAAATGTAACTCAGCTGCTGGCTTTGAATACTATTTAAAAGACAAAATTAATAACTTCCCAGCCCACAAAAGTTTAGGACATGATGAGGAGGGGGAGCACAACTTTCCATCCTTATAGAATGAGATGCCATTCAATATGAGCCTCACCAATTTACAACCTGCTATTAAAAACCTTAGTTAACATACCAGTTGATCTAAGTTCAGTGTTCAATTCAAACAATAAAAAAAATGTAAGAACAGAAAAAAGATACAACTCTCAAACTTATAAAGAAGAAGTTATTTCCTGTCATGAATTGGCAGCTCAAACGAACTGGAAACATTTAATGTTTAAGGAAGATTGTCATTGTTTGGCTTTGACATACGTCTAAAGAGAATTTCTCATAGCTGTCAAACATCTATTCATTATCTATGCCATTATTGTTCAGGCATCTGTAGTAAAACATGTGCATAAGTTTAGGAGAGGATATCTTCATGCAAGGCCAATTATAAGTTGACAAAGAAGAGGTGATGGAGGAGATATTGCTAGACATTCATGTAAATGGTTTTATTATTCTTATTATTATTCTAGTACCTGACCATGACCTCCCTTTCATAAAACAGAATAATGAGACTGGAAGGCAAGAAGAAGAAAATGACTGCTCACAGACTGTCAGGTCTAGGCTATGAGCAGCAGTCTGAAGTTAATAAGGAGCCAGGAGTCACGTGACAGGTCAGTGGCCAGAACGGATGGGCAAAAGAAAAGCAAATAACAAACCAAGAAGCAAGATCGAGGAGGATGCCAGGAGGCAGGCCAAAGAGCAAATTTAGGACCTGAGGACAAATTGGGAAGCAGGTCCCAAGAACAGGATCACACTGGAGCTCAAGAAAGCCTTGTTGTATAAGCAGACCTCAGCTGGAAGATGGGAGTCGGTCCAGAAGGGTAGACCTTCCAAATGTCCCTATTGTCCAGGGCCGGTTCTGGATTTACAGAAGCCATCCTGGTTTCTGATTTGATCCTGGAATGTCCCGTTTTTCCTTTGGATGTCCCTATTTTTATTGGAGAAATGCTGGAGGGTATGGAGTTATGTGACCTACAAGCTAAGGAAATAAGTAACTATAGAACCTTTTTGTTGTTTAGTCATTTAGTCGTGTCCGACTCTTCGTGACCCCATGGACCAGAACACGCCAGGCACTCCTGTTCCACTGCCTCCCGCAGTTTGGTCAAACTCATGCTGGTAGCTTCGAGAACACTGTACCGCCATCTCGTCCTCTGTCGTCCCCTTCTCCTTGTGCCCTCAATCTTTCCCAACATCAGCATCTTTTCCAGGGAGTCTTCTCTTCTCGTGAGGTGGCCAAAGTATTGGAGCCTCAGCTTCACGATCTGTCCTTCAAGGCAGCCCTGTACAGTGAAGTTTTTTTAATGTTTAATGTTTTATTATGCTTTTATATATGTTGGAAGCCACCCAGAATGGCTGGGGCAACCTAGTCACATGGGTTAGGGAAGGAGGAGGAGGAGGAGGAGGAATGTCCCTATTTTCATCAGAGTATGGAAGGATCTTCACTGAAAAGGCTCTCACCTGCAGTTCAGTGGTTTGGCACACAGGACACCTGTGCATAGATCCTAGCAAACAAGATGTAAAGCTGAGACAGATATGAAGAACTAAAGGTGGGCTTCTAGAGTAAATTTGTAGATGTAAGATTTAAATTTGTAAATTTCCCATTACATAAAGGCAGCTCTGCATGGAAGGGGAAGTGGGGTCAAATGGCTGACTTCACCACCAGTGTCCTCTGGCTCCCCAGCTCCACTCCCAAAATCTGCATAATTGAGGGCTACCCACATAGGCTTCTGCACTATTTGGAACTTGGAACATGCAGGGTTCTAGAAGTGTACATACATAGACTTCCTCTATACAGATGTTGGGGGGTACGGAACTGCACCACATCAAAAATTGCATGAATGGGACTTCACTGAGGTTAGGGGTGGGGAAACTCTGATCAACGAGCCTGTAAACCCACCAGGCCTTCCCATTTGGCCTGGGAGGCCATTTTGGCAAAGCCACGTCCACCTTCCAATCCCCTGAGATATATGATGTCAGATGTGGGCAGGTAAAAAGGAGACTGGGCTGGGACAAGAGGAGCTTCTGAAGCCAATCAGCTGATAGTTGGCGCTTCAGAAGGCCCCGTGATCACGTGATCCTTGGGGCTTCAGCAGAACCACACAGGATCATGTGATCAGTGGCACTTCAGAAGCCCCAAGCACTGGACTCTCTCCTTGTTTGCTCCCCTTGTTTTTGGATTCTATGACAGTAGCGTGAAGAGGCAATAGCAAAACTTCACTGAGAACTTGCTGCTGATATTTAATATTATTTCTATCTCATTTTGCAGTCAGGACTCATGAGGCAACTCAAAATCATAAAGCCCAGAGCAGCAGTTTCTCTTTAAAAATACCAAAACAAAACACTAAACCATCATGCTGTATATATTATTTATTAGGTGTTCGTTATTAAATATTTATATATAAGAAAACTGCTCATCAAACTGCAGGATGAAATAATCTAGAGTTCCTGGTGTATCTCATTCCCCGCTCCCCTGCTTTTGTTGCATCATACATCACACTTTGTAGACCAAGGTGCAAAGCCTATGGCCATCCAGATGTTGTGAGACTACAACTCCCATCATCCCTGACGATTGTCCATGCTTTCTGGGCTGATGGGAGTTGAAGTCCAACAACATTGAGGGGTGTTTGAGATCCAAGGTACGACTGTATAGTTCATTTTCTCATTGAAATTGCCTTAAATAAGTTTAAGGCACTGGATTGAGTCTATAATGTGCACATTTCAGAAGAACATCAATATCTATTGTGGCTCAAGTGACAGCTATTTACAGTTTGTAAACGGCTTTGTGAAATCCAGCTGGAGCAATTAGAACTTATTCTGTGAGTACATACTTCTTGAGAATGTGTGATGAAAACACTGATCTGGTGAACCTTAATAGTTTCTTTCGCCCAGGTTTTTTATGATCCATAGTAATGTAGTTATTTACCACAGCAGTTTTAAAAATCTGTATTCATAACCAAAGCAATACTTCCCAAACTGCAGCAAGGCCTCAGCCTATGCATATTTCAACAAGCCTTCTAAAATTTTTATTTTGGTTGGTATGTGCCTTGGATTGATTTTTACGTAGGGGCTATTGTGGTTCCATACTGCTTTTTATATTTATAGTTGGTTTTTTAAAAAGTGCTTTCATATACATAATTCTTTTAACTGTTTTTATATCTGTGTTTTATATCCATTATTATTTGAATTGCTTCAAGTTGCCTCCTGAAAAGCAGCTAATAAATAAATTAATAATAATAATAATAATAATAATAATTAATAATAATAATAATAATTCATTGGGAGTGAGTGGGGTTCATTTCCAAGGAAACGCGAATGAGTAGTCACTTTTCTGTGTTCTTGACTGCTGGCTTGCTTTCTTCCTGTCCTTCCTCCCCCTTTTTCTTTTGATATCAAGATTAATTAGACTTCATCGGAGGCTAATTGAATATACAGGTTCTGCTTGGAAATGAAAAATGATCGAAGACAAGTTTTTAAAAATCCTTTTAAGAAATCTCTCCCACTTTAACACACAATCATAAAAAACAGACACAAATAATTTTAATTTGTAAATAATGTACTGGGAAAAGCTGAAGGATAAAAGTATGATTTCATCTGTAATCTTTCTCCCCTCTGTCTCATGAGCATGTTAATGCAAACCTTAGCCTAAGACACCCACATAAAAAAATCTGTAGCCAAAGAGATTCAGGGTGAATTCCTATGGTCCCTGGGAGAGTGTCATAGGATGTCATGGGCGTCTGCAACTGGAGAGAGAGAGATGCACCTGCTGAGTGGGAGATCTGCTGCTAAAGGTCTTCTCTAAACAGTGTTGAGAGTGCTCCACCAATGGTGAGGCCAAAAGCAGGGCACTTTGGGTGCTGGGAGTGACCAAGGTTCCCTTATTCCCTGACCTCTCCAAACAGACATAGCTGTCAACTTACAGATTTGAAAATAAGGGACCAGCAGCCTCAAAAATAAGGGATCGGCAGCCAAAATAAGGGATTTTAGTCAACCAGCAGCCTCAAGCGGTGGTTCCCACAGCGCAGCAACCCAGCAAAGGGGATGCAGCAAGGAAAACCACCATCATCTCTCTGCTGGGAAGCGCTGAGCAAAGGCGAGTCCCCAGGCAACGCGACCGATTTGATCGGCACAAGGCATGCAAGCTCCCAGTTGTTCTTAGACTCCTTATTGGGTGAGCAATGCAGCCAAGCAACATAGTTGGAGCCTCCCTCCTCTCTGGCCGGCAGGGAGGGAGGGAGAGGAGCTGCTTCCTTTGAAACCCG
Source organism: Podarcis tiliguerta (assembly GCF_965153285.1). Classification (NCBI taxonomy): domain Eukaryota; kingdom Metazoa; phylum Chordata; class Lepidosauria; order Squamata; family Lacertidae; genus Podarcis; species Podarcis tiliguerta. The sequence goes on along the minus strand of NC_139535.1, from coordinate 25,211,438 downwards.
GGAAATTTAAGGGACATCATCAATAAGGAACAGCAGTGGGAAACGGCGCTGAGATAAGGGAGTTTCCCGCCAAATAAGGGACGGTTGACAGCTATTCCAAACAGAGCTTTTTTTATGTGAACTCAACAGCAGGTATTGCTATTTTTCTTCCATTGGAGGCAACGGGAGAAAATGAAGGAGGAGGAGGAGGGGGGGGCGGCGGAGATGTTGCAATATACATTTGTTAAAAAACCAGAAGCCCTTCCATTGGGTATTGTGGGTACAGAAATTCATAGGAATGTTTTTATATGCGACAACTGCAGCAAGGATACTATTAGCCCAAAGATGGAAACAAGAAGAAATACCAACCAAAGAAGAGTGGCAAGAGGAATTGATGAACTATGCCGAGATGGTGAGACTAACAGGGAAAATTCGGAACTAGCAGGATCAGAATTTCCTAAAGGAATGGAAGAAGTTTTCAACATATCTGGAAAGCAATTGTAATCACTTGTATCGCTTGTAGGGTTAAAAGAAGTTTTGTAAGGAGTAATTTATAAATTATTGTGAAGAGAATTAAGAATAGATGTATTGGAAATCTGAGTTTATAGCAATAACTATAGTAATAAAATGCATAATTAGAAAGACTTGAAGGAAATCTCAGGCTGTGATAGCCAAAAAAATTGAAATGATGTTTAAAATGATGTTATGCTGGAATATATGTGTAAAAACTAATAAAAAATTATTTATATTAGAAGAAGAAGAAGAAGAAGAAGAAGAAGAAGAAGAAGAAGAAGAAGAAGAAGAAGAAGTCCTCCCAACTTTCAGAAGCTGGTGAAGTTCAGGAAACTGAGGTGCTTCCATTGTGGATCATTATGACATCAGGTGACCCTTTTGTTGATTGTCTTCAGAAGCCCTGTTCAAAGCACTGCACTAGATAGCTCTTTGAGTAGGGTTTCTGAAGACCATCTCAATAAGCTCCTCTCAAAGCACTATTGTTTCCTGCACTGTATAAAGCTGAATACAGATGTGGTCCATAAATACATAATTGCCAAGCCTTCCAGAAAAGACATCTAAGAGTGAAATGGAAAGACAGAAATGTATCACGCTACAAAATAGTAATTTGCTTTATGTGGCTCAAGGTCTCATTGTTTCCTTCAAAGGATTCTGGGAATTAGAGGCTGGTGATATGTTGGGAATTTTCTGTAAGGAATGCCTAGACACCTTCACAGACCTACAGTTCCCAGGGTTCCCTAGATTGAGGGAATGTTGGTTGTTGTTGTTGTTGTTGTTGTTAAAATTAATTAAATAAATTGGTATAACACGCTTCATCCACATATCTAAGGGCGGTTTACTGCAGATCTCAAAGAGGTTGAACCAGCTTTTAGTCTGTAGTGTGGATATATCCCAGTTACGACAGGATTTTCCTAATCAGTACTGGCAATATTTCAGGGGTAGGTGCAAGAAAGTAGCCAAGAAGTGCTCTCCTCTACCTTTAGGGGTGTGTGTAGGAACGAAAATGAGTGTGTCAGCGTAGTACAAAGCAGAATACAGAGGCCAGCCGCTCAGAAATGGGTTGAGGGCCTCAGAGGGCCATGTTTCAGAGGCCGTATTTCGTTTCAACTCTGTTTGGATGATAGCAAATGAGATTCAGTCCCCAATCCTGGCAAATGTAAATCATTCCTTAGCAACACATTTCTTTACTAATCCCCCGACCCTTTCAGGACTTCCTGTTGTTTAGGAGACATCAAAGCTGTGAATAACATTTTTCAGCACACATGAGGAAATCACACGGGGATGTTAAATAGCTGATAATTGACAAGCGGTGGAACTCTTTGGGGAGGGGAGTCTTGTCAGCACATCTCGCTGGATCCTTCTGGGGCTTCCCCCCAATGGATACCTTTCAGCCTGTCTGTCTGGATTTTGTGTTTTTTAACAAGCAACTCCTGGGTGGCAGGCACCGAAGTTAACATTCCCTTGCTTGTTGTTTGTGAAGATTTGAGCTGCCACTTTCCCTCCTCAAATGTCCTCCGCTTGTCTCCCTTCTGTAGAAAGAAGCACAAATTCTCAGTGGTGGGAATGGCTACACTGTGAGGAACAGGAAGTTGTAGGCCGATAGTGAAGGTAGGTCCTGTCTGAATATACAGTGGTACCTCGGATTAAGTACTTAATTCATTCCAGAGGTCCGTTCTTAACCTGAAACTGTTCTCAACCTGAAGCACCACTTTAGCTAATGGGGCCTCCTGCTGCTGCCACGCCGCCGGAGCACAATTTCTGTTCTCATCCTGAAGCAAAGTTCTTAACCCGACGTACTATTTCTGGGTTAGCAGAGTCTGTAACCTGAAGCATATGTAACCCGAGGTACCACTGTATCTGTATATTTCAGAGGTGGAGGACTTCACAGGTAAGGTCAGAAAGGACAGTTTCCCTCTCTATCTGCTCTTTCCTAGGCAGACACATCAGCCTCCAGTGCAAGCTGAGTTGCATCCCAACATTTCTAGCAACATACTGTATATGCTCAATAGCCTCCCAATAAACTTACAGACAAAATCAAAGCAGTATAAGCCATGTCACCTGCAGGTTCTTGTTTCGCTTTCTTTGCTTTCCAAGCCTCAGATGGCTTGCCTGACCGTTTAAAGAACTAGGAGGCTTTGCCTAAGATTCCAGAAAATACTCTGACTTGAGTCAAGCCAAGGAATTTAATACCTACCCATTTTACAGACCTCGAACACTGAGACAGAAAATAGTTTCAGAAACAGGAACTCTGCAGGAAAGAGCTTAAAACTCAAGCAGAAAGTGAGTCAAGCTCAAACCACTCTTATTAGATAGAGTTGTCAGCCTTTCTACTGGAATTGTTCTGCCTTTAACAGCAGATTGATATGCAGATATTTAGGAGTGAAGCCTTTTCTGGTTTGAAGATAAAGGGACAATGCTAGTGAGAAATCACAAACTGAATTTAGGTTTGGCAGCCACTAAAATGCTGTCAGCCTTGTAGATAAGACCTCTGCATCTTGAAATTACACAGATAGCCTTCCGTTGCTGCTGGAAAACATAATTACTTAAGCTGTCAATTGATGAAAGATCATTTTGTTGATTAATTATTTGCCTTTTGACCAATTAATCAATTCATTTTAAACACATCTGTATAATTACCAAAACCTCAGCGCAAGAGAGATGAATTAAAATTTAATAAACAAAGGTTACCAGTTATTGTTAGAAGAAACTGCCATCTGTTTTCTTTTTCATTTCTTGTTACAGTGGTACCTCGGGTTAAGAACTTCATTCGTTCTGGAGGTCTGTTCTTAACCTGAAATGTTCTTAACCTGAGGTACCACTTTAGCTAATGGGGCCTCCTGCTGCTGCCACCGCGCCACCGTCATGCAATTTCTGTTCACATCCTGAAGCAAAGTTCTTAACCAGAGGTACTATTTCTGGGTTAGCAGAGTCTGTAACCTGAAGCATCTGTAACCCGAGGTACCACTGTACTTTTGCTAAGAGGAGAATATGAGAGCCCCAGAGGCTTCAAAAAAGTAGACATGTGCCTTTCCACCTCTGCACCATCAGTCAGTATTTGCTGGCAGCAAATGAAGTATCAGTGAATTATCAAGATGGCTGGCAGGCCCCAGCCAAGACATTTTGCTGCCTGAGTTGAAAGACAAGATGGCACCTCCCCATGTGCAGAAGCTGACCAGACTAGAAGCTGAATCTCAATTTGACGCTGGTCACACCTGCACCTTTGCATTTCAAGCAGTATCACCCCACTTTAAACCACCATAAAAAGGTAAAGGGACCCCTGACCTTTAGGTCCAGTCGTGACCGACTCTGGGGTTGTGGCGCTCATCTCACTTTATTGGCCGAGGGAGCCGGCGTACAGCTTCCGGGTCATGTGGCCAGCATGACTAAGCCGCTTCTGGCAAACCAGAGCAGCACACGGAAACGCCGTTTACCTTTCCGCCGGAGCGGTACCTATCTATCTACTTGCACTTTGACGTGCTTTCGAACTGCTAGGTTGGCAGGAGCTGGGACTGAATAACGGGAGCTCACCCTGTCGTGGGGATTCGAACCGCCAACCTCCTCATTGGCACCGCCATAACTTCCCTCAAAGAATCTTGGAAACTGTCATTCGTTTAGGATGCTTGAAGTTGTTAGGATACAACTCCTTAACAAACTACACTTCCCAGAATTCTTTGAGGGAAGCCATTACTGTTTGAAGTGATACAGTACTGTTTTAAGTGTATAGTACAGATGGGGCTCTGGTTGGATACAATGCTAAATTTATTTTTGTTTCCATGTGCAAAAGCTGATCAGACTAGCAGCTGACTCTTCATTTGACACTTGTCACCTTACACTTAAAGCACTCTTATACCACTTTTAAATAGGCATGGATTCTCCCAGAGAATCCTGGAGACTGTAGCTTGTTAAGCAGGATGAGACCCCTGTTCCCCTCAGTACATATGTAATTCAGTGGAATAGTGTTTTGATTAAAGAATCCCCAGGATTTGGGGGGGGGGAGCCATGACCTTTAAAGTGGTATAATAGTGCTCTAAATGCAAAGTCCACATGGGACAACGTCTTCCACTGTGCCTGAAGGCAGCAGACGGGCTGAGAGGTGGGGCAGGGAAATATAGCATGCACAGCTGCTGCCACCTCACTCTGCCTAATGGTAGAGCCGGCCCTGAAGTGCAGCCTGCAGTACAGTCATACCTCATGTTATGTTTGCTTCATGATACGTTTTTTTCAGGTTGGGTCCTGTGGCGACCCGGAAGTACCGGAAAGGGTTACTTCCGGGTTTTGCCGCTCACACATGCGCAGACACACAAAATGACATCACGTGCATGCGCAGAAGTGGTGAGTCGCAACCCGCGCAGGCGCAGGCGCACCACTGTGGGTTGCATTCTATTCATGTTGTGAATGGGCATCCGGAATGGATCCCGTTCACAACCAGAAGTACCACTGTAATGGTATTCATCATTTTGAAACCAGTTACCAAACCAAAGCGTCTCAAGCTTTGGAAAGGCACTGTGTTGTGTTAACTATTGTTGCTTTTGTGTTCCATCCCCCCCCCCCAAGCACTGTACTGACAATGTCCTTCCCTTCCTTGTTTCTATTAAATGTAATCATACACACTCACACATTTTTGGGGTGGGTTAAATTGGCACCGCAGAGAGAAAACACACAAATACATACAAGCCCGAACTTCTGCAGCCCTGCCCTGTCAGCAAAAGATGTGTTCCCCTCGTTAGATCCTGGAAGGGGGATAATTAACTTTCCTTGGAGCGAGAGAAATTAAAAGAGTTTGCCGGTCTCCCAGCTGTGTTTTCCGTGATGCAACATAAACAGGGAACACAATGCCCTGCCTTAGTGAGGAAGAGGTAGAAGCATGCTCTGAGGAGACCCAGAGTAATTGGTTTCTGTCAGTGGAGGAGGAGGATGAGAGGGTTAGTCGCTCTGTGCTGCTCGCTCTCCTGCTCTGCACATTTCTGAGTCAGCAAAAGGAAGCGAGAAGAATGGAGGAGAGGAAAATAAATGAGAATATTTTTGCGGATCAGCCGCTTTCATCCCTTTCTCTGCCGGTAGCTTTTAATGATAAAGCGAAGTACGTGGGGTCATACTAAATGATTTTACACTGTTACTTTTGAATAATTCTACAATAGCGAGCTCAGGTGTTGATTCGTATCTTAGTAGTGTGTTTGTGTGTGTGTGTGCGTGTGTGTGTGATTTAACCCTTGCCTTCCACTGCAGCTCATGATTTAGATTGGAACTTAGGTTTGCTATTAGAATAAAAGCTGTCATCTGCGCCCCGCCCCCCCAGTAGAACTGCAGCAATGTTTAAATTCCCATGCCCCCACCTCTACGCTTGGGCTGGTTCTCAGACCAGATTAGGGTTCCGCACTTGCTATTTACTTGCAAAAATTCACATGTGCAGTTGCTAATTATATGCATTTAATTTGGCCCTGATTTCCCTATAATTCAGAGATTGTGTTTCCAACAAGTGTTTTGGGATCGCATCTTCAACCCAGTTCCGTACCTGATCTGAGTTGGGCAAACAGCCATAACCTCAGCTTGCTATGCAGGTGAAACAGGGATGCCGTGAGTTGTCCATTGGGGGTGGCATAAATGTGCCCTCGGTTTCTCTCACCCCCATAGTACAATTGTGTTGTTCCAGTATTATGTGATTGCCTAAAAAGTGAAAGAAATGTCTTTAATCATTTACAATATTGTTCTGGAAGGCTGATGGAGAAAGCAAGCTGGACCCATGTGTCTGGTGGCGCTGTGGTCTAAACCACTGAGCCTCTTCGGTTTGCCGATCGGAAGGTCAGCGGTTCGAATCCCTGCGACACGGTGAGCTCCCGTTGCTCTGTCCCAGTTCTTGCCAACCTATCAGTTCGAAAGCATGCCAGTGCAAGTAGATAATAAGTACCACTGCGATGGAAAGGTAAATGGCGTTCTCATGCGCTCTGGTGTCCCGTTGCGCCAGAAGCGGTTTAGTCATGCTGGCCACATGACCCGGAAAGCTGTCTGTGGACAAACACCAGCTCCCTCGGCCTGAAAGCGAGATGAGCACCGCAACCCCATAGTCACCTTTGACTGGACTTAACTGTCCAGGGGTCCTTTACCTTTTTTACCTTTAAACCAGGAGTGAAAAGAAAGAGACATGGAGAAGGAGACTAAAAGACACAAGTTGGGTAGGACCTGTAACAAAACGTTGCAGCGTGGATAACACTCTGTTCAGGGTTCCAGGCACTCCATTCCAGGTTTTTGGTTCCTTTCCCCCCTACCCAACAGTTAATCCACATTCTGAAGCTGCTGATCATGCTCAGTCCTCATTGGGCTGTTCTAAGGGTTCTCCTCCCTACCATCTGTTAGAGTTTTTCCTCTGCTGTAAATGTTTCTACTTCTGCAAATTTCAGGCTTTCCCCAAGCCTGCATGAGTGATGCTGTCTGGCTACATAACACTCACACAGATCGAACACTGGAAACCAAGGGAATGATTTGTAATCAATGTGAACCAAATCTGCCGAGGAGAAATTCATTCTCTTTGCACACAAAATATAAAGAAGGCATCTCACAGTCTTCACTAAGAATGGACGCACAAAATGAGTCAAGACGTTGACTCATTTTGTGCAAACCGATCAGAAGGTTGGCGGTTCGAATCCCCGCTACAGGGTGAGCTCCCGTTGTTCAGTCCCTGCTCCTGCCAACCTAGCAGTTCGAAAACACGTCAAAGTGCAAGTAGATAAATAGGTACCGCTCCGGCGGGAAAGTAAATGGCGTTTCCATGCGCTGCTCTTGGTTCGCCAGAAGCGGTTTAGTCACGCTGGCCACATGACCCGGAAACTGTACGCCGGCTCCCTTGGCCAATAAAGCGAGATGAGCGCCGTAACCCCAGAGTCGGTCACGACTGGACCTAATGGTCAGGGGCCCCTTTACCTTTACCTTTTTACCTAATTCGCACTTCCCAAAACAACACAGCAATCCTTCTCCAGATTTCGCAAGGCAGTTCTCCTGCCAATTAATGCATACAAAAAAAGCATATACTACAGCAAAATGTGCAGTAAAAATGCATATATTAGTGAAACTCACATAATAATGCATTATATTAGGGGAAATTGCTTTGTAACAATGTATATATTAGGTCAAATTGCATGCGAAAATTTGTATATTAAGAGAAATGTGCACTAAAATGCTGGTGAATTTTCACGAGGACTGTAAAAATTGTTGTTTTTTCAATGAATATTCCCCGCTTCTGACTGAAGGAACTCAGGGTAGCACAAAGTGATGTGGAACAGTAAGCGACTGAATTTAAGATTGGGAAAATGAGAAACTGAGAGGAGCCAGAAGAGACAGATTTCCCCCTCTCTATGAGTGAAATAGCTCTGTTGTGTGAGCCCCATGGAAACCACTGGGAGCAAAACAAGAGCACTCTATTGGTGAGAATACCTTTCCCGGACCACTTCAGTTCAAGGAATACAGTGGAAGCCTCAGAGCTTTCCAAGATGCTTTCCAAATAGAAATGAAAAGCAACAGGAGCAGTGAAGTAAAAGTAACTTCAATCTGAGCTTGCATTCCAACCCAGGTTTATCAACAGCGCAAATTGTCACTTCAGGTAGATTTTGCACCAGCCAAAGTCATACAGGGCTAATATGGGTGGGTCAGTGGGGAGGGGGAAATTTAGTGAACCTCAAGATTTCTTGTTTGCTTTTAAAAATAAAATAAGCACCCTCCTTTGGGTTCTCCTCCCCCATTCTCCCCTGCCCTGGGCACTCCTACCCATCCAAGCCATGCAGTTGCTGGAATGTCTTCTCCTGCTCTGTTCTTTGCAGATGGGAGGGTAAGACATATGAAATGTTTACAGACTCTGTTGCTTGGATACAGATTGAGACTTGTTAGGGCTGACTGCGAGCCAGGAAATTAGCTGCTTCAAATACACCATTGAACAGGTCTTACAATACTGAAAGTCTAAGAAAAGAACTGGCATGTAACATTTTAGACCCGAGCGCATTAGCTGGAAGAAGAAAATCTCCGTGTTTGTTAAGCACCAATGAAGTGAACTCATATGACACGGAGGGTTCAGCGTCCCAAAGATTTATACCTGCCAGAGCCAGGAGACACCCTGTCCATTGCAAAGGGTGGATCGTGCAAATGTCAGTTTCTTGAAATTAGGTGGGGACATATCCTCCAAAGGGGCAACGTCAGACCATCACCTTGCCTTGTCCTCAAACAGATTCACAGACTTTCAAATGGAAAATGTTGATTCCTGCCTAAGCAAATTTGAGATATGATGCTTTGAATAGCAGTTTCCCCCTACATTCTATACTCTTTTTGTGTGCAAAACCATTTGCATGTTCAGACCCAGAAACCTCCCGCTTAAATAAATTCACACATGACTCAAATTTTGGTTTTGGTTTTTGGCAGATTTTAGCCCGCAACTTTATTGATTACAGAAAGTGACTGGTTGCATAGGCTCTGGTTCAACTAGCTCCCTGCCATGCAGGTAGCGCTGACCCAGGGTTCCAGCATAGGTCAGCCAAGGGTGAACACCTGGATAAGCGGAAAGCCAGGAACAGGCTATCTCCGCCACCCAAATGTCCCCCTGGACTCAGGCACAGGCACAACCCCCTCTCAGGGGTTGACCAAACCATCGAGTCCCTGGATTCCTTTAACGGAATACACTTAACATAGGGATGGCGAGAGCTTTCTCCCATCCCAGAACCTATCCATAACCTTACAAGTTGTGACAATTTGCTACGTAGCAGGCGAAACCCAAATGGTAACAACCAATCAGCCAAGTGGGGGAAATTCCTATCGTGCCCCTGTCCCAACGACAGACGACACACAATGGCATGGCAAGGTCAAGCGCAAAGCCCTGAAAGTAGGGAGAGGTGGGCGGGTGTTCTGAATGCACACGCCAAAAGAGGAAGCTCTGGGTCACGTGCATGGGTATATATAGGCCCCTTGATCCGTTTAGGCTGCGTTCCATTGGCCTGATTGAACCCTGCATCAAGGGACCTACCAATCGGGTGTTGTGGCTATCCAAACATACCCACCCACAACACAGTGTGTCAGTTTTCCAGGTCTCACCGCAATACGTGCCCTCTTTAAGGGAGGACCCAATAAACTGCAAGTAATCAGAAGGGCTACTTATCTCTTTCCTGAGAATGTCATACCAGGAGCTAGTGTCAGTCAACAGTGAGTAGTTACCAGTGCCATTTTCTGCCCACATCTATATTGTACGCTTCCTTAATCACTTTCTCTTTTTCAGTTCATATTTGCGTATCGCCAAACATCACTTTTCATACCATAATACTGTGCCAAAATGTACAGTGGGCAATGTTTTGCTCTGTGTTCTGCTTGGCACCAATTTTATTGCAATCTGTTTATAATGGAGAATCAGTGTCCCATGTGGGCCGAGAGGGTCCTCAGTTGGGAAGGGGTAGGCACAGCAAAAGAAGGCCCCGGCCCCTTAGGGTGCAGGACCTATGGCCCTCCAGTTGTTGCTTGACTGCAACTCTTATCATCCCTGACCATTGGCTTCCTACTTCCTGACATGCCCTGAAGACTCAGGTGGTCCAGTTTCTTGCAGGGGGGACCCCTCCCTTCAACTCTGCTCCGGGGAAGAGAGAGAGAGAGAGAAAGAGAGAGAGAGAATGAGAAAGGGAAGAGTTTTGGGAGCTCTACACTCCAAAAGACCAGAGGATGCAGAATGCAACTTTGTGAAATACTCACAGATATTGTTGTTGTTGTTGTTGTGTAGTCGTTCAGTCGTGTCCGACTCTTCGTGACCCCATGGACCAGAGCACGCCAGGCACTCCTGTCTTCCACTGTCTCCCGCAGTTTAGTCAAACTCATGCTGGTAGCTTTGAGAACACTGTCCAACCATCTCGTCCTCTGTCATCCCCTTCTCCTTGTGCCCTCCATCTTTCCCAACATCAGGGTCTTTTCCAGGGAGTCTTCTCTTCTCATGAGGTGGCCAAAGTATTGGAGCCTCAGCTTCAGGATCTGTCCTTCCAGTGAGGACTCAGGGCTGATTTCCTTAAGAATGGAGAGGTTTGATCTTCTTGCAGTCCAGGGGACTCTCAAGAGTCTCCTCCAACACCATAATTCAAAAGCATCAATTCTTCGGCTATCAGCCTTCTTTATGGTCCAGCTTTCACTTCCATACACAGATATTATGGTAGGGCAAAATGTAAGCTTCTTAAAGATACATTCACATATATCAGAGAAAATTTTCACAGATTTCGTACCACATGCTTCTATGGCTGTGTTCACTGAACTAGGAACTGCCTCAATTCACAATGTGCTGTTGTGTTGGTTGTCAGTACTGAGGAGTAACCCACTATTTGTGTCTCTCTTTTGTGTGGTGTTTTTCTTCGCTGGGTTGCCTCCCTTGCAGTTGCCCTCTTTAGCAATAGTGTAGGCTGATACTTTCCCCCTTGCCCACTCTTTTTTAATTTTATCTGCCATTAGTGACACTTGGAGGGACCCAAATAGTTTCCTCCTTGATTTTAGCTCACTTTGACAACATTTGAAAAAGCCTTTAGCTAGGTGACCTTCAGTTCCTTCCCAGGATTCTGTTTGAATAAGATGCTGCCAGGGTTTAAAGGGAAGGGAAAAGGCTTGTGTTGTTGGGGATGAGAATGGAAGTTAATAAATTCTGATGAGCTCTTAAGTGCTGCGGCACCCAGTGTAATTGCTTAGATCAAGAAGGAATAATGAAGGAACAAGGGCGGGGGGGGGACCCACACAGCTGTGTACTGTATACTGAATAGCTGTGTTCTGTGGAATCAGATTGTGGTGAAGTCTTTTCCAAACAGCCCCAAGGACTTTTTCAAGCAGCTTATAATTCAGAGTAGTAGCAGACAGACTTGGAAGTCCAAACTGCAGATCAGCTCAAACATTCCTTGTCCGCAGTTATGCATGCCTTGGTTACACCAAGGCTGGTCATGAGCTCTAGAGACCTTTGATTAATATTTGGAAATGGTCCAAAATGCCGCAGCCAGGGTTGTGAGCACAACCAGGGTTTCAGGGACATGGCATTCCATTGTTGCATCAGCTTCGGTGGCCATCCGTTTGCTGTCATGCTTAGTGAAAAGTTCCAGTGATCATCTTTAAAGCTCTACATGGATTGGCCCCAGGAAGTTTTAAAGAGTGAACTTCTAGAAAAGGAGGTCTTATTGGTGGCACTACCACCAGGGGCTGCCTGGTGGGCACTGGCCCATGAGATGGCCATTTCAGTGGCAGCTCCCGGTTGCAGAATGCCCTCCCTAGTGAGGTGCGCCGGTCTCCATCATTATTAACTTTCGGAAGGAATTTGAAAACATTCCTGTTTGCCCAGGAATTTGGTAACTGAACTGTTTCAGGCAACCCTACGATCATCAGATGGAAGAATGTGCTCAATTGCTTTTGGAATGCTTTTCTTTAACTGTGACTGCTCCAGGTAAGAGCATGCATGAGGAAACGTCAATGTGAATGATGTTCCTGGAAAGTGGAATGTCTTTCTTAACTGGAGACCATTGGAAAGAATGTAGTGGGGTACTATAAAGAAGACAAGCAGTTTTATAAGAAGACATACTCCATTTCTCTTTCATATGACTGCCTTCTTTCTCCATTTAGAATGGCTATTTGGATCTTTCTTTTTCAGGTAGGACCCCATTTTAGCACCCTACACTGATTTGTTGAGTGGGGTTTTAAAGCATGTCATTACGAAATTAAATCAAGCTGCCTCTCACTCTCTTTTCTTTGTCGTAAAAATACCCAGAGCCTTTGGAGCCTGGCAGCTGCCTGGTGGCTTGAAGACTTAAGTTTTCAACTTTAGAACAAGGATAGCTCGAGAGCTCAGGGTCAATCTGTCAGCTCTAGCAGGCTGCAGTTTCAATTTCAATTTCATTTTCTCTAATCTGTCAAGAAGATGTTGCTTTCCCCTTACAAACAGATCCATTACTGGATGCATCGCTGGATCCATCACCGCAGAAGGTCAGGCAAAGGGTCCTCTAAATCGCTTGAGAACCCCAAGAAGAAAACCATCAAATTCTTCGGTCCTTTCCGTCTGTTTCCAAAATATACTTTTGATCCCTGCCGTTGGCCATCGCTCGTGGATGGCTCAGGTTACGTACACATTAGAAGGAAATGGCCTTTTGCAGAATGCCTTTTCAAATGACTTCTAATCCTATAATGAATGTATCATATTCAGAAACTACGCCTGTTGGGTGTCCACCAGAAAGCATTACAGTCCATGTCATGAGCAGTACTTATGCCTTCCATTACATACACCTGCCACTGGAAATTCATTTGCGCCAGCTAATCTCATTTGTCAACTTTCATTATATAAAAGCTATCATAAAGAAAACTAATGAGATGGTGGAATTAATGAATTTCAATCCATTGACAGAAAGGTGCTTTGGATCTGATGTTCGTCATCAGGGCAAAGCCACTGCCAGGTGTGGTTAGTTCCTTTTCCCTCTCACCACAGTTAAGAAGTCAAATGCATTCCTCCTACATGCTGAAGCTGCTGTGTTCAATCTCTGGCATCTCTCACCACAGTGATCACAGTTCGGAGGGCAGAGACATACCTTTGGTTAAGGTCCTGGAGGTGGGGAAGGCGCTCCTGCAAGACAGATGCCAACTAATACTATGCTATGTAGAGCAGGGGTGGAGGATACTTCTTTTTCAAACTGAGGGCCACATTCCCACTTGGGGAACTTTCCAGGGGCCACATTCCAATGGTGGGTGGAGCCGGAAGCTAAAGTACATTCATACCTTGGATCTCAAATGCTTTGGCTCCCGAACAAATTGGCTCCCGGACAATCAAAACCCAGTGTTCTGGTTTTCGAACATTCTTTTGGAACCTGAACATCCACCGCTGGTTCCGTGGCTTCCAGTTGGCTGCTGGAGCTTTCTGCAACCAATCAGAAGCCGCACTTTGGTTTCTGAACACACTTTGGTTTCCAAACGCAAAGTAACAAGATGACTTTCAGGCATGACTTGAAGGTATCATCACCATCATACCAACAGGCCTATCCAGGTGTTTAAACATTTCTTTAGTAGCTAGTCATTTTACTGATCGTTCCTTTTATTTTATTTTTAAAATGTTTTTATACACTGCCCTAATATCTTATGAGAGGGTGATGTATAAATTCTTTAATAAGTATATAAATAAATAGAAACACCACAGGTGGTGGCCATTGTGTACCACTGTCAGCCATCTTTCTCCCATAATTCCAACTCCCAGCGTTCAGTTATTAAATCACTCCCCCTCCCTGCTGCCCCAGCTGTTTAAGTTAACCACTGGAGTTCTGTAAAATTCATTTGTTCAGCTAAAAAGCTTTATAGAGACAAGATGCATTCACACTACATGCCATTTCATTCCAATATAGCCTGGGGGTGAATTTTCTGCCTCATCCCCGCTGATGGATAGCATATCCCCATTTAACAAAAGAGGAAAGAGCAACTGCTTTTGCTCTGTGTTACCCATTCGTTCCTGGTCGCTTCTGCCAAACAGACCTTCTCGTTTTTATTTTTAAAGAAGTGATTTGTAACTGGATATCAGCAGCAGTACTCCAGAGAACAAGATTGCTCCAGCAGGAAGACCTATTTATCTCCTGGTTTTAAATAAAACAGTCATAGAAGAGTGCTTTCTGGAAATGTTTTAACCTGAAATAGTAGACCATGTCATATGGCTCGCCTAGCCTGGCGTTCAGTTTATGACTTCGTGGCGTAGCAAACCAAAGGTTAGGAGCAGAAGGTTAAGGCTACAATGCATTACGCACTTACCTGGGAGTAAATCCTAATGGATGCTGCATGACTTGCTTTGGAAAAGACATGCATGGCATTGCACAGTAGAACTTTCACCAGGAAGGTAAGGCGGCCATGTGCCCTACTTTACAGAGCACAGTTCCCTATTTGAAGGGATGTCTGGTCCTAGACTCGCGGGTGGCGCTGTGGGTTAAACCACAGAGCCTAGGATTTGCCAATCAGAAAGTCGGTGGTTCGAATCCCGCGACGGGGTGAGCTCCCGTTGCTCGGTCCCTGCTCCTGCCCACCTAGCAGTTCGAAAGCATGTCAAAGTGCAAGTAGATAAATAGGGACTGCTCCGGCGGGAAGGTAAACAGCGTTTCCGTGTGCTGCTCTGGTTCGCCAGAAGCGGCTTAGTCATGCTGGCCACATGACCCGGAAGCTGTCTGCGGACAAACGCCAGCTCCCTCGGCCTATAGAGCAAGATGAGTGCGTAATCCCAGAGTCGGTCACAACTGCACCAATTGGTTAGGGTTCCCTTTACCTGGTCCTAGACTAGTTTAAAGATAAAGAATCCGATTTCCCATCAATAGTGAGCATCTGGAGAGCAGACAAAGCAGGCACACACAGTATTTCTGTTTACAATATAGTAGTTAATTCTAAATCTGCATCTATGCATATAAATTAGCATGTGCTAATTTTATGCAAATCGGTGTCTTCCATGTGCCAGTGTGGTGTAGTGGTTAAGAGCGGTAGTATCGTAATCTGGGGGACTGGGTTCGCGTCTCCACTCCTCCACATGCAGCTGCTGGGTGACCTTGGGCTAGTCACACTTCTCTGAAGTCTCTCAGCCCCACTCACCTCACAGAGTGTTTGTTGTGGGGGAGGAAGGGAAAGAAGAATGTTAGCCGCTTTGACACTCCTTCGGGTAGTAATAAAGCGGGATATCAAATCCAAACTACTCTTCTTCTTGTCTTCTTTTTTGTGATGCGTAAGTGGCTCCCTCACAATTTGGACTTGGACCAGGGACGCTTGGGTTCACACGATTACTGCTGGTGAAAATGGCAGGACTCCCTCCATAACACCTTGCCTCACCACACTTAGCATCTTCCACATAAGCACTAGCTTATGGGATAGGGAAACTCAATGTCTTTAGATTGTATTGGCAAGCTGTGTCTGGGAGGTAGGCCAGTTGTCTGCTCTGGACAGGGTTACACTCCCTATTTACACAGCCAAATTTTAGAATTGGAAGGGACCCTGAGAGCCATCTAGTCCACCCCTTGCAATGCATCAAACTTTTGCCCAGTGTGGGGCACTCCTGGGTCCAGATTTGCCATTTGAGGCTCAGGTGACCTCAGCGGCTAAGGTAAGCTTTTACCAGCTTCTTCGGATGCCTCTGTTTCTGGAGAACACATAATCGGCAGTAGCTCACCATGTGGAATGGAGGGCAAGATTGGAGGTGCACCAAGATGGAGTACTGGATGGGCCCTGCTGGTGTGTTTGCGCCAACCTCCCTGCTGCCTTGCCGCTCTCTTCGTTCGGTGACTCACCTGCAGCTCTGCCCCACCCACTCCAGTGAGCCACTTCTGGACAAAAGCGATATGTGCAAATGTCCCCTCAAGAAATTCCACTCTGCTTGTGGGAGAGAAAGTGGAGGGGGACATTTCACCAAATTTCTCTAGGGGAAGTAGAAATTCACCTAATAAAAATAAAAACAACAACCCAATAAACCCACCCCACCCCCAACAAAAAAACACATTTTAAAAGGGCATAGGATATAAATCGGATCAACCAAAGGCCTGGTTAAAAAGGAATGTTTTTGCCTGACGCCTAAAGGTGTATAATGAAGGCGCCAGGTGAACTTCTCTGGGATGAACATTCCACAGATGGGGAGCCACTGCAGAGAAGGCCTGTTCTCATGTTGCCACCCTCCAGACCTCTCAAGGAGGAGGCACAGGAAGAAGGGCCTCAGAAGATGATCTCAGGGTCTGGGTAGATTCATATGGAAAGTGGCATCCCTTGAGGTATTGCGGTCCTGAGCCGTTTATAGGTCAAAACCAGCACTTTGAACTGGGCCCGGAAACTAATTGGTAGCCAATACAGTTGGACCAGGATCAGTGTAATATGCTCAAACTGTCTTGCTCCAGAGAGCAACCTGGCTGCTGAATTCTGCACTCCTCTTCTCTTCTTTATTTCCTTCCTTTCCTTATTCTTGCTTTTTGCTATTTTACTTCTCTACATTGGTGTACTTTCTTATTGCACTGTGATAAAGGTTCATGAATCTGTGTAGGCATGCACTCACCTTAGATACAAATTATTGAAACACTTTCATGCATCTTAAGAACATAAGAAGACCAAACGCCTTACTTGAACAGCATCCTTGATCTCACAGTGGCCAATCAGGTGGCCTATGGGGAAGCCCTCGAGCAAGACACGAGCCCTCTCCCTGCTCATGTTCCCCAAGGACTGGTATTTATTATTTTATCTCGTTTTTATACTGTCTTTCTCTAAAGGCACCCCAGGGGGTTTACACAAAAAATGGTACCTAAGTACACTCAGGCCAACTTCACAAGCTTCCTGGCATGTGCTTCTGCCTTCTTCCCTCGAGTCACATGGGAAAAGTCCCAGGGAAGATGTGTGTGTGTGTCTGTGTGGAGTTGCCTGGAGCCTGAAGGTTTGCTACAATCTAAACCACTGAGCCTCTTGGGCTTGCCGATCAGAAGGTTGGCAGTTCAAATCCCCGTGACGGAGTGAGCTCCTGTTGCTCTGACCCAGCTCCTGCCTACCTAGCAGTTCAAAAGCACACCAGTGCAAGTAGATAAATAGGTGCCGCTGTGGTGGGAAGGTAAACAGCGTTTCTGTGCGCTTTGGTTTCCATCATGGTGTTCTGTTGTGCCAGAAGCAGTTTAGTCCTGCTGGCCACAAGATCCGGAAAGCTGACTGTGGACAAACACCGGCTCCCTCGGTCTGAAAGTGAGATGAGCGCCGCAACCCCATAGTCGCCTTTGACTGGACTTAACCATCCAGGGGTCCTTTACCTTTTACCTTGCAACAGATTCCCATGCTAAAGTTTCCCCCAAGCAAATCCCACTAAAATAAATGAGCGGCACAAGAGCTGAACTATACAGAGCTGAACTATAACATTCTACACAGTCTGCTGCTGGCTAATGCCTTTTATAAGTAACACATTTCTGATTCTCATTGCTGTTCAATCAATTCCTTTCTCTGCTTTTGCTGCTGCCTCTGCTGTTGTCTGCTGCAGAAAGCATCTCTCTTCTAGTTTAGAAGGAAATTCGTGCCCTCTCTCTCTTACCACCTTAGCATTAAACCTTCCCTCAAAGCCTGAACAAATCGAACTGGAAGCTTCTGCCCTCAAGGGGTAGCCCCAAACATTGTAGATGGATTCCACTCTCATACCTGATTTATTCTGTCTTGGCTTTGGAGGAGTTAGCTTTGATTGACGTGGATGTAATTAATAACAGAATCAGGTCTTTTGTCACAGTTTAAATAGCAACATTTTTTAACAGGAGGGGAAGCGCGGTGTTGGGCAATGAGAATTAGAAATGTGTTACTTATAAAAGGCATTAGGCAGCAACAGACTGTGTAAAATGTTATAGTTCAACAAACACTGTGCCTAATAAACTCCATTGACTAATGTGATCAGTTCAGCAGCTGGGGGGGGGGGGGAGGTGGAGAGAAAGGGAAGGGGGGAGGGAGGGAGAGAATAATTCCAGTATGGTGAAGAAACCCAATGCCGGATGAGACCAGCGAATCCAGCAGCACAGATGTTTTTTATTTTAAAAGATATTCAGTTTTCCATATAAAAAAAGGCTGTTTGGTGCAGAGGAAACACTTAAGGGGGAAAACGGAACGAAGGATTTACACTTTTTAAAAAAAGATCAGAACCATTGTTTATTTCAGAGAGAGAGAGAGAGAGAGAGAGAGAGGAAGCTGCCTTGTTGTTGTTGTTGTTGTTGTTTAGTCGTTCAGTCGTGTCCGACTCTTCGTGACCCCATGGACCAGAGCACGCCAGGCACTCCTCTCTTCCACTGCCTCCCTCAGTTTGGTCAAACTCATGCTGGTAGCTTCGAGGACACTGTCCAACCATCTTGTCCTCTGTCGTCCCCTTCTCCTTGTGCCCTCAATCTTTCCCAACATCAGGGTCTTTTCCAGGGAGTCTTCTCTTCTCATGAGGTGGCCAAAGTATTGGAGCCTCAGCTTCACGATCTGTCCTTCCAGTGAGCACTCAGGGCTGATTTCCTTAAGAATGGAGAGGTTTGATCTTCTTGCAGTCCAGGGGACTCTCAAGAGTCTCCTCCAGCACCATAATTCAAAAGCATTCAAGTCTTCGAAGATGCCTTATAATGAGTCAAACCGTTAGTCCATCAAGCTCAGCATTGCCTACACTGACTGCCAGCAGCTCTCCAGGGTTTCAGGCAGGCGTCTCTCTGGAACCGTCCGGGAGATGCTGGGATTGAACCCAGGACCTCCTGCATGCAAGACAGATGCTCTGCCACTGACCTCCAGCCCTTCCACAGAAGTGTGGACTTGGATTTACTTAAGAGCATCCGTGCTGCTCAGTACAGAGTCCTGCAACAGCTGGGTGCAACGCAGGCCAGGGAATGACTGGTTGTCATCTAGAGGAGTTATTCAGGGGACTGGGGGGGGGGGTCAGGTGAAAATGCAGGACCCCTGTCCATTTAAAAGCTGCATCTGGACAGCAGGCTATATGCTTATATAGGTCACCTGGTGACAGCCTTCCCCAGTGTGGTGAGATGGCTGTGTTTAAATTGCAGCTATTATTTCCACACAACCAGCTATGCATATAAATAAGCAAAGGCACACTTTCCGGAAATCTCTGCTCCCTTTTTTGGTGATGGATTCCTCCTCCTCCTATGATTCTGCATAGGCAATACTAGGATACACAGATCAATAATCTGACCTGGTGGTATAAGGCAGCTTAATAATAATAACAATTATTGTTTATTATTTACCGTATTTTTCGCTTTATAAGACACACCCGACCATAAGACGCACCTAGTTTTTGGAGGAGGAAAACAAGAAAAAAAATATTCTGAATCCCAGAAGCCAGAACAGCAATAGCTGCACATAGCCTGCATTCACTCCATAAGACGCACACACATTTCCCCTTACTTTTTAGGAAGGAAAAAGTGCATCTTATGGAGCAAAAAATACGGTATACCCCTCTCATCTGGCTGGGTTTCCGCAGCCACTCTGAGCAGCTTCCTATGGCATACCAAAGAGTCTCTGCACCTCAAAAGCTAGATGTCAAGGACTTGGGCCCTAGTCTAGCCTTCATCTTAACATGCTTGCATTCTCCAAGTAGGGCTTGTTTTCTCCATGGAAGCCTCAGGAACTGCTGGATCTCTATACAGTGGCTAGTGTAATGAATCACTGAGCACCAGGAAGCAGCAGAGTAGCCTCAGGCCCTGCATACTAGGTTACATGGTAAGCTACACCTGCGGAAAACTATTAACAGTACTGGAGCCCTGTTCTCCTTTTCACCTGGCCACCCCAGAGACAGCTCAGGCTTACCATCTCTATTAACTTTAGTCTTGAATGGGGCCCGTATTCTTCACGCACAACAGTGCTATTTATTTTTTCCTAGAAAAACGGGTGCCAGACATACCATGAACACCTCCCTTGTGCTCTTGCAATGGCAAGGGTGAGCACCTGAGAGGTGCTGGAACTGAGTTCCAGTGAGTTCCAGCTGAAAACAACAACCCTGCGCAACACATATGTTTCACAACTCTGCGGCGAGTCGTCTTTGATGAATATTGACAATTTAAACAGCAGCTGTTGACTTAAAGGTCTGGAGAATATTTGGCAAGCCAAAGAGGCTTGGAAGAAGAACGTATTTAATGTGGCTTGGATGAGATGCGTTCTTACAGATGCGAATTGCCATGGCGGCAAAAGAAATGTAATTCCACCTAGACTGTTGGTACCAATCAACAACGGGATTGTTTGATTCTTCTTCTTCTTCTTCTTCTTCTTCTTCTTCTTCTTCTTCTTCTTCTCTTGTTCCTTGGAAGCATTACAGTTACCGCTAATAATACTCCTAACCCCACCTTCCTCTTAGACACTTCAATAAATAAATTAACATTCAGATAATGATTTTGTGCTTGCTTTCTTGAAAGCCATCAACAGGCTGAATCACATAAGCAGGTACTTCTTGCTCAACAAGATACAAAAAAGCAGAAGGTCCATTTATGGTTGGCTTCTAATTATAAAACAAATGATCAATTAGCACAGGAGAAAAGTTAACAAATAGCTCCCTTACACCTGGGAAGGAAAAATGAATTAAAGTTGTGGCACCTGGGTCTCAATTCAGATCTCACACCCAGGAGGACTTGCCTCCTTACAGCTAGGATTGGTAACCTTGGGGCCATTATCCCCATGGTTACGGATGATGAGAGTTTAGACAGGAGGCATTCCCAGCCCTCTCCATTCATAAGCAAGCCCTATTGACTTCAATGGGGCAGGTTCATGCCACACATTTAAAGCACATCCAATGCACGTTTTTAAACACGCCCTTGGAACAGAGCTACAATTCCCAGAGCTCCCTGTGGAAGAGGGGTAAATTCTTAAAACATTCCAGAAATTGTAACTCTGAGGAGAACAGGGGCTTCCTAACAGCTCTCAGCAGCCTTAAGAAACCATAGCTCCCAAGATTCTTTGTGTTATGTACTGAAGTTCGCACCCTGGGCCTGCAGGGGGATACTGTAGATAGGTTTCACTCAGGTCCACATATGCAAATAAGGAATTGAAAGTGATGTTCAGTGATTGGATAGTTACAGAAAGTTGTTACTGTTGCCTTGTAGTTGAGCTCTATGTAAGCAGGTTGGCTGAACCCTTCAGCCCAGTTCTGTTCTGGCCTGTGAATAAACAAGAGCTGTTTGAAGTATTTCTGTATCATCTGATATGTTCACCCACAACTTAACACTTTGCATCATAGAGCTTTATATTTATGGTGTGAATTTGGCCCCACTAAACATCTCCACCGGATAGTGTCTCCTGCTGAACAGATTGTTGACTGTGCTAGCTGAGAGAGAGAGAGAGAGAGAGAGAGAGAGAGAGAGAGAGAATCACCTGTTAGGAAGGAGAAAGAATGGGGCTGCCTATAACTAGGTCCAAAACAGATGACCAACATGTCCAGAAAGAGGCCTTTCAGTTTGGGACATGTATTCACAACAGCAAATATATTGTTTTTAAGGAGGGTGGTGGATCCACGTCCCAAATCTGTGAGCTTTAATGTAAGTCATTCCCTTGCTTTCCTAATTAGATCAATATATGCAATCCTAGCCTCTCCTGTGCAAGGGATTAATTCCATTTCATAATTTAAGTAGCCTTTCCTGGATACCAGATGGGTATTGATTTCCAGTAATACCCTCAGATCACATTGCCCTCTACTCGTATCACCTTATACAAGGCTAAATGCATTGTTCTGGGACATATAAAATTCCCTGGCCTTGTTCACCACATAACATCTTTCGCCTTATCTCCCATGCCAAGTGCCAGTTGCATCCCTCATCCTTCCTAAGAGATAATTATTATTATTATTATTATTATTTATTTATTTATTTATTTATACCCCGCCCATCTGGCTGAGTTTCCCCAGCCACTCTGGGCGGCTCCCAATCAAGTGTTAAAAACAGTACAGCATTAAATATTAAAAACTTCCCTAAACAGGGCTGCCTTCAGATGTCTTTTAAAGATAGGATAGCTGCTTATTTCCTTTTAAAGATAGAAGAGCTGCTTATTTCCAATGTGGTTACACTGTAGGACTAGACCTGAAAGGCCAGAGTTCAGTTCACATTTTGGCCATGCAGCTTCCTGGGGGATCTTGGGCCATTCACTGCCTCTTAGCCAAACCTACCTCATATGATCATCATAATCATCAACCGCTCCATGCAATGACTGGATTTTGTATCTAGTCCCCAGGACGCTTCTTCATCATTTCACTGGTCCATAGCCTTCTGACCACAGGGACAGTCTGTAAGATCAGTAGGCTGGGAGTGAGAAACCAGGAGCGAGTGGCAACTCAGCAGCCAAAGGACAGTAGCAATTTGAAAATGAAGACTGTGCAAATGAGATGGAGCTCTAGAGAACAGCATGGGCAGATCCCAGGTGAAAACATTGGCCTCTCCAGTTAAGAAGAAGAAGAGAAGATTTTGGATTTGATATCCCTCTTTATCACTACCCTAGGGAGTCTCAAAGTGGCTAACATTCTCCTTTTCCCCACAACAAACACTCTGTGAGGTGAATGATGCTGAGAGACTTCAGAGAAGTGTGCCTAGCCCAAGGTCACCCAGCAGCTGCATGTGGAGGAGCGGGGATGTGAGCCCAGTTCACCAGATTACGAGTCCACCACTCTTAACCACTACACCACACTGGCTCTCTTAAATGGATGGCAGGTCTAGGTAAAGCCTACCAGGGTGTAGGGGCACTGCCACTCGGAGTAAACATACTGGTTGAAATGGGCCCACAATCTTACCCAGTGTATGACCTGTTCATATAGCAAGTCTTGTTGGCTGCGTTGCTTCCTCACCAATGCTGGTGTCCCCTTTCAGCAGCACAGAGCCACTTCATCAGAAAGAAAAGGTGGTTGAGATAACATCTGCCTAAGTGCCCCATCAGGATCCTTTTAGGATTCAGTCACACTTAATTCTGAAATTGAACTCTGCATGTTCCAGAGCCATTGCTTGACTTTCTCTCCTGTTTCTTCCAGAGCTCGTGAGTTGTGGGGCTCCCCAAAGGCCGGGCGAGCAGCGACATAAATTGACCCACCTCTCATTCGGAGAAAGCCCCGGTGAGTGCGAGCGTTAATACAGAAAGTGGCCAGCCGCCAAAAAACGAAAGTTACCAGATCTGCCGAGAATCCCCAGTGTGACATCATGAAATGGAAGGAATCTGCTGGGCGCCAAAGCGTCTGTTAAAGATCAAAGAAAGGAGCTGGGGGGAGAGTTAAGGAAATAGAAACTAGGAGAGAAAATGGGGTGGCTGGTTTGAGGGAAAGGATGTGAGATTTGGCTCAGGAGTGGGGGGCGGAGAGAAAGGGAATACTCTGGAATAAGGAAATCCCCGGACACTTTCATAGGCCTGAATTACATGTGCGTTTTCTACTAAGTTCACCATATCACAAACTCAACCTGACTTTTACAGCAGCCAGATCTGCTACTCTGGTAGAAACAGAGGAAGCTGCCTTGCAACTGAGTCAGACCATTGGTCCATGTAGCTCAGTATTGTCTACACTGACCAGCAGTGTCTCTCCAGGGTTTCAGGCAGAAAGTCTCTCCCAGCCCTGCCTGGAGATGGCGGATGGATTGAGGCTTTCTACATGCCAGGCAGATGACCCAACACTGAGCTGTGTCCCTTCTCCAAACTCTGCCCTGTCCCAAAACCATCCCCTTTCCCCTGACTGATTAAGCTTACAAAGAACCACTTTCGCATGAGTTCAAAGTATTTCCTGCATACAATATACATGTCTACCCAGAAATGAGCTCAAGGGGACCTACTCCCCATTACCAGGGTTGGGAAACATGTGTCCCTGTATAATGAATCATTATACCAAAGCAGGCGTTGCTGCTTACTTCATTTCCAGGAGAGTGCCTTATTTATACATCTGTCCATTTGCAGATCCCTGGACGACCTTGAAATTTCAGCTATTGAATCAGCAGGCTGATCATTCCCCTTGATGGCCATTACCATTTTTCTCATTTTGTTCTCAGGTATACTCTTGTGTTTCCAGTGTGTGTGTGTGTGATTCCTTTAAGGTATAAAAATACATGTTTCAGCACAATGGATTAACCACATACTAGGAATTTTTTTTACTGTTTGTGAGCGTGTGGGTGTAGACCCAATCTCCATGCTTATTCTGATGAATATACCTTCCTGCTATCTGGGCACCAGGGGGAATTGCTGCAAGGGAAAAGGCCAATTTGATGGAGATCGGGGCTGGGGAAGGAAGGCTGAAACCTCCCCTCCCAACATACTGCGAACTTGATTATAACCCCCCTTCCCAGCAGCTGTATTTAATTTTTCTAAACATGGCATCATGAACAAGCACACCATTAGTATCACATTTAATAGGTCCTGAGTGTTTGATTTAAAAGAAAGGCATTACCTGATTTAGGAAAATGCTGAATATCTGTTTTGTGTGTGTGTGTGTTTTGTTTTTTTCAGAACTGCTTGCTGTATCTACTTTGGTTTTTCCTCCCATGTTCTGCACTTGCTTCCTTGTCGTGTGTTTTCAGCAGTGTTCATTTTGCAACACCAGCAAAATTTCAGCCCTGTTTATGTGTCGAAATAAAGGATCAGCCTTTGCTTACAAGCTTATTTAGAAGACTGTATTGACTCAGGCTGCTTGTTCTCAGTCCACCATTTACCACCATCTTGACAAATGAAAAAACTGGTTCTTCAAAGATTATTCCAAACATTTTGTCGTAAGCAAGGATTATTCTAAACTTTATGAAGTATTTGCACATAAATCTTAGTGGGTGTGGGGATTCTGTTGTTCTTGCTGTTGTCGCTGCTGCTGCTGACTCAGGTCGTTTAAAAGTCATTTCCATGTTTGCTTTTAATAATGCCATTGCGGTGGAGCCTATTGCATCTGTGCGAATGCAAACAGACAGCGTGTCTCTTAGTAGTAATGAGAGATTCACTGGAACACCCTAATTCTTTTAACCTGTGACCATCGTTTTACATTTGTATTGCTAGCTCTTTTTGAATGCATCATTCATTCTGCGGCGCAACAAACTCCAATGGGAGTCACTTGCAACAAATGAATCATGGAATCATAGAGTTGGAAGGGATCCCAGGGGTCATCTAGTGCAACCCCCCTGCAATGCAGGAATCTTCGGCCCATTGTAGGCCTTGAACCCACAACCGTGAGATTAAGAGTCTCATCATCTACCAACAGAGCTATCCCAGATTGATGAAGTGCAAGATTGGTTTGGGAAGCAACCTCTTTTTGTTGTTTAGTCGTTTAGTCATGTCTGACTCTTCGTGACCCATGGACCAGAGCACGCCAGGCACTTCTGTCTTCCATTGCCTCCTGCAGTTTGGTCAGACTCATGTTTGTAGCTTCGAGAACACTATCCAACCATCTCATCCTCTGTCGTCCCCTTCTCCTTACGCCCTCCATCTTTCCCAACCTCAGGGTCTTTTCCAGGGAGTCCTCTCTTCTCATGAGGTGGCCAAAGTATTGGAGTCTCAGCTTCACAATCTGTCCTTCCAGTGAGCACTCAGGGCTGATTTCCTTAAGAATGGAGAGGTTTGATCTTCTTGCAGTCCATGGGACTCTCAAGAGTCTCCTCCAGCACCATAATTCAAAAGCATCAATTCTTTGGCGATCAGCCTTCTTTATGGTCCAGCTCTCACTTCCATACATCACTACTGGGAAAACCATAGCTTTAACTATACAGACCTTTGTTGGTAAGGTGATGTCTCTGCTTTTTAAGATGCTGTCTAGGTTTGTCATTGCTTTTCTCCCAAGAAGCAGGCGTGTTTTAATTTCGTGGTTGCTGTCACCATCTGCAGTGATCATGGAGCCCAAGAAAGTAAAATCTCTCACTGCCTCCATTTCTTCCCCTTCTATTTGTCAGGAGGTGATGGGACCAGTGGCCATGATCTTCGTTTTTTTGATGTTGAGCTTCAGACCATATTTTGCGCTCTCCTCTTTCACCCTCATTAAAATGTTCTTTAATTCCTCCTCACTTTCTGCCATCAAGGTTGTGTCATCTGCATATCTGAGGTTATTGATATTTCTTCCAGTGATCTTAATTCCGGCTAGGGATTCATCCAGCCCAGCCTTTCGCATGATGAATTCTGCATATAAGTTAAATAAGCAGGGAGACAATATACAGCCTTGTTGTACTCCTTTCCCAATTTTGAACCAATCAGTTGTTCCATATCCTGTTCTAACTCTGTATTGGAGAAGATCAGTCTACATCCCAATCCTGAAGAAGGGCAGTGCCAAAGAATGCTCCAACTGCCGCACGATTGCACTCATTTCACACGCTAGCAAGGTTATGCTTAAAATTCTACAAGGAAGGCTCAAGCAGTATGTGGACCGAGAACTCCCAGAAGTGCAAGCTGGATTTAGAAGAGGCAGAGGAACCAGAGACCAAATTGCAAACATGCGCTGGATTATGGAGAAAGCTAGAGAATTCCAGAAAGACATCTACTTCTGCTTCATTGACTATGCAAAAGCCTTTGACTGTGTCGACCACAGCAAATTTTGGCAAATTCTTAAAGAAATAGGAGTGCCTGATCACCTCATCTGTCTCCTGAGAAATCTCTATGTGGGACAAGAAGCAACCTCTTTAGTCATATGTAAAAACTTTAAACACAGCATCAGGGGTTGGCTAATCTCAGGTCCAGGGATCAAATGTGGCTCTCCAAACCTCTCTACCTGGCTCTTTCTCACCACGCTCCCTATCCAACCACATCTCTTCCTCCCAGGCCATGCCCCTCACCAGTCCTGCTGGAAGAAAAACATACGAGTCCTGCTGGAGCTGGCTGGTGGCCCATCTAATATCCAGCATACGGATCACTCAGCGGCCAACCAGATGCCCACAGGACGATGTGCGGTGGCACTCAGAGCTGTGTCCTTCAACAATGCTTTTTGCATGCCTGGATGCAGGATAGAGAAACCAGTGTACTGTGCAAAGGTAAAATTTGCACTTGTTGTCCTGCACACTTTTGCCCCTGGCCCCGCCTACCTCTGGCATGCGGACCTCGGGAAGGCTGTCCAGAAGGGAACGTGGCCCTTCAGCTTAAAAAGTGTGTTTCTCTGCACTACATCTTCATGGTAGAAGTGTCAAGTTGGAAGGAACCTCGGGGGGGTCAACCCTCTGCCAGTCCCACATCCAATTCGAAACCACACCAGACCCTGCTTAAGCTTTGCAAATGTGCTAGCAGCTTTATTGCTGCGCCACTTCTGTGCAGTCCTTTTTGACAGTGGTTTATAACAAAGTTGCAATGATTGTGAGCCGTCCCGAGATCTTTGGGTGAAGACCAGTCTATAAATTTAAGTAATTAATATGCTCACCGATGCTGGTGACTTCTGCCTGCCATTCATACAATTTAGTTTTCCCTTTCCCTCCCCAGTGAAACATCAAATCTATTAGACTCCGCTGGGGTCCCCCCCCCCTTTAAAACAGGTTGGAGTTTCACACAGGTTGGTGTGAAAATATGTGGGAGGGAGAGAGATTCTCTCTCAAGTTTTCTTCTCAACAGCCAACCCCAACTGCTTGTTTATTATTATTAGGTACCCCTGCCCGTACGGGCCAGTCTTGACAGACTCTAGGGTTGTGCGCCCATCTCACTTAAGAGGCCGGGGGCCAGCGCTGTCCGGAGACACTTCCGGGTCACGTGGCCAGCGTGACATCGCTGCTCTGGCGAGCCAGAGCCGCACACGGAAACGCCGTTTACCTTCCCGCCAGTAAGCGGTCCCTATTTATCTACTTGCACCCGGGAGTGTTTTCGAACTGCTAGGTTGGCAGGCGCTGGGACCGAACAACGGGAGCGCACCCCGCTGCGGGGATTCGAACCGCCGACCTTTCGATCGGCAAGCCCTAGGCGCTGAGGCTTTTACCCACAGCGCCACCCGCAACCATTATTATTATTATTATTATTATTATTATTATTATTATTATTACTACTACTACTACTACTACAGTGGGACGCGGGTGGCGCTGTGGGTAAAAGCCTCAGCGCCTAGGGCTTGCCAATCGAAAGGTTGGCGGTTTGAATCCCCGCGGCGGGGTGCGCTCCCGTTGTTCGGTCCCAGCGCCTGCCAACCTAGCAGTTCGAAAGCACCTCCGGGTGCAAGTAGATAAATAGGGACCGCTTACCAGCGGGAAGGTAAACGGCGTTTCCGTGTGTGGCTCTGGCTCGCCAGATGCAGCTTGTCACGCTGGCCACGTGACCCGGAAGTGTCTTCGGACAGCGCTGGCCCCCGGCCTCTTGAGTGAGATGGGCGCACAACCCTAGAGTCTGTCAAGACTGGCCCGTACGGGCAGGGGTACCTTTACCTTTACCTTTACTACTACAGTGGTAACTCGGGTTACAGATGCTTCAGCTTACAGACACTTCAGGTTACAGACTCCACTAACTCAGAAATAGTACCTCAGGTTAAGAACTTTGCTTCAGGATGAGAACAGAAATCACACAGCAGCGGCACGGCAGCAGCGGGAGGCCCCATTAGCTAAAGTGGTACCTCAGGTTAAGGACAGTTTCAGGTTAAGAACAGACCTCCAGAACGAATTAAGTTCTTAGCCCGAGGTACCACTGTACTGCTACTACTGTACTACTATTACTATTTCGGAAGATTCTACTGTGGAATCTGCCAGAATGAAAACTTTCCAAAGAAATCCTGGTGTGGAAACTTCAGGACAGTCAAAAGGAAGCACCATGCCTCAGAATGCACCGTTAAACTATGGAGTTTGCTGCCTCAAGGTGCGGCAAGGGTGGCTGGGCTGGATGGCTTCAAAGAGGTGGGGAGACATTCACGGATATCAATAGCCACATTAACTATGCAGTATCTCCTGTGCTGGAAGCAGTCTACCCCTGAACACCAGTTGCTGGGAATCTCAGATAGTGGTAGTGTTAGAGATCTTGAAAACGCCAAACAAAACGAACAGGAGCTGAGACCATCAGGAACGCAGTAATTTGAATACAGCTCCTCTGTGGTGCAAATATTTTGTAAAACCCAAGCTGCACCTACGAAATTTCAGGCATAAGATTTCATCGGCAAGAGGTCAGGGTGGGGGTAAGCTCCTTGAACACCTGCGTAACTTCTTTATCGTTGCTGAATGGAGCTTTGTGTGTTGGCTGAGCTGCCTCCCTGACCAACGATGCTATTAATTGGCACTGACGCAGATGTTCACAGCTGCCTACAAGATGTTGGAGGCTGCTCCCATGTCAGCTGCACATGCTATCACCAAGAAAATTACTTTAATTCATTCCTTGGGGTTAGGCTTTTTGTTGCTGCGATGTGACCCGCTAAAACAAAAGGCAGATCTGCCAACAGAAAAGAATAGCCATCACCCGGGGGGGGGGGTCACCAACCTGGCTGGACACCTGGGCACATTTGCAGGCCAAATGAACTGTCGTGGTTATTGCACATGCACCACAACTAAGCACCACAACCTATTACATTGGTGGCGGTACAGTGGTACCTCTGGTTACGTACTTAATTCGTTCCGAAGGTCCGTTCTTAACCTCAAGCTGTTCTTAACCTGAAGCACCACTTTAGCTAATGGGGCCTCCTGCTGCTGCTGCACTGCCACAGCACGATTTCTCTTCTCATCCTGAAGCAAAGTTCTTAACCTGAGGTATTATTTCTGGGTTAGCAGAGTCTGTAACCTGAAGTGTATGTAACCCGAGGTTCCAAACCTAATTTCAGCAGGTGGGAAAGGACCCCAACTGTTCTGTTATAAGCTGAACTAGCAGGGCCATGGCTGCTAGACCTCCTCATAGAGGGGAAAATTTAAAAATAACTCAAGAAAATCTTTAATAAAAAATTATCAAGACAAAAGACACATTGCATGATCCAGAAGAAGGGGAAACTTATTCTGAACATTCTTCCCGACAAAACATTCTCTCTCTCTCTCTCTCTCACACACACACACACACACACACACTTACTTTGATTGGTAAGGATGGCTACAAGCAACAGTGGTAGCAGCATTGTACCCTCCTTGACACCCATGCTTTCTGCTCTTTCTCCTAACTGGCTTTGTAATGTCATCATACGGCCCAACCTGACCATGTGATGACATATTGGCATTGCAATGCAATCACACTTGCTATGTGGTAACCCAAGGGATGATGGCACCCGGGGGCAGAGCAAGTGGAGGGCGGTCTGCCCCGGGTGTCATCAACAAAGGGGGTGACATTCAGCATGCCGCCTGCCCTGGGCTGCTGGAGGAGGCAGGCAGGCAGGCAGGCAGAGAGATGACGGGAAGGAGGCTGGCAAGAAAACAAGTGGAGGGTGGATGGAAGGAGAAAAACAGAAGCTCCCTCAAGTCAGGACCCAAACCCTGTAACCCCCCTCCCCCCAAAAAGCTCAACCACTTTGGTCAACCCTCTCCCCCCCCCAAAAAAAATTCAACAACTCATGACAATGGGTCACAGCCAGTATTTTTATACTGCGAGTAGATCGCAGTCTCATTGGAGTCCAACTAGATTTTAAGGGGGAGAGAGAGAAGAAATTTTCTGCACCGGGTACCACCTGACCTTGCTACACCACTGATGGCACCAAAGGAGCTGCCAGCTCTTAAGCAAAGAGTAAACAAGGGGAAAGTCTCATAGGTTTTTAGCATCCCCCCGCCCCCGCCACATGCATTATATTTGCACTGAAAATGTTTAACTGCGAATATACCCTGCAGCCTTCTTTTAACGCTAATACATTTCAATAGGACAGATGTTAGCAAGACTAATAGCTCCGGCTACATTTCATTTATGCGTACAGCTCTAAAATGACGCGCAGAACTTGCCACTAACCCTTTCCCCAGTTTTCAAGAAATCCTGGGCGACGTCTACGTTGGTGCCAGTACAATGTACCGTATTAAAAACAGAGCTGCCATAGTTAATCAATTAATCAGTTAGATTGATCAATTAAAAATTGTTTTCTTTGTAGGGAATGGATTGGGGACAGACTGTGCAGTCAACTAAAAAGTTCCCCTAAGTAACTGAAGAGAATTTCTTTAGCATGATTTTTTGCAAAGACAGCACCAAATAGACACCTCTCCAAAGATGGTTAAGTTCCAGCAAGTTCTGACTGAAAAAAAGCCCTGCTTAGGCCACATTTCCACCATGCGTTTCAAGAACCATGATGCTACTTTAAAAGGTCATGGGTCCCCCAAGGAATTGTGGGAGTTGTAGCTTGTTAAGGGTTCTGAGAGTTTAGTTCCATTCCCCTCACAGAACTATAATTTCCACAGTGGCTTAACCAAAAAAACCCCCACACCTCTCTTCACTGGAAACTCTTTAAGTGCTTTGATTTATGGTGTGAATGTGGCCTTAGAAGGGAGGAAAATAGGTTCTCTTCTACTTCAGAGTTAAAAAAATTAGGATTGTACTCATGGGCGGAGTCAGGATTTTTGTTGGGGGGCAGAACCAACATTATTGGTCAGTTAAGTATTTCTATTGTTTTACTTGATCTGGGGGGGGGGCAGCTGCCCTCCCCCCAGGTTACACCCATGATTATACTGCATCGTTTCACCCTAGATTTCAGCATGTTAGGCTAGTTTACATGGCTTGTGAAGTTTTGCCAATAAAGATGTTTGAACACAAATTCAAAATGGGATGGGATAACCCTTTTCTCCAGGAAAGAAACAAATATGTGTAAGATTTTAATTTCCCTCTGCTCCTCAGTAGATAATCAAGATTTTTCATTGCAAATGATGCTAGAATCAAGGGTGTGTCCAGTTTCCCCAACCAAAGCAATCTACATAAGAAAAGAAATTTAATCTACCCTGTTTAATGTTATGTTGTCTCACAACAATACCCCATCTGCTTAGTGTAGCAAAAAGGGAATCATTATACCCTTCATCAAGTTACAGAAAGGAGTAACCTTCAAATTACGCCTTTTCGGGCTTTGAAGGAAAAATTGACAAGGTAATTAATCTAAGAACACAAAACAGGTTCACTCTGGATTCTAGCTATACAAGCAAATGGCAGCATGGCCTTCATGGTGGATGAAATTTTGCACTTTTCAGTGGCCATTTTGAATTATTTAAATAGAACTTGTTTAACCAGATTTTTTTAATTAAAAAAAGCATAAGCACATTAGAAATGTGTTCCTTCTTTTCTCTTGAAAAAGCAGGGCAATGTCACTTTATCAATTACAAATGTTTTAAATTGACTAAAAAGCCATCGCCAATTAGCCTGGCAAACTTTCTTTTCTTTAAAAAAGTTACTTACGGTTTTAAACAAGTTTTTTTTTAAAAAAAAAAAAAAACTTCAGGTAGCAGGACCCTCTCCTGCTCTTAGATAGCATCAGCTGCAGTGGCGTAATGTGGGGGGTGCAGGGGGGGCCGACCGCACCGGGCGCAACATCTGGGGGGCGCGCTCGCACTCGCAGCTCTCTGCCCCTACCTGGCTCACTCACTCTCTCTCACTGCAGTGCTGGCTATGCGAATCCGATCCGAGCCGCCGGGTCGCCACCCACTGTGGAGGGGAGGGTGCCAGGCGTGTGGTGCGGTGCGGAGAGAGAGCAAGGGACTATCTGGGGGAGGGACAGTGTAGCGGGGGGGCGCAAATTACTTGCCTTGCCCCGGGTGCTGACAACCCACGCTACGCCACTGATCAGCTGAGATATATGCATTCACAATCCAAACATGAATGATCCAGGCTAATGTCACAGACCTAACCAAGTCTGCTCAGGAGTCCTTTTGAAATCGGTTGTGAATGCGGCTCCCATTGAAATCAGTGTGAAAAGTTAGGCCTGATTACAAGTCTCATTGAGGAGTAGGTGCAACTAATGTAGTTCAGATCCAACTTAGTTTATGGGTCCTCCTCTTCAGTTGTGTGCAGAATCAATGAATAAAAACCAAATGAGTCAATCTACACATACATAATATTTGTAGACACACACACACACAAAAAGGAGCGGCCATAAAATCATCTCCGTATAATCCAAAGTGGTACAATCCAGGAACAGTTTGAGCATGGGCTCAGCTGGTTTCCTAGAGAGCCCTGTGACCTGGCGGCAGCAGCAGCAGCAGCCCCAATTAGCAAAGATTTGCTTTCATTGCCAATGGATAAGGCTTTCATAAACAAATCCAGGAAGAGGCTTGGAAAGGTCTTTGGTTGGCGACGGATCAGCTTGCATCTTGGGAGTCCTGATTTCTGTGACTCTGCTGTAAGAGTGCTGCTCCTCCTGGCTAAGGACCATCTAGTTCAGTACCCTGCTCTCACAGTGGCCAACCAAATGCCCATGGAAATACATCCAGATGTGTGGAGTTAAACCTTTAACTTCTCCTGTATTGAAAGGCACGGCTCTTGTTGTCTTTGCCAGTGCCACATTTCCAAGAGTGATGGCATCCACCGTCGCTTGGCTCAGTAGCCGCCCTTTGTTAGATCCTCTTGAGACTTGTCATACAAGTCCATCGGCATGCCTTCTCCAAATTCTCCACATTTGGCAGCATCTTATTTGGAGCCACAGCTGTGCTTCTGGAATCTGAATCTGTTTCCCAGTCTCCTTCATGCCTAATTGTACGGTGCCCTTTCAGGAACCCAATGACCTCATTCACACAAAAAGGGTTAGCCTGAGATAACTTTTTCCCCGGGGTTGGCGGGGGAAAACAACCCCCAAGTTATCTTTGGTGATCTCCTCCCCCCCCCCCCCAGCATTCACAGTTTTTTTCTCTCTCCCCGCCCCCCGTGTGAAAACATTTCCAAAGCTTTTCCTTATCCCTTTTTTAAATACGGTGGTAACTCGGTTTACGAACAGTCCTGTTTACGAACTACCGTGGTACCTCGGGTTACATATGCTTCAGGTTACATATGCTTCAGGTTACATACGCTTCAGGTTACATATGCTTCAGGTTACAGACTCTGCTAACCCAGAAATAGTGCTTCAGTACCTCAGGTTAAGAACTTTGCTTCAGGATGAGAACAGAAATCATGCTCCGGCAGCGCGGCAGCAGCAGGAGGCCCCATTAGCTAAAGTGGTGCTTCAGGTTAAGAACAGTTTCAGGTTAAGTATGGACCTCCAGAACGAATTAAGTACTTAACCCGATGTACCACTGTATTTGGTTTATGAACTCCGCAAAACCGTAAGTAGTATTTCAGTTTGCGAACTTTACCTCAGTCTACAAATGGAAGCCAAACAGTGGAAGGGCACCAGCAGCAGGAGGCCTCATTAGGGAAAGCGCGCCTCAGTTTAAGAAAGGTTTCGGTTTAAGAACAGACTTCAGGAACGGATTAAGTTCGTAAACTGAGGTACAACTGTACAAGTTTAAAAGTAATTGGCAGCTAAGCACAAGATGGAGTCTCTCTCTTTCTCTCTCTCTGGGCATATCTTCATGGAAGATTCCAGTTTAGTACAATACATAAATGGTATGTATGGATGGGAAAAGGAAGCATTAAGTGGTACTTAGCTCTGCATCACCCTTTGCCCCATTGGTGGAGTTCGCGGCCTTGCATACTTCAGATTGGCATGGGGTGTGCATATCTCCACAGGTATGCAGGATGGTTAGTATGTCAGGTGTCGCGTCACATCACCACTGGCAAAAATCACATAGGCTGTCACAGCCAATCAAATTAAAGGGCAGGGTGGGTAAATGATGTCAAGAGCAGTGCTGGCAAAGAAGGGGAAAGGGGGAGGGAGGTGTTCATGAGAAGCAGCCGCCAGTGAAGAAGAGTGCTCAGTGGCATAGATGCAACACAAGCTCAGCAGCAGAGTGCATGCTTTTTACACATTAGAAGTCTCTGGTTCAATCTGTGGCAACTCCACTTTAAAGGATGAGA
The DNA here is from genome assembly GCF_965153285.1 of Podarcis tiliguerta. NCBI lineage: Eukaryota > Metazoa > Chordata > Lepidosauria > Squamata > Lacertidae > Podarcis > Podarcis tiliguerta. The sequence continues at coordinate 25,176,728 of NC_139535.1, read as the reverse complement.
TCAGAGAGAATGAGAAAGACGCTGGAGAGCCACTGCCAGTCAGAGAGGCAACACAGGGGTAGACGGACAATTAGTCTGACTTTGTGGAAGGCAACTTCATATTTGTTTGATTGCTGGAAATGGGGAAATTTCAGAAAATAGATACGTAGATGGACAGGTGCATATAAGTATAAAAATACTTGAGATTCAATTATATATATAAAAAAAATGCTGCAGAAATATAGTTTCACATGGGGCTTGACTCTCTTGTATGGTGCTCCCTCCCTGCTTAGGGTTCTTTACCTTTAGACCAGATTCAGACAGAATAGCCGTTCAAGTATAGGACTCCTATACAGAGGTGGGACCTCAGAGGACTGCACCTGTAAAGTAGGACACACAGACACTTTAGGCAAGGCTCTTCTTACATTCTGATGAGATCCACATTTTCCTTTCTTTTCTCCCCAAGAGCTGCAGCCTGCAAATATGCCCTTCCCTCCTTCAAACAGCCTCTGTTCCGGAAGAGTTGCCATCTTTGAAGCTCTGTTATTCTGAAGATGGGGAATGGAATGAGTGAAGCGATGCCATCCCCATGGATACGGAATCGAAACCATAATTGTCAAGGACCTTTCCAGTGATCAGTTATCTTCTGCTCTTTATTTTAGTCCCTGTAATACTGGGCGCCATTATATTTGTTTTGTCTATCAAGGCTATAGGCAAAGACATTTTGAGCCCCTGGTCCTGGAGGACTTTATTAATATGACTCTATAAAGCACAAAAGAACTCTTTGTATTTTATTTTTTTATATACAGCAGCTCTTTGTCTAGGCAGGTATCCAGCCCACCAGGAATAAGATCTCAATACTCTCAATTGAATCTGTCGTTTACTACCTAGCTCTTGTTTCAGTAGGGGGGGGAGAACAAAATGGCAATTCCTGGGCAACCGGCAGATCTAGTTTGAAGTAATCTTATGCAGGGTAATTGAGGGTGACAGTAGGGGAGAGAGGAAGATAGCATTGTTAATGTAAAACATGGCTTCCTGGAGATAAACCAAAAGCCTTCACATTTCTTTTGTATTTACAAAGAATTCAACCCTCCCTTTGAAATGCTTCTGTTGACAACCTGTGAATATCAATAAGTTGTTGGCATCTATCTGACTTGAGAGACAAGTCATCAAGTCATTACTTTACCCATCAAGGGTAAAGTAAAACTGTTGGAAAGTTATAGCACCTGCAGTGGCTGTAGAGATCAATATGGGAGAGGCATATTTTATTGCAGCTGAGACAGATGGAGGCATGCCCAGTTTCACCCAGTTTCACCATGATGTTTCCCCTCTCTGCATTCCTCCCAGTGGTCATTCCTCCTCTGGTCACTGCTGTAGCGACACAACCTGACTGTCTGTTTCCAGACACTACGATCATCTGCAAGGGACTCCTACACGGCGGGGCTAACGGTGCCAGCCTTCATGTCATCTTTGCAGACATCTTTATAATGAAGAGTTGGTCTGCCCACAGGCCTGGTGCCTGAAGCCAGCTCCCTATAAAACACATCCTTGGAGATCCTGCCATCTTCCATTCTGTGTACATGACCAAGCCAGTGTAAATGTCGCTGAGAAAGGAGTGAAGAAATGCTGGAAATGTGGGCTTGAGAGAGAACATCTTTGTCTTGCCTTGTGATGCCCAGAATCTTCCTGACACAGCTCATACGGAAGGCACTGGGTCATTGCTCCTTATAAGTGTAAGTTGCACACGACTCACTTCCATAAATCAACATGCAAGCCTGGTAGACCTTCTACCAGGAATGTCAAACTATTCACATGGTTTACAAGTAGGGATGCTACTTGTCATGTGGGTCCATTAAGAACATAAGAAGAGCCTGCTGGGTCAGATCAATGGTCCATCTAGTCCAGCATTCTGTTCTCACCGGCCAGATGTATTTTGGAAATCTGAAAGCAGGACATGAGCACAGCAGCACTCTTCTCTCCTATGATTTTCAGCAGCTGGCATTCCAAAGCATTACTGCCTCCAGCCTTGGAGATCAAGCATAGCTATCAGGGTTAGTACCCATTGCTAGCCTTTATCCTCCATGAATTTGTCTGATCCTTTTTTAAAGGCATCTGGGTTGGTGGTCATCGTTCCATAGTTTAAGTATGTGCTGTGTTTATTGAAAAGCCAGGGCTATGCAACAGATTAACTAATGCCAGTGTACTGGAAGAAGCAAAGATCACCAGTGTCAAAGCAATGATTCTTCAATATCAACTTTCTTGGACTGGTCATATGATTCAGATGCCTGATTATATCATCTTCCAAAGCAACAACTCTATTCCCAACTTAAGAATGGAAAGCGAAATACTGGAGGACAACAACAGAGGTTTAAAAATGTTCTCAAGGCAAATCTTTAAAAATGTAGTGTAAGCACTGATAACTGGGAAACACTGGACTGCGAGTGCTCCAGTTGGAGGACAGCCTTTACCAAAGGTGTCAGGGGCTTTGAAGAAGCACGAACTCAGGGCGAAAGCTCAGAGCTAAGAGGAAGGCATGCTTGGCAAACCCTCACCATGATCAACTCCTGCCGGAAACCTATGTCCCCACTGTGGAAGAACGTGTGGATCCAGAATTGGCCTCCACAGTTACTTACGGACTCACTGTTAAGACCATGTTCATGGAAGACAATCTTACTTGGCTACGAGTGATTGCCAAAGAAGAAGTGTGTGTTAAGTATCTATATACTCTCTTTTTAAAAATTGGAATTAGAGTACACATACTAGTACATATAATTCACACACACACAAGTCTCATTAGTTGACATCTTTCCGCAGGGCCTGCAAGACAGAGCTGTTCCACCAGGCCTTTGGTCAGGGTGCAGCCTGATTCCCTCCTTTGGCAATCTTTACAAAACTTTAGTTTATGGTTGCCATCAATTTTGATTTTAATTAATTTTTATAATGTTTTTATAATGTTGCACTATTTTAGTGTTGTTAGCCGCCCTGAGCCCGGCTTTGGCTGGGGAGGGCGGGATATAAATTAAATTTATTATTATTATTATTATTATTATTATTATTATTATTATTATTATTATTATTTCATCTTACCAAAGTGAAGTGAAATCTTTGGATGTTGCTTATATAGATGTTGCACCCATGGTAAAGTAAAAGAGAAGGAGCTAAAGTACAGGAAGTTATGTGGACTGCAAGTATCCATCATTACAGACAGTAGTTTGATGCTGCAATGGTCAAAACAAAACAAAAAAGCCAAGGAGATCAAACCCATGAAGGATGAAAATGATGTTTCCAAGGCCCTCGTGTGGAATCTGCTCAGCAAAATACCCATTTAAGGTGCAATTCCAGTTCCAGGCAGACACAGGGGAAGGAGAGAAGCATACATAACCGGGGTGCTAGAAAAACAACAACATGCCAGTAAGACAGCTCAGCTGTGGGGGAAACAGTCAAGGCATCCCAGGTTGTGCAAAGTTTCTCACTTTACCCACATGTTGGCTGCATAGGATTACCATCGCAGTTCGGATTCGAACTAAAGTATGCAATATTCTGGTTCGCAGTTTTAATGTTACTGTCATAATTTGTTTGTATCAAAAATGGTTAATGCTGCCTTCTCCTGACAAAATCATCCCAAGGCAGCTTACAACAGGAGCCCTAATATCAGCAAAACCGCAATATAAAATAGGTGACTATGTAACAGCATTATATATTTAACCCTCCCAAGACTCCAGATGGCTCCTTCAAGCATTTATAACATTCTTTATTCAAGCATGTGTTAAATAGGCAAATAAAAATAACGGAGCAACTTTTAAAGTGCTTCCATCTACCGAGCACCATCTTACGCAAGGAAAAGGGTTGAGCTGGAATCCTTCCCACTGACATGTAGTTTTCTCTGGAAGCTTATAATATTATGCATTGCACAGGGGGAATGAATAGAGGAAAGTTTTTTCTCCCTCAAAACACTAGAACTCGTGGACATACAATGAAACAGAATTCTGTAAGATTCAGGACGGCAGACAAAAGGAAATACTTCCTCACACAGCGCATACTTAACTGTGGAACTCACTGCCACAGTGGGCAATGGTGACCACCAGTTTAGGTGGCAGCAGTGTTTATGAAGACCAATCGCTGGTGATGATGATTTTAAAAGAAATTCTGGCGTGTGGGGGGGGTGATTTTCACTGGGGCCACAACTCATTGGGGTTTAATCCTTCTAGCTGCAATGCCATTGAAAAACAAAACCCACAACTCTCCCCAGTGCTGCAATTACCCTTAGAAAAACAGCTCTCTCCGGGGCCAACAATCCTATAGTCTTGTGCCAGGCTGGTGGTGATGTGTAGATGAACTGCGCCAGGTTCATGGGTGGAGATGAAAGGGTTAAACCTCCCCTCTCACTGTGCCGCAGTCCAGATGAAAACCAGGGAGCCCTGCACGGATTAATATTTTATTCTAAAATCACAGGCATGAGTCACTAAATTAGTGCAACATCTGGTTTGGCTCCGAGCCCAAGCCACTTCTTTGCACCCACATTTGCTGCATCAGCAGAACATCTGCTTTACAAAAGACAAAGTAGTGAGCCTGGGAGGTCCAAGGCAATAGATGGAATCTAAGCAAAGGTGGCATAGCCCTTTTGCTCCTGCCCAGGCACGCCACACATCCTTTATGCCTTTGCTGTACGTTCGGGGACCGGCACTCAGGGTCAGCTCCAGGCTTTTTAATGCAAACAGAAACAAATTTCTGTCACATCCCTATACAAAAGCCCAAAAGACAGGCAGTCAAATCTTAGTCCTTCATTGCCAATGGGGCACCATCCTCCGCTATGCCTGAGGACTGCAGGCCAGCTTAGCACGTCAGGGCAGGCCATATGATAAGGTTACCAGATTTTTTTCAATGAATCTGGGGACACTTTTCAACGTCAGTAGGAATGATAGGATTTTGTCAGGGGACTGGTTTGTAAATCTGGGGACTGTCCCCGGGAAACGGGGACGTCTGGAAACCTTACATATCACACACTCCTTTCTGTTTAGCCCCTAGCCTTCAGTATCTGCCACCTGAAGCAGCTGCCTCACTCTGCCGAATGGTAGGGCCGGCCCCACTTCTAGCATGGTCCCCTGCCCAGTGTTTCATGGTTACTGAACATGCCTCAGTTCTCACTGAGCAGTTTTGGGGAAACGGTTCCCTCCCCCCAAAATTGTTCATAAATACTTTTTGTGTTTCTGCAAACATCCAGATTCTGTTTCTGAGGCTGCTGATATCTCCCTTTTGGGTGTGGACAATGCTATTTTGTCTACAGAAGAATCAAAACTCACCTCTGAACATCACTAACTGAGGGGATGATTACGTAAACAGCTGGTCGGCTTTCTGTCAAGGTTTTCTTGTTGTTGATATATAAAATGTGTGGGGTGCAGATATTAGGATTTATTTTTGTCAGAAAAATAAGCAGGAAAGCCTAATCTATAATTCCCTGGGTAGCAGCAGGAGAGAGAAAGTTAAAAGTCTGCCCTAATAGTTTTTGGAAAACTGAAGCAAGACAGGTCACTTAGGAGATTTCAGTCTTCATATTAGTTACTACCTGAAGACCACATTATTATTATTATTATTATTATTATTATTATTATTATTATTATTATTATTATTGGCATGATGGCAAATTTTAAACTAAGCAAAAAGACTATAGATATGATTCTCTTTCAAGGCTGCTAGTTCGAATGTTGGACACCAGAGTCTTCCAAAACAAGGGGTGTCCTTTTAATTTCTCTACTGCAGACTTCTCCACCCTCAGGTCCTCCAGATGTCTTGGACTACCACTACTCGAATTCTTGACCATAGGCCATGCAGGGCGGTTCTTGCATTCCAAACATCTGGGGGGGGCACCATATTAGTGGTAGAGGCTGAAAAAGAGACATTTCTTAAAATTAAGGAATTCCAGGCAGCTAATCTCACATCAGAACTGGTACCTCTACATTTACTTAAATGGGCTCTGATGGCCTGATTAATAACAGTGTAAGCATGGCACTGACTGCACCTTTATTGTGCTCCTTAATCACCTTAATCTGATTTATCACTCTGTGTTACAGCTCACTCCATTTGGATGTTTAAAAGCCATGTTAAAATGTTTGGATGATTCAGTGTCTAGTCAGCAGTAACATCTGCTTACATCTAATTATTTTCAGGTGGAATCTCAACAGCAAACCATTTTTTTGGGGGGGGGAGTTTGCAAGGATAGCAATGATGCTTTCAAGAAGACTGATGAAAGTGCGAACACATGAGTTGTATGTGTTGCTTTGTCTCCAAATTAACATCACCTCCCCCCCCCCCAACCTTGATAATATTGCTTTTTAAAATTCAATTATCAAGATAAAAAGGCTGGTGGCAACTCATAGACGACTCCACTGCAAAAACGCACCTCAGTGGGACTGGCACAATGTTTTGCACTTCCAGAGCTGCTATGATGATGGGGGGGGGGTGATGATGATGATACAGCAGATGGATCTCATGGGGTGTCCACAGCACTGTCTGCTCCTCTTGTGTTGGATGAGTTTCCGTTAGTAAGGCTCGACGTGGACAAGGTGTTTGGATCAGTAAGAGCAACCACTTGCTCTTTGGAACCTTGCCCCTCTTGGCTGATAAAAAATTAGCAGCTAGGGGACAGCTGGCTGGGCCAGGGAGGAGATTAATGCCTCCATACAAGAGGGAGTGGTCCCTGCCTGCTAGACATGGGTAGTGCTAAAATCACTCCTCAAGAAACCTGCCCTGAGTTAAGAAAATCAAACTAATTACTGGCCAGTTGACAACCACCCATTTTTGGGCAAGGTTCAGTTGTTACTGAATTTTCAGTACCATATAGCTCTATGCCATGGGTAGGCAAACTAAGACCCAGGGGCCGGATCTGGCCCAATCACCTTCTATAACTGGCCCGCAGGTGGTCTGGGAATCAGCATGTTTTCACATGAGTAGAATGTGTCCTTTTATTTAAACTGCATCTCTGGGTTATTTGTGGGGCATAGGAATTTGTTCATTCCCCCCCAAAATATAGTTCAGCACCCCACAAGGTCTCTGCATTTCTCTAGGTCCATGAGCCTTGCAAGAAGTAAAATTGTCCAAAATATTTCCCACAGAGTGCTGAAGAGCTCTGAATTGGTTGTTGTTTGTTTGTTTGTTTGTTTGTTAAAGCATAGCAGAGGAGAATTTTTTTAAAGTTTAAAGTGTGCAACATTTTAGACAGCCTCATGTTGCGAGGCCTGTCAGAGGCCTATAAGGTGTATCAGAGGACACAAGCATCAGAAATGAACAGCTTGTGCAAAACAATAAACTTATATACAGGCAATAATACATGCACCAAATGTGAACATCCCTATTATTTTAAGGTAAGAAAGAGCAAGAGATAAAAACACCTTCCCAATATAGAATTATAGAGGAAATTGGATCACTTTCCCCCACAAAAAGCCCCTGGACCTATTTGGCTATAAATTGGCAGACTTAATCCTGTGCATGTAAATTTCATCCACTGTCATCCTATGCCTGCTTTCCCCCTCCAATTATTTGGATGGCAATAAGAGTGTATCTTTAAAAAGTGGGAAAGGAACGAGCAGAAGGTCAAAGTGTAGATAGCGAGATGAAGTATAAAGAGATCTGTCTGGAAAACAGACAACTATCAGGCAAATGTGTTTGTCTGGCCCTGAGATAACAAGGTTTTGTGGTGCCTGTAAGGAGATGGAGGTAAAACTAGTCATTTACCACAGATGCAGCGCTATTCTCAGTGACTCACATCTTAGCTATCCAAATAAGTCCAGGAGGTTTCCGTATGTTTGCATTTACAGTTCCTCTCCCTTGCTGCGAATTTACAACTTTACAGAGTGACAGTTAGTTCCATCCAGCAGAAACTTAAAAAAATAAAATAATAAAAAAGAGACGGTGATCTTTAAGTCCCTACTACTTTTGGGGGGTTGGCACTGTGGGTAAAACCTCAGTGCCTAGGACTTGCTGATCGTAAGGTCAGCGGTTCGAATCCCCGTGGCGGGGTGAGCTCTCGTCGTTCGGTCCCAGCTCCTGCCCACCTAGCAGTTCGAAAGCACCCCTAAGTGCAAGTAGATAAATAGGTACTGTTTTATAGCGGGAAGGTAAACGGTGTTTCCGTGTGCGGCGCTGGTGCTGGCTCGCCAGCTGCAGCTTCGTCACGCTGGCCACGTGACCCGGAAGTGTCTCCGGACAGCGCTGGCTCCCGGCCTCTTAAGCGAGATGAGCGTGCAACCCTAGAGTTGGACACGACTGGCCCATACTGGCAGGGGCACCTTTACCTTTTTACTTTTTGGCTACAGTACAAGGCCCACCTGCCGCCATCTTATGGCAAGTGAGCACAATCCTCTCTCCCTCTCTCTCTCTCTCTCTGTCTGTCTGTCTCTCTGTGTGTGTGTGTGTGTGTGTGTGTTTTTAATATTTCTAGAAGTTGAAAAAGGAAGAAAATCAGAAGAAAGGAAGATAATAAGATGGGTAAGTAGCAGGTGGAGGCCTTCACCCATCTCTAAATAATGTAATTTAGAGAGGAAAGATGCTATGTGATTGTCTAGAATGCTGTATCATGCACTACAGCTTTAACAGGATTGTATGTTGTAGACTTGCTAAATTTGTGGCATTTGTAGCAGGCATACATATCTTTCTGCATTCCACATGTACTTGAGAACTCCCCTCCTCAAAGGTAGGGTCACGCTGTCGCGCTGCGTATGAAATAAAATAAACAATCGTCAAGGTTGATAAAATTATAAGTGTGGGGAGAGACTGTAGCAGATTCAATATAGACAGAAAGATGTACTTCCTTACACAATGAAGCATATCACTAGGTATAGCAATGGCCATCAGCACAGATGACTTTTTAAGAGGTCTAGACATCTTCATGGACCACAGTTCAGTTGCAGCCTATTGGACATGATAAGCAAATGACAGGGAGACCATAGTTCTGAGGTCATGATGCTGTTTGTCCAGAGGAACCTGGCTACTAGTTCTTGTTAAAAATACAACTGGGGATTTGATAGGTCCAAGTTGGTCAAATAACCCAGGAAAACATATCTCATGTCAAGGGTGGCTACCCTACAGCTAGTGCGCCATATCTAGCCTACTCCCCAAGCAATTTCTGATGGACCCCCAAGCTGCCCAGTAATTTTGCTGCTGTTTTACCAAGCAGGAGGTGGCACTGTTGGACCCCATCATCACACTTTTGTGAGCAGAGAAGTTTCAACCTCTCTCTGTCCAGACCTGTGTGACAATGATGAGCAGGAGAAGAAGAGTAGAGAAGAGTTTGGATTTGATATCCCGCTTTATCACTACCCGAAGGAGTCTCAAAGCGGCTAACATTCTCCTTTTCCCTTCCTCCCCCACAACAAACACTCTGTGAGGTGAGTGGGGCTGAGAGACTTCAGAGAAGTGTGACTAGCCCAAGGTCACCCAGCAGCTGCATGTGGAGGAGCGGGGATGCGAACCCGCTTCACCAGATTACGAGTCTACTGCTCTTAACCACTACACCACACTGGCTCTCAGGAGGAGAGGATGATGTTGAGCCCCATCATCATACTGGTGCAGGGATGCATGGACATGTGTCAATTAATTCTGATATTGATTTGCACTTCCATCTGGCATTTTCTGTTTTGCTGCCCTTTGTTTACTTTGCACAAATCTGTGTTCTGTCTCATAGTTTGCTTATGTGGAAATATTCACATATTTTAAACATAGCACATGATAGACACATATCTGAGCCATCAACATATTTGCGAATCAATGACCTTCTCGAGCCAGACCTTTCAGAGTTATTGCAGAGCCTACTATGGCTGCAAACCTATTCATGTCTTTTCTTCTTCGGCGATCACTCGTAGCCGAGTAAGATTGTCTTCCATAAACGGTTTTAACAGTGAGTCCGTAAGAGGTAAGTCCCATTGAATTCTGTGGGGTTTACTGCCAGGTAAATGGAGTTAAGGTTGCAACCACTCACACTACCTTGATTTAGCAGGCCAGTATAAACTTGTCATCCTATCTCATTTCCCCCACACCACAGATGGATAGTTTAACTATAAGTCAAGAAAACCTTAGGGGTGTGAGGAGAGGAATTTTGAATTTAATTTTACTTTTTAAATGAGGTTTTAGGGTGGTCAGAAATGGGCAGTCAAATCCAGGTGTTTCACCCCACTTTCACTAGGAGGCTAGAATTTTATCTGAGGAGTAGTGATAAAATTCACAGGTCACAAAAGAAATAAATTCTGTTAGAAGAACAATAATGAGTTACTTGTTACTAGACTCCTCAGAATTATTGTTGCCTCCCTTCACATGCACTGCAATTTGTCTTGGTCCTTTTTAAAGCCCAATACTTCAGATGCAACCTGACCTGTACAGATTGGAGTGGTTCACAACTGGGAACCAACACATGAAGAGCAGCCTTTCAGCTGTAGATGTTGAGCTCAAACAAAAGGATGGGCTCTTAGGAATGCAGTAGAAATCACATTAGATTGTTCCACCCATATCCTCACACCAAGGATTACTGTCCCCTCGGGATGCGGCAGAAATCCAATTCTAAATTGAATGCCCCCTTAATTCTTAATTTCTGAGACAATGTGTGAATCAAGAGTCTTAGAAATGTGCCCTTCTCTGAATTCTGCAATGCAGTTCTCCAGCCAAGTAATGTGTCCAGAAATGCATATGCAAGGGTGAAGTATGAATATAAATGAATATATCGGTGAAAGTAATGTTCAAAAATGCTTTACACCAGGGGAATGGCTTTGCAAAAATGTGTATATTTTGTACATGTGTGTATCGGGGGGGGGGATCACATGAATTTTCAGGAGGAGTTTTTGTTGTTTAATACAAATACAAATTGGAAATGTAAACAACTGAACTTAGGAGTGGAAACAGAAACAAAAATAGTCAGAGTCTCCCCACTCCCTCTTGTTAAATGTTGCTGATGGTTCCTCTCTGCCTGCTATATCCATTCACTGTGTACTGGCCTATGCTTCACTGTTCCCAAAGCAGCATGTGTTAAGTAAACCGGCCAGCTTATAAACAAGCACATTGGCCTTCCAGATCCATAAAAGGAAAGTTGAGTAACGAAAGTCGGTGATGTGTATCGTCCAGGGCTAGCCCAAGGCATTTTGCTGCCCGAGGTCCAAGTCCGTGTACAGAAGCCAGCCAGGCTGACAGCATCCCTTGCTGCATTTCAGGCCAGCAGGCTGCCTTGGGAGGTGTATGGCAAGCCACGCACAATGTACACAGCCCTGGGCTCCAACGCCTCTTCACCATTCCCTGTCCTCCAGCATCTGCCGCCTAAGGCAGCTGCTTCACTCTGCTTAATGGTAGGGTCAGCCCTTGTACCTTCTTGGAAGCCATCTTGCCTTTTACCTATCCAAATTTCCATGACACAATCCTGTTTCTTCCCCACACTTTGTATAGGTGATTTAGTTTTGGCCGATACATCCAATACACTCGTTCCCTCTGCCCTCCCCCCCGGTCCCAAGTTAAAACAGAAGTCCCATATGTCCTCCCTGGATTTTCACACATCATTCTTCATATTCTTGGATCAGGGCCACCATCCTCTGTGTGCCAGTATAAACCTCCAGCTTTCTATTTTTCTTTTTTAATTGCATTCAGGGTTTGTTTCTGATTTGCAAAACAAAGTAGGAATCCAGCTGTAGGAGTACAGTACATTTTTGAATGGTGATTTTATTCCAGGAGACCCCTGGGTCCTACTTAGCAATACATGGCAAAGTGCTTGCAAAACATGTTCAGACCACATCCAAAAGGAGGAGCAGGCCTTCACTCAGAATTTAATGACATAACAAGCAGTGCAGTAGGAAATCAACTAATCACGTGGCCTTCAATTTAAAAAACAGAAAAACAAAGCCCTGCACAATTATTATTATTGTTTCCAGTCATTTCACTCACAGGTCTCCCAAACTACATTCCGCTAACTCTTACCATGAAATTATCTCATCGTGGGCCCATCCTGCTGAGTGCTGTCAGCTCTGACTGGTTATGGCTTTCTGGGATCTCTAGTGGAAAGGATGGACCTCCAAAAATTTGCTCCCCAAAATTCTTTGGGTTAGCAATTGAGCCAAGCAATTTCTATTCGCAAAGCACCACTGAACTAAGACCCTGCACTAATCAGACTATGGAGCTGGACAAACCTCAAACCCCCTCAAAGCCACCTTGGAGACAGATTTGGGGCTCGTCTGAACCAAAGCAAGGCTTCTTCCCCTGCCCCATTGTTTGCTTTTTTTATTGAGGCGGGCCCCTGAATGTTCAGAGGATGTTCAGCTACACCCCCCTGGCTCCTTGTGATGTCGTCAGGATGCCTCACCACATCACACATATGACACTGGGACATTGCATTGGGTCCCCTCAATCATCTTGAGAAGATTGTGCCTCTGCCCTGACCTATGTAACGCTCACCCACCTGGCACTAACATGCTTGTCTTTTTCCAGCAATTTGCTGAGTATCAACGTTTCCCATGGAGTATATGACTAAATTAACATATGAAGCTGCTGTGTGAGATTTCCTGGAGTCTCAGATTTTGTTACCCCTAATATGCTGATGACACTCAAATCTGCTTCTCCTTTCTGTCTAGGTTTCAATGGGGCACAACTAAGGTTAGAGTACCAACTACACTCTACTGGGCTATAGAGTTTACTGATGTTTTAACTGCCTGTTTGTTATGTTTTTGGTTATTATTTTGTATTTTTACTTGGTATTTTACTGCCGTTAGCTGCCCTTGCTGGGATGACAGTCCACAAATATATATAAAAAGTGTGAAAATAAATATATAAATAAACAAATAGTTCTTTGCCGGGTATTTCCTGATTCCTTCCTTTAAAAGTTGGGGCAGGGGCAACCAGAGAACTTGATGTGATGCGAAAGAAATATGTATATGTGAGGATTATGTGTACACACTATTTATTGAGGGAAAAGACGCCGCAGAAGAATGTTAATAATGCAAGGCAGCAGTTGGCACTCAACAGGCTTAAATCTAGCTTTTCTTTTGGCTTTCAGAAGCAGCTGAATCTCCACGTTGTTGCTGGGACAGCTGGCTACATGTGGACGATTCAGCCCTCTGAAAAACAACAAAGTATGTGTACGTCAAGCTTTTTATTCAGAGCAAAGGGGTTTGGAAAATGTATACAGTACTCAGAAAATAAGAACTAAATGCTTAGCCAAAGTAAACACCATGATCAACATTGCGAAACCAAATAAGGCCCATATCCCATTTTAGCATGTTCTGTGACAGTCTTCACATAGGTTTGTATGTTTGTTTTCAAACCAATATTGTCACAGCCATTTTGTGATGTGTCTTGGGCGCAGAGCCCCTTTATAGCCTGATTGTCGCCGGGACGTTTAATGAGCCCTTGGGCTTCTCTTCTTTCTCTACATGTCTAGAATGTGAATCACGTCCTCAAGGGAAAGCAGGAAACCATTTTTATCTGAAGGCAACTGCTCATGATGCAAGAACCGAGAAAAGAAATAGCTTTGCAGTAGGTAGGCAGAATTGTTAAAAGATCCAGAGATATGAGGGGGCCAGATTTACAGATGACAGCAAATTATTTGGGAGTGTGAATAAACCAAACTAGATTCTGAAAAGCTGAGAAAGGATCTTTAAAAGGGGTGGGGTGGATAGGCAAGCAACTGGCAGGTGTGGCTCAATGTAAGGCAGTAGAAGATGGTGTAAAATGGGGTACGTAAATGAATAAATTCTAGATTAGACCTGTGTGATCTGAGCTGCCCAGGAAAGAGTTATTGGTATCATGACAAATAACTCAACAGATAGATCTAGAGTATGGCAGATGTGTGCACGGGGGGGGGGGGGGGGGCTTCATGCTAAGGCTCATTTGGAAAGAGATAGAAAATGCAAGTATCACGATGGCTTTATAGAAATCTATGGTGCTGTCACACTTGGAACGCTGTTTGTACAGTTCCGATTGTTGCCTCTCAGGAAGAATATTATAGAGCTGTAAAAGGTGCCGAAAAGGGGAACAAAAATGATCAAAAGGTTAAAGCAATTTTCATATGAGGAAGAGGTATAATGTTTGGGGTTTTTTTTTTTTAGTTTAGAAAAAAGAAGGAACCCTATATAGTGGTACCTCAGGTTAAGAACTTAATTCGTTCTGGAGGTCCGTTCTTAACCTGAAACTGTTCTTAACCTGAAGCACCACTTTAGCTAATGGGGCCTCCCGCTGCCGCCGTCGCATGATTTCTGTTCTCATCCTGAAGCAAAGTTCTTAACCTGAGGTACTATTTCTGGGTTAGCGGAGTCTGTAAGATGAAGCGTCTGTAAGCTGAAGCGTCTGTAACCTGAGGTACCACTGTACTACTACTACTACTACAGTGGTGCCTCACAAGATGAAAAGAATCCGTTCCGGGAGTCTTTTCGTCTTGCGGTTTTTTCGTCTTGCGAAGCAAGCCCATTGACGGATTAGCGCTATTAGCGCTACTGACAATTTAAGGGCTAAAAATGGCTTTTGGGGGGGGGATTAGCGGTTTCTTAGCGATTCAGAATAAGGGGTTTTGGAGCAAAAAGAAAATTCAATTTTTTTCGTCATTTTTCGTCTTGCGAAGCAAGCCCATAGGGAAATTCGTCTTGCAAAGCGCCTCTGCAGACGGAAAACCCTTTCGTCTTGTGGGTTTTCCATCTTGCGAGGCATTCGTCTTGCGGGGCACCACTGTACTACTACTACTACTACTACTACTACTACTACACTATGGTACCACTCTATATCATCATGGCTTTGCCCTAACAATTCAGGGAGGTGTAGTTTTGTTTAGGGTGCTGAGAGATGTTAGGAGACCCCCCTATTCCCCACACAGAGATACAATTTCTAGAGGTACCACTGTATAGTCAACCAGTGTGCTGTGGCAGATGGACGGGGTGCCGCAGGCAACACTGGCCCCTGGCCCTCTTTCCTTCCCTCCCTCCTCTGATGCCCTCTTGTGTCTCTGCCTCCCAAAGACATGCACAGCTGTTTGTTGCAACAACCCTGGCTACAAGCTCCCCAGGTGGATTGGTGCCTCTGGGACTGGCTTCCAAGGCCCCTGTGGGTCAGTGGGAGGAGGCACCTCTCTTTGGGGCAGGGGGGCAGCTGTGGCTGCTCAGAGGACTCACAAGGAGAGGGAAGAGGAGCGGATGCTAGGGAACACTCCACAAGGATGCTCTGCAGGCAAGGGGTGACACAACTGGGCTCCTGTCCTGAACCCCACAGGAGTGCCCCAGAAAGAATGTAGTTGGTTGAGGGAGCCATGGACTCAAAAATGTTGAAAACCTCTGGCTTATAGAATTGTGCATGGTTTGTAGCAAGCTTCCCCCATAATACTAGAATCATCCAATGAGACTGGCAGACTAAAGAAAGTACTCATTCATGCAATGCGTTGGTAATTGATGAATTTGCTTCTGTAAAATTTGGTAACAGCCCTAACTTAAGATGGCTTTAAAGAGGGAGTAGAGAAATTGGTGGAGGACAAAGCTATTCGTGGCCACTAGTCATGGTGTCAGTATGCTACTCCCAACTCTGTGTGCTTGTTTCTGTGCCCACATAATGCTCGCATGACCTAGGCATTAATAAACAAACCAGAGTCTGCTTCAGAAATTATTCCTCCACGTTAAAAAATAATGCAAGGAGGGGAAGTGAGGCTCTGCACATTGGACATGCCCCAAATGTTTCCATCCGTGCTCATCCCACCCCCAACAATTCTCAATGTGACTGTAAATCCCAGTTCTGAGTTTTCAGTTATGTGGAGCATTCCAAATACCTTCAGCCAAACATATGAAGATTCCTGCTTTAGACCTTTTCACTCAGTGCAAGAAGGTCAGGAATGGAACTGGCAGGGATGTTGGGCCCGACAGGAACATCAACATTGGGAGTGAGGCACAGCTGTGCCCCCACTTGCTCATTCAGACATTTAAGCTGAATGCCTGTAGAGGGACCACAATTCTCCTGCTTCCTGCCCCCCAGAAAGAAACTGGCCTCTTGAAACGCTGGCTCGGACTTCCCACCACTCAGCAAACTGGTGGCGTGAAACATTATTCTTAAAATGACACGCCTGATTTTGCCAAGATTGGATTAGAAGTAACACCTGCTTTGAGGTTATCTATGGTTGTTCATAGAGAACTCACAGATTAAATTGCTTGAGCCTAATCTTTCTTGATCCTCCTCCCCCCCCAGGTCAGCTGAGGCCAGACAATTCACAGAAGCCTCCATTCATCAAAAGCACACATAGCAAAGGACCAACATGACACATTCATTCAAAATGGCGACTCCATCACTTGGGATGCCTGAGTACTTTCAGCAGTAATTTATGATTTTTTGAAAAACAGGTGGATTTTTAGAGCTAGGGGGTAAAGATATGGCTTCTTTCCTTTCGAACTGAAGACACAAGCTCGCTTCAGGAGTTTGGGCCACTTCTCTTGAATGTCATACCATGAAGTGTGGTTGAGTTCTTTGGCATGTTGCAGACATGCCTTCACATGTATACTTAGACACACATAAGCAAGCTATACGGACTGCATAAAATAAATAAATGAGCCTTACGTTCAGCTTCTTGTCTTCAGAGACACATTGCGTTTCCGGAACCTGGGTTGGTCAATACAGCTCTCCCCTTTGAAAAACCCCAACTACTTTTCCAGAGTGTAGTTGTGTTATGATAGACCACTCGACATGCAGAGAACACACGAGGAGAAAAGGGCTAAAAGAAACAGGCTAGGTAAAATCTGATTAACATAGTCAAGTCTCCAGGATTATTTATGAAGCTGCCTGACAATCAAGCCAGAGAATCAATAATTCACTGTTTTACACAAACATCAAAGAACAGGGCC
Source organism: Podarcis tiliguerta (assembly GCF_965153285.1). NCBI lineage: Eukaryota > Metazoa > Chordata > Lepidosauria > Squamata > Lacertidae > Podarcis > Podarcis tiliguerta. Next base: position 25,159,923 of record NC_139535.1, on the reverse strand, counting down.
TGAATTTTGAAAACATAACCTGCCTGTGGGATGGGGCTTTCTTGTTTTTGATGTCCTTATGTAATCCGCTGTGGGAGCCTTTTCACCAGCTGGAGAGCAGGATAAAAAAAAAAAATTTCACACCAGCTTCCCTCCCCCAAGCTGATGTCCTCTAAATGTTGTGCATTCCAATGTACCCATCAACGCCAGCCAGTAGGATACAGAACATAGGTACAAGCTGCTCTCCACACATGTACACGTGTTTGTGTGAAAGAGTCTGCACTTGTTGATTTGTGCAGGTAAACTATTGGGCACACCGGCTGCACACATAGAAAATTACATCTGTGTATGAGTGTGTACTCAACTACTGTGTATGCAGGTACAAATGCTCATTGAGTGCAACGTGTGAACACCTCTAATATGGCCCATGCTCAAGAGTTGTGTGAACACCTCTAATATGGCCCATGCTCCAGCAACATCTGGAGGGTGCCAGTTTGGGAGAGGCTGACTTAAACAACTTAATCAGCTTTTTGCAACCCAGTGCACCCAGATGTTGTTAGACTACAACTCCCATCAGTGCTGGCTGGGACTGATGGGAGTTGTAGTCAAGTTGGCAAAGAGCGAACGAGATAAACCTAGGAGCAAATATTTGCCTATTACCTCCCATGTGAGGTTTCCTGTTTTCCCATACGTAACAAATGAAAATGTGTATTTTTTATGCTTGCCCAATCTAGTATAACAGATGCTCAGAAAACATCAACGGCAGGAAGAAATCCAGCTTGAGGCTGTGCCAGTGCCCTTGTGTGGCACTTCCCAGGTTTCCTGGGGTGTCACCCATTCCTGCCAAACCTACAGCCGTTTCTTCTGACAGGTGGGCAGGTGTCTGTATTGTATCTGTCAGGCACATTGAAGACCTTAATCTTCTTCTGTCTGAATGGAAAGGGAGGGCAAAGAAGGTAAACGATGTTACACATCACCTCGCTGCTTGCATCTGATGGACAAAGGCAACCGTGTTGATCTTCTGTGCAATGTCACAGGAACCCTTTCAAGCACGCAGGCTTTCTGCAGTGAGGAGACCGGGTTGAAAGCGGAGAGGGAAATGGTGCTTTTTTTGTAGGCAACATTTGCATAATGCATGTCTCATGGTTCAATTAATATCCAAGCGTTTTCAAAGAGGCAATTATTGTTTTCATTTCTAAATCACAAGAGAGAGGTATGGAGCAATTGCCTTGCTTTATGTGGCTTTTGCAAATGAGGGCTGGTTGGCTTCCTGGTGGTGTAATCCTATCTGGTCTCAGCCTTCTCTACAGATTGCATGCCAGTGTGATTATGTATTTCTCCCCCCCGCCCACCCCCGGCTGCCAAAATTGCATATAGCACAGTATTTGCAATTTGACCTCAAGTACAGGCTATAGAACCGGGGAGAGGTGGTCCTTTCCCACTGCCTCCAGACTCTCCACATCTTATCCTGCCCACAGTTAGTATCTCCCAGCAATGATTGTTCCAAAAACCACTTGGATTTCATGAAATATGCCAATATGGGAAGGCTGAATCATTCATGGTAGAACCTCAAGTCTGGGTGCAAGAGACTATATGGTCCTGGCTCTATGATGTGCTGGCTGAGATCTAGATGCATGAAACCAATATGTCTTCTTATAAACCCTGTGGTTTAGGGAACACGTTTTTGTCTCTCCTATACATTTTGTACTATTGTTTGCGAATGGTTTTCTAAAAGATACAGTAGATTCTCTGTATTCAGACACCGACTTGAACTCCTCCCATCCCACCCCAGTGTGTGAGACCCGTAACAACAAAGGTCACCCATCACAATTATTTTTAAACAAAATAATCTCAGTTTGCACAAACCAGGAGGCATAGAATAATGTGAATTACAGTCTTGGTTTAAGGAGAGAGCTTCAGCCTTGGGTATTACATTTTTCAGCTGACATCATGAAAAGGGACAAGAGTTAAGAAGCTGTCAAATCAGCATGTGAAATTCAGCCTCGCTGCCTCTGGTTCTTGGCTCTCATTGGCCCCTTCAGGTTTCCAGGTTATAATGCTGCAATGACAATAGCAACCACAACGGACAGAACTCCCTGCTGATAGGGATGGGTGAATATGTCAGCTTCTCATCTTTCCAATCTTAAGTTGAGTTTTCCACATCAGTTGAATTTTATTTTAAGGTCCTCATGAAAATTCACCAGCATGTTAGTGTGGATTTCTCTGAATATACACATTATTTTTTATTATTTTTTGGCAAAGGAATTTCCCCAAATATAATGCATTTTGTTATTTTCCCTAATATATACCTTTTAATGCACATTTTGCCTTAATATATGTGTTTTTGTACACATCACTTGGCTGGAGAATTGCACCCTGCTGGAGGAGAAGAGCGACTTTCAAAGGATGGCTGTGTTTTGCTTCGTGTGTCGTTTCAGAAAGTGTGAATTAGGCAGGTTCACCTTGAAATGTGAACTGAATTGAATACCTCCCCCATTCCTACCTGCTCAAAGTTCAAGCTTGAAACTTTTGCTTCTCTGCTTCCTTCTTGTCACAGTGCACAACCCATCCTAAGCCCCATATGAATTTTTGTAAAGACCCATTATTGTGTACGCTTGTTCCACCATCTGGGAACCGCTTTTCATTTGTCTTCTCTGTGGATTGCATTCTGAGGCATCTTTGCCCCATGAGTCAAGGCAATTCCAGTACTATGGAAAGCTCCAGGTGAGCAACTAACTCCAATTTAGGCTGGAGATGCAGTGAGTAAGACCATATGGATGCTTTAGCTGAGATTCTTGCATTACAGGGGGTAGAACCTTGGGGTCCCTTCCAACTCTACAATTCTATGAGTTCCTCACGCTCCACTCAGGGCTGGCGCAAGGCATTTTGGCACCTGAGACAGACCCCAAAATGGTGCCTCCCTCCCTGTCAGTCTGAGGCAGTCGCTTCACCTTGCCCCATGGGTGGGCCAGCCCTGGCTCCACTGCTTGCCTGAAGGGTGTGAATCCTTAAAGGGCCAACCCCTTGGCCTTAAGATGAGCATTTCACCTTTCTCTGGCTTTCCTCATGCTGTACTCCCTGCCAGCCTTCCGATCAGCAAGCCCAAGAGGCTCAGTGGTTTAGATCACAGCGCCATGTGATGGGGTGAGTTCCTGTTTCTCTGTCCCTGCTCCTGCCAACCTAGCAGTTCGAAAGCACACCCGTGCAAGTAGATAAATAGGTACCACTGTGGCAGGAAGGTAAATGGTGTTTCTGTGCGCTCTGGTTTCCGTCACAGTGTCCCGCTGTGCCAGAAGCGGTTTAGTAATGCTGGCCACATGACCTGGAAAGCTGTCTGTGGACAAACACTGGCTCCCTCAGCCTGAAAAGCGAGATGAGCACCACACCTCATTGTTGCCTTTGACTGGACTTAACCATCCAGGAGTCCTTTACCTTTACTTTTTTACCTAATCCCTGCTCTGTAGGGCAGCTACACTGGGGAGGGGGGACTTTACTCATAACTGCTGAATTGAGCTCAAGGGATAGCATCAACAATGGCTTGGCTGCTGACCACTAGCCTCAGGTTCAGTATCAGGAATGCAGTCTAGCTCCTCAGCAGTCTTTCCATGGCCAGCTCATCCTCCTTTGACTCAAAGCTCAAGGCCAGGGTCACAACACACTATTCTTTGACTATAATATAAAATTTCACCTGCAGTTTTGCAGATGACCTTTCTCCAGGGTTTAGGACGCTCTGAAGAGTGCAAGCCTGTCCTCCATAGGTGTATGGATTCATTGTTACAGCTTTCATACGCTTCGCCTCATTTGGTACCAAGAGGGGTCAAAATGTCTGAATGAGATCAACAGTGTAATGAAATAATTATTGGAAGCATTAAGCAAAAGAAAAAATGGAAAGAAGGAATACTGAGAAAATGGTGCCAAACAAGTTAAGCATGGGGGAGGGTGTGTGTGTGTGCAAGATTTTGTTTTCAGGTTTTGTTGATCTAGATTTTTATTTTATACATCTATATAGTGCCCTCCAGCCAAACGGTTTCCAGGGCAGTTCACAATAAAACACAGAACAATACGTTCAGTATAACAAAACCAAATCGCATTGGAAACCAGCAATTAAAAGCAGGAGATAAACAGCTTTATCCACAAAAACTGTTTTATGGAGCTCAGAGTTTTGATCCATATGCTGCACATTAAATCCTAAAATGCCCTCTCTCCCCACCCCACCCCTATTGGTATTGTGAAACGCTGCTCACTTTGCAGATATGACTTTTTATAACATGAAAGAATGGAACGGCTCAGCCATGTTACGTTCCGTTCTTACTTGGAGAACGGTGCTTTTCTGTTCAGAAACTGTTTTTTGCCATGAGGTTCTGGAGGTTACAAGAGGTCCAGAAAGCTATAGGAGGTATGATAGGTCAGCCGAGGAAACTGAGACCTAAAGGGGAAAATAGAAACTAAAGAAGCTCTGCTGCCCTTCTGGCTGGCCAGGATGTTGGGAGAGGGAGGTATGAGTAGGGAATACAAGGAGATTTGTTGGGAATTTCAGAGAAGAGTTAGAAATCACAACAAGGGAGAGTTCTGTTGCACTCATGCCCTGCTTATGAACATCCCATAAGCAGCCGGTTTGGGCCACTTTGAGAACATGGTGCTGGATTAGTTGAGATTATGTAATCTCCTCTACCAGTAGCGGTCCCCAGGAAAAGGAGAAATCGGGCTCCTTTTCACTAGACCTTGGTCTGACCCAACGGGGCTTGAACTCAGTAAAAGTCAGGATGGAAAGTGTTTTGCAGATGCCTGTGAGAAACCTGCAGGCAAGACCTGAGCACAAAAGCACTCTCTTCTCCTGCATTTTCTGGCAACTGGCCTTCAGAGACATTATTGCCTCTGACTGTGGAGACAGAGCACAGCCATCGGGGCTAGTAGCCATTTCTTCTTCCTCCTCCTCCTCCTCTTCTTCTTCTTCTTCTTCTTCTTCTTCTTCTTATTTACTCATACTCCGCACATCTGGCTGGGTTTCCCCAGCCACTCTGGGTGGCTTCCAACAAAAGATTAAAAATACATTAAAACATCAGTCATTAAAAACGTCCCTAAACAGGGCTGCCTGCAGATAGTCTAAACGTCAGATAGTCATTAATTTATTTGACACCTGATGGGAGGGCATTCTACAGGGCAGGCACCACTACCGAGAAGGCCCTCTGCCTGGTTCCCTGTAATTTTGCTTCTCACAGTGAGGGAACCACCAGAAGGCCCTCAGAGCTGGACCTCAGTGTCCGGGTAGAACGATGGGGATGGAGACGCTCCTTCAGGTATACTGGGCCGAGGCCATTTAGGGCTTTAAAGGTCAGCACCAACACTTTGAATTGAGCTTGGAAACATACTGGGAGCCAATGTAGGTCTTTCAAGACCGGTGTTATATGGTCTCGGCAGCCACTCCCAGGCACAAGTCTGGCTGCTGCTTTCTGGATTAGTTGCAGTTTGCGGGTCCCCTTCAAAGGTAGCCTTATCCCCCATAAAGGTGATTCTTGTCGTACCAAATAGCTGCTTTAGGAACTGAGCAATATTCATAAAGATGGTGGTGCAGGAGCAAAGCATTGCCCCACTTCCCTACATGCTGCCATGCTTGTGCTACCCTGGCCCCAATACTATGTACATTCATAATCAACATTTAAGGGGCTGTTTCCAACCATAGGGGGACGTGGATGGCACTGTGGGTAAAAGCCTCAGCGCCTAGGGCTTGCCGATCGAAAGATGGGCAGTTCCAAACCCCGCGGCGGGGTGCACTCCCGTTGCTCGGTCCCAGCGCCTGCCAACCTAGCAGTTCGAAAGCACCTCTGGGTGCAAGTAGATAAATAGGGACCGCTTACTGGCGGGAAGGTAAACGGCGTTCCGTGTGCTGCGCTGGCTCGCCAGATGCAGCTCGGCACGCTGGCCACGTGACCCGGAAGTGTCTCCGGACAGCGCTGGCCCCCGGCCTCTTAAGTGAGATGGGCACACAACCCTAGAGTCGGACATGACTGGCCCGTATGGGCAGGGGTACCTTTACCTTTACCCAACCATAGAGTAGATCCATTGAAATGACTAAGGTAGGTCTATAGATTTCAGTGGGTCTGCTCTTAATGCAACCCTGTAAAGTGTGCAGATTGGTGCTGTTAGACCACAGCACGACAACTTATGAAAGATAAATTTCTCCTGCTGCTTGGGAGTACTTTCATAACATCCACACAGTGTCCAATGGTCCTTTGGCAAATCCCAGTACATAAACTCTTCTTAATTTCCTTCTGTGCTGGAATAAAGATGAAATTACCACAAAACTGCTGACAGGGGGGTTCAGGTAGAGAAAGGAGCTCCAGATGTTTTTCAAGTCCCACACATTTTGGAAGAATCTTTCTTCTGGGGCACTATAAATATACAAAACACACACACAGGGAATGGGGTAGTGAAGGTTCATACTAAATAAATAGGATGGAAAATTACCAAATTACTTATGGATATTTTTTTTTAAGCTTCCCAAAAACCAGAGCACTACGTCAAGGACAGCAAAATGTATGTAATACACCATATTAATAAACATGAGACTGTAGTATACTTTATGATCCCATTTCTTCTGTAGAGAGAAAGAGAGAAAGAGAGAATTTATAGCAGCCCTGAAGAACTTCTGAAATGCATCAAGCTTTAAATAAAACAAAACTATGCAACAGATAGTTATAATAATTTTCGATGGCACACTGCTTATTAAAGAACTACAATATGATGCTGCCACTGAACAGAATTAGGCTTGCATCAAAGTACTTTAGAATAAAATAATACGATATAAAACATATCGGTATGCAATAGGAAAGCACCGTACAACAATCAAATCAGAATACATTATAAAATATATTATAAATAAGAGTAAACCACTCTTGGCCAACCAGGTGCCATCCAGATTTGGCTGGACTACAACTCCCATCAGCATGTGTTGGCTGCAGCTGATGGGAGTTGTAGTCCAACCAAATCTGGAGGGCGCCAGCTTGGTGCAGGATGAGTAAAACCAATGAATACATTAAATAGCACTAGACAGAACATTTCATTAGGCTCTGCCTCCTAAAGCGTCACAGGAAAAGAAGCTCTTGAGCTGCTTCTGATAAGATGGCCAGATAGGAAGGCCTCCCAAGGTTCCGGAGCTAAAACAAAGAAGACCCTGTGCTTCTTGGAATCCGACTAGACCTCAACATAGGATGGTGTTTGCAGCAAGGCATTCGATCTTAAATTTCAGGGCAGGAGGCGAGGAGTCACGCAGGAAGGGACATTTCCAGAGATAATCAAGCCCCAGACTGCTTAGGGCCTTGGCACAGATTGGTATCTTGCTATCAAGGAAAAGAATGTGGGGTGGTGCCACTGAACAGCTGGTTTCCCCCCTAGCTATTAAAATATTTGGAAAGGAGCACAAACCCACAAAAAACCCGACAACGACCTACAGAGAAGTGGAAAAGCTTTCTTCGTGATGATGAAAATGAAGACACACATAATAAATCCTTCTCATGCTCTATGTGGAAAGAGACAAATCCGCCTTTGAAATCCTTAAAAAGGTAAAGATAAAGGGACCCCTGACCATTAGGTCTAGTCATGGCCGACTCTGGGGTTGCGGCGCTCATCTCACTTTACTGGCCGAGGGAGCCAGCATACAGCTTCCGGATCATGTGGCCAGCATGACTAAGCCGCTTCTGGCGAACCAGAGCAGCGCACGGAAACGCCATTTACCTTCCCACTGGAGCGGTACCTATTTATCTACTTGCACTTTGATGTGCTTTCGAACTGCTAGGTTGGCAGGAGCTGGGACCGAGCAACGGGAGCTCACCCCGTCGCGGGATTCGAACCGCTGACCTTCTGATCGGCAAGCCCTAGGCTCTGTGGCTTAACCCACAGCGCCACCCACGTCATCTTTAGCCCTTAGCTTTCTTAACTCTCAGCACTTCTTCACTTGCAGCCTGGGAGGTTTTAATCGCGTTGGGTGATAGGAAGGAAATTGCTTTAAACTGAGAGAGATCGTCGGTCCATCTAGCTCAGTATTGTCTACGCTTGACTGGCGGTGGTTCTCCAGGGTTTCAGACACTTCCGGCCCCACCTGGAGATGTTGAGTATTGAACTTCGGACCTTCTGAATGGAAAGCAGATGTCCTGCCACTGAGTTATGGCCCTTCCCGAATCCTAGTGAAATGAACAGTTTTCTGTTCCCTCGCAGAACCTGGACTGCAAAATGCCGTGTGTTTTGGGCAACTGGTTTTTCACACCAGTTCATCCATTCAGCAGATGACATGTGATTCATAGGTCAGGTGCATGTGAGTCACAAACTATGTTTCCCTGTAGTCCCTCTGGAGTGCCCTTAAGAAAGCTCCCAATTTTCCTTAACTTTATGAAAGTCAGATTGAATGGATTCTTTTAATAACCGGAAATCATTTTCAGATTTTGCATGGCAAAGAGCCAACGCCTGAAAAAAAAATGATCTCATATCAGTGCAGGTTGATAATTTTGGAAGCTTAGCTATGTTGTTATAAAATTCCTGTAAATATCTATCAACACATTAGCTATTGAAGCACAATATTTGCTTTTACATGTCAAAACTAGGAACATTATTCAAATCCTCTTCTTTGCACGTTTTCCTCATTAACTTGTTAGGAAAATATTGCTGCTTCTGTACAATCTGCTTAATTCTATCCTTCCTGGTTTTTCATTTTCTTTCCCCATCTCTGCAATCTTCTGAGCAGATTTTGATTTTAAACACCCATATATGTGTATACATGTGCACACATATCTCTCTAAAAACCAGTGCATTGAATGGTTGAACACCAAAACTGATAGACTCATGGCACTCCTAGGAGGAAAGATAATAAAATCTGAACATCAAGGGTGCTTTCTTCAGCCAAAACTCACCAGAACTCAGTTCCAGCACCTCTCAAGTGGGCACCAATGCCATTGTAAGAGAACAAGGGAGGCATTCTGGGTGATTCCAACACTTTTTCTAGAAAAATAGCACCGTGAACATCTACTCGAAGAGTCCTCTGCACACCACAGACCCAGATTAGCCTACGTAATACAAAACCTACATGCCACTCAAATAAAGAGGAGGTGGTACCATGGCAGGGTGCCATGCTTCAAGTGGGTGAGCGAATGTGTTCTTTTCACTTAAGCATCACTCCCGGGTACCAAGCTAGATAGAGCATTGGTCTTACCCAGTAAAAAGCAGATTCCTAAGTTTCTAAGGGTGTGCTAAAGCCAGTTTGACACTGAAAGCTTCTACATCAAAAGATGCAGTCAAATATGGTGATGAGGTGATGGATATTAAGGGTGGTTTTGACTATTTGGGGGGTTGTGGGTGCGGCCGTAAGGATGGTTTTATGGCATGAATGTTCACTTGACATATGTTTGGCACATGCTTAGATGCAGCTTGCCACCCAACCTGCATCTTCCATCTGAAAGCCATTTCGTCATGTGTCTGGCAAATACACACAGCATAATCTTGGCCTATTGCATCGCCCCTTGCAACCATCAAGCACTGCCACCCAGGATCCTCCACCCGAACAACCATCTTGAGATGTGCTTCTACCAAGTGTTGATGAATAATGAATCCAGACACAGACTGTTGGTCTCTTTAGTCTCCCTACTTCCATCTGGGGTCCTCTAACTCAGACTGGATGATCAACACTGTGTCAAAACCGTCCTCCAATTTCTCAAAAGTTTCCTACACTTGTGAAAGAGCCTTCGGTTTTTCTTCCTCATCTGATGGACACTTTAGAATTTTGAATAATTCTAGTGGGTGAGCTTACTTTATCCTTGTGAGGGGGCTGGTGTGCGTGTTTTACTTTCCGCTACTTATTTCTCCAGGGCTTGGCAGCCTTCCTGCCTGCCGACATTTCCTGATCTGAAAAAGCTCAGTGGGAAGACTTACCTCATGACACCTTCTCTTGAGTTTTTAATTGAAATGAGGGAAGCCAGGGAGGGTGGCTAAGAAGCACACAAAATTGGTGCACTCACTTGTTTGGGTTTTTAAGGGAAGTTCTACTTTTTATCTGCTAAAAAAAAATCTTTCTGTGCTGATTTCTTTAAAAGTAAAAATATGACTTAAAAAATAAATTGTACAGAGCAGCTGCCAGCAAGATGTTAGGCAATCTCCTTGGCTTCCTGTACTTACAACAAGACAGTGTGGTGTAGTAGTTGGACTAGGAGTTAATGGGGGGGGGATATATGTTGAAGTAACCTTAGTCCAGGGATAGCCAACATTGTGGCCTTCAGATATTATTGGGCTCCCACTAGCCCCAACCAGGGATGGTAGAAACTGTAGCTCAACATCTGGGGTAGTCATTCCTGCCTCTGAATTCACACACACATTTTTTGTGTGAGTAAGGAATATTCTAGAGCTTGTGGGTGTGCCGGGGAGCATTAATAATTCTTAAAGCATTAGCATTTGTATCACACAAATGGGAAACACAGCCATGATTTTTTTTTTAAAAAAAGCTATTTATTGGAGCCTCTTAGTCCCTCAGCTGTTCTAGAGTTTAATTAGGATTCTCAACTCTTCACCCCAGCCTACTCCTACGTCTTAAACATCACCATGCTCTGCAGAAATTTAACTTTGCGTGACCAGGCAGCAACCGTCCCAGCCCCAGGGACCACCAGAAAGGAATAAAGACTCGTGACAACGTGTTATGGAATTAAAATTTGGCCACAACTTTATTAAACTTTCAAATGTAGGAAGACCTTGGTTTGGACATTGGGCGTGTATCTCTCCCAGCCAGGGGAACTGGGGCTCCTCAGGGTAAATGGGATATGGGGGTGCCCTGCAAGATGCATGTGTACACAGGCAGCTCACTGATGACCTTTTAATGTATGGCCAGTGACACCCATATTACAACCCCTTTAAGAGGGGACCCTGGAATTGCTGCTGCGGGGGGGTGTAAGTCACCACTTCACGCCCACCCACCCACCCATTTAGGGAAGAAAAGACTAAAGGATTCCACCCAAGGCCTTAAACCTCCAAAGTTGTGACAAATTGCTATGGAGAAGACAAAACCTACCAATGCAGGAAAATTTCTTCCCGGTTCTTCAACTGCAACCAATCAAAAGACCGTCGCAGCGCCCGCTAAACAGAAAGAAAAAGGTTAACCTGCAAACAAGAAACATTAAACAAAGGGAGAGTTGGGCGAGTGAAGCTCCTGAGCCGACTGCCTGGCTACTGCTAGCTCCACCCCCTATTTATGTGACTGGCCCCACCTCCCAGCAGTGCAAATTGACTAACTGAGGCTGGGCATGAACCTCCAACGCATAAGACTGAGAGGCAGGTCAGCTCATACAACTGGTAAGTTCCCCGGGGTCCGAAGCACCGCACACGATCCCACAAAGGGCACCCACAAAGTAAGTGTAAGTGCTCATTCCATGACAAAGAGATTAAAGTATTGAAAAATATATATTGTGGGGGGTCGTCAGATACCAATGGACTCTTTGTTCTCTGTGCACTTGGGCAACAGGTGAAAAGACTCTACGGAAGTAGACATACATGTGTGTAGGGCTTCTCCATATGGGGAACCTGGCCTAATCAGGGTCCCCTCTAACACAGAGGAACTCGGCATGCTGAAATACAGAGCCAGTGTGCAGTAGTGGTTAGAGTGTCAGACTAGGACCTGGGAGATGACGGTTCAAATCCCCACTCAGCCATGAAGCTCATGGCCTCTCGGCCCAGAACCATCTACACCACCTTGAGCTCCTTGGAGGAAAAGGTGGGGTGTAGATACAACAGATAAAAATAAATCAAATTGATTTGATTCACACAACACAGTGAGCAGACTTGCGGGCCACAATGCGTTGAGCTAAGACAAGGTTTGGCTTTACAGTGGTACCTCAGGTTAAGAACTTAATTTGTTCTGGAGGTCCGTTCTTAACTTGAAACTGTTCTTACCCTGAAGCACCACTTTAGCTAATGGGGCCTCCTGCTGCTGCTGCACTGCTACTGTGAGATTTCTGTTCTCATCCTGAGGTAAAGTTCTTAACCAGAAGTACTATTTCTAGGTTAGCGGAGTCTGTAACCTGAAGCGTCTGTAACCCGAGGTACCACTGTATGTGTCACCCAAACAACTAAGCTCTCTCCTTACCAATCACGAGCTGTAAGCAAGACCATAGTTTGGCTTACTGTGTCATGGAAACCAGTTTATTACTATGCCCAGACTCTTTGCACACCAGCCAGAAACATGAACAGCAGGGAGATGTGATTTCTGGATGCGTTGGTTGGGGTGGGGCTATTCCCCACCAGCCCCTCATATCTTCTTTCAGTGCTTAGAGGAGGAGTAATTGGGGGCAGAGACATCACCTTGCCAACAAAGGCCCATATAGTTAAAGCTATGGTTTCCCCAGTAGTGATGTACGGAAGTGAGAGCTGGATCATAAAGAAGGCTGATCGCGAAGAATTGATGCTTTTGAATTATGGTGCTGGAGGAGACTCTTGAGAGTCCCATGGACTGCAAGAAGATCAAACGCATCCATTCTTAAGGAAATCAGCCCTGAGTGCTCACTGGAAGGACAGATCCTGAAGCTGAGGCTCCAATACTTTGGCCACCTCATGAGAAGAGAAGACTCCCTGGAAAAGACCCTGATGTTGGGAAAGATGGAGGGCACAAGGAGAAGGGGACGGCAGAGGACGAGACGGTTGGACAGTGTTCTCGAAGCTACCAGCATGAGTTTGACCAAACTGCGGGTGGCAGTGGAAGACAGGAGTGCCTGGCGTGCTCTGGTCCATGGGGTCACAAAGAGTCAGACACAGCTAAACAACTAAATAACAACAACAACAATTGGGGGCAGGGAGAAGTAATGGGGGTGAAGTATCGTGCTTCGTTCTGCACCCATGCAGTTGTTATGGACACTGGAGCAGAGCTGTGAAGAGATCAACAATGCTGGGATGAACCTAAGCTGAACAGAAGCCGAGGCTCATTGATCTCAGCCAGGGACTGGAGCTGAAATGGGATGGGATGTAGAGGAGCGTATAAGCAGAGTTGGGTCTGCTCCTTCCCTCAGATCTGGAAGCAGTAGTCAGGCTTCCCACATCAACACTGGCCCCTGTCCCATCACCAATGGCTGGCTCTGCAGCAATTAGCAGGTGATTGTGTTTATCTCAATGGCCCCAACAGCTTCAGCTGCTGATTTCTGCATATTAAACTTGGATGGAGATACAGAGGCAGACCACGCTTCTCCCTCTCCCGGCTGTCAGTTGGCAACTGTAACAATGCTTGCGAGTCCCACGGCCAGTAATTCACATCTGCAAATACCCCTATTTTCAGCTTTCCGCACAACTCTTATCTCCAGGGGATCCTCCAGACAGCCCATTCATGGCCTCATTCAGAAGCTTATATGGCATTACCAGCAGCACCCGGAGTGAGCAAGCGACTGTATGAAAGGCTCTTTGATTGATAAGCTAGCTTATATCCTCGAGCTATTACTGGACCATTTATTTTGGCCTTTGAAACAACTGAAAAAGTCTGTCCTGGGAGTCATTGCTTCCTCATTGTTTTATGGCTATGGCCTATCCCTTTGGCCAGGATTTCTCCAGTTCAGGCCAACTCTTCAACCACAATTGGAACCAGATATTGTAAAGTTCTCAACACCTACCAATTAAGAAGACATTCTTTTCCCCCTCTCCCCACCCCCTCTTTTTTTTTACACTTCTCAGCACTGAGAGTCAAAAGAAGATCCCTTTCCACCCACCCAAAAGTTCTAGCCTACCAGATTGTGTAAAAATAAAAGGCTGATTTGGGAAGAACCCCAGGCACCCCACACTTTCAATATTCAACCGGACAAGGTCTCTCTCTCTCTCTCTCTCTCTCTCTCTCTCTCTCTCTCTCTCTCACACACACACACACACACACACACAACATTTGTAGTCTACACTTCAACCTAAAGAATCCCAGGGTGATACATAACAATCTGTTAAAATACTCAGATCAATACATAAACCATAGAACCAACCATATATGAGACAGACATCAAGAAAAGCAAAAAATTGAGAGGGAGGAGGAGAAGATGAGAAGAGGAAAGCCTAAACAATCCAGCAGGACTTTCTGTTTCACATCAGTTTCCATAGGTATGGGAAATCAAATGTGTCTTCATCTGACACCTAAAAACAGAATGAGTGGGGACCAGTTGTAGCTCTATGTGGCTATGTAGCTGCTCCTTGATGACTGAGTGGGATGGTTCTTGGAAGCACCATACTTGGCTGATGCCATCCTTACCTGGATGGCCAAGTCCAGAGAGCAACATCGGGGGACTGCTCTTCAACCCCCTGGCACTTTGGCTATAGGGTTCTGTAGGGCACCATTATGTCGCCTTGTGTTATTTAACATCTACATGAAGCTCCTAGGAGACTTTATGAGGAGTTCTGCCGCACCTTGCCATCAGTACGCTGATGGCACACAGCTCTGTTTCTCCCTAACATCTGAATCAGGCGAGGCTTTGCAAGCCCTGGGCTGTGCCTTAATGCAGTGGTGGATTGGATGAGGGCCAAAAAACTGAGTTTGAACTCGGGGGGGGGGGGGAATGAAGGCTTTGTGGTGGGTAGTTCCTGTGTGCAGAAGATAGGCCAGTTGCTTCTTCTGGATGGAGTAATTTTAAATTTATGTTTAATTTGTTATAACCGTATTTTTCGCCCTATAAGACGCACGTTTTCCCCTCCAAAATGAAGGGGAAATCTGTGTGCGTCCTATGGGGCGAATACAGGCTTTCGCTGAAGCTTGGAGAGTGAGAGGAGTCGGTGCGCCTGGGGAGCCCGCGGGAGTTGCCTCAGGGCTCCCCACACTGCGGATAGCAGCCTGCCGCCGGGCACGCGGGGCGCCCTGAAGCAGAGTGCCCCTAGCGCCGGGCAGACATCAGCCAGCCCCACAAGCTCGGGGGACAGCGGAGAGGCACAGCGCCGCCATCCCGCTGTTCCTCGACCTGGTTTGGAGCGCGCTTCTCCCCAGTGCCAGCCCCACAAGCTCCGGGGACAGCGGGGAGGTGGAGCTGTTCCCCGACCTGGTTTTGGGGGGGAAATAAAGGGGGGGAAATTCCTTTATTTCCCCCCCAAAAAACTAGGTGTGTCCTATGGGACGGAGCGTCCTATGGGACGAAAAATACGGTAGTGAGTCACCACAATTGATTATCTGTACATTTTTAAAAACAAAACTAATTGATATTCTATGTTTTATAGTGTACTCCACCTTGATATATTTTATGAGGTGGAGGTATAAAAATACTTCTATAAATAAATAAAAGTTCAAATTTCATTTTTATAGTGAAATAGTGCCATTTCATTGTAAATTTAAGACGTGAGAAGCACTATTGGGCTCACCTAGCCCAGTCCACGAGTCACCATTTGAAGTTTCCCCAAATGCCTCAAAGCACACAATGTAATATCACTCTGGTGCATTGTGGGAAATTTAAATGGCAGCTCAAAGTCAGTAGCAGTCCACTTGGGGAGGGGCAGGTGGGTTCATTTGGGATGCTGTGACCCCAACAACTGCATAAAGGTGCTGGGTGTTGATATATTATCTACGTAGCCAGGCGGGGCTGGCCCACCCATGAGGCAAGGTGAGGAGACCATCTCAGGCAGCAGGACCCATAGGGGCAGCAGATCCCAATGTTGATCTTTATTTCCCCCTTGTTCCTAATGTACATCTTCACTCACTCTTTCTTCCCTGGCAGTGGCGGGGGGAGCTGCCATTCTGGGATTTGCCTTAGGCGCCCAAATGTCCTGGACCATCCCTGTACCCAGCTCAGCCTTGCTGCCACAAAGCTAACGTACCAATCTGTCTGAAGCTTAAACTACGCCACACTTTCTGGATATGAGCCTTGAATTTTGAGTTGGGCAGCAACTATACACAGAGCGACTGGCGCCAAGAGGTGTAGTGAGCTGGTGGAGACTATTCCTTTCCCGTTCTTCTATACATTCTCATTCCATTATGTGTAACTGTCCTGACTTATCATTTTTCTTACTGACCTGAAGAGGGTTAAGCTGTTGATTCTTCACACAAACTGGAAAGTTCCTCGAACAATCTTTGAAGAGCAAATTTTTTAAAAAAAAAAAAATCTCACACACACACACACACACACAAAACCTCCCTCAGGAGGCCCAATCAAGGATGAGCAAGCTGATTTGTTGGCATTCACACAGCCTTCTGGTAATAATGAAAACTGAGGAAACCAAGTGGCTGTCAAATATCAAATGACTATTGAATATAAACCAAATGGTCTCACTTCATGATCTGACCCTCCCTGCTGCTGGAGAATCTCTTGGCCATGATGCCCTGTAGGAAATGGTATTCTTTCTTTGGCAACTGTTGGCTAATCCTTTGTACACCATTTAGAGTTTTGAGTTGTTGTTTTTTAAGTAAATGGTTTATACATTCTATAAATATATTCACCATTTTTGTGCATTTCAAATGGCATGTTTATGTTTCTCAATTATAGCAGAGACCGTAAAGATTTCTAAGTAATCAAGTGATCATTCATGTACTCATTGCGTAGCCAAACTGCTGAGGTTTTTTTGGGGGGGTCTTTTTGTAAATCCCACTCATTTTAATTGTATGGTTATGAGTTTGTACAGTGTTATACAATACAATTGTACAGTGCTGCTGTACTGCACTGGATTTTGTTTTAGTGTTTTAGAAATTATTACTTTTTCCTGATACCATTTATTTAAAAAAATTAAATTCAACTTTGGGTTCAGTACCTGTTATCATCAATTCTGTCCTCCACCTCACCTTAAAATTTTATTCCTGTTCCTTAATAAAGGAAGACTGTGCAGCAAGAACATAGCGGAACCACGTTGCACCCGCTTGAATCATTTTATGGAGGACTTAATAAAGGTAACCGACAGGGTAATTGTCAAATAATTTGTCTGCATCATCACAGCTTACACACACAGAGCCTTTAATTGTTTTCTGGCATCCAAGGAAAGAGGGGGAAAGAAATGCTGAGCTCACAGACAACATGTAATCCATCTGTGTTTGTTTTGGTGCATCCTGGATTTGTGGGAGATGCTGGCAAAAGATGTTGCCTGGGGTACAGTGACCTTTGCACACCCGCTGAAGGAACAGCTCACGAGACTAATAGCGTGTAAAACAAGAAGGCTGCTTGTCTTTAGATTATGACCTGGGTCACTTCAAGCATGTGGGAAAAATGTGTTCAGATAAAGGCAACAAAATTGTTAACACTTTTAATTATGCCTAGATTACAGGGGGGGTATTATCCAAAGAGTGGAGTTCATGTTACTGAAAACCTTATCAGCTGCCATTCGGTGAATGGTCAGGGCTAGCAAAATCCTTGGAGTTGCTGTCTTGGCATATTCATTCACAATGCCTCTCCATCCATTTAGCCTCTTTTGAAGAGTCAGCCCAATCTTAATCCCGATCAACAATAGCAGCTTCATTCAGGTCTCCATTATCACACGGTGCTTAAAGCAATCACCTCCTTACCGGAAGAACACAGTTTTTGTGTTCTAGGTTATTTGGCACAAGCTTCTGACCGAGCCGAAGAAAGCCTATGCGAAAACAATCCAGTTAGAACCTAAGGTGCTATTTCGTTTCTTGGAGACTAATGCCCAATTAACAGGTTCCCTTTTCAATTGCATGCTGTTGCGAGATGTTCTAAGCCTGCACTTAAAAATGCAGTGTAACAAATGTGTCCTTGCAAAAATGTGCGTCATACAGGTATGTTCATCAGTCAAACATGATTGGCTGCAGCTCCTTGTCAAATGTGCACTTGGTGCCAAATACAAATTTGCTTCTGTGAAATAGAACAAACTGGAGGTGCTGGAGCAGTTCCCAGCAGCCAGGATTGGATATTTGGGGTTCTCACAAACCCACCTCAGAGATGCAAGCTTTTATAGCCCCAGAATTCCACTGCTGCTTGGATCAAAATCCAAGCCAGAGAAGAATTCCCTCACTTGGCACATTCCCATCAGCCTTCACCATCTCCAAAAGCCCTCCTAGCCAGTCCTTCCCCTTCCCCTTTCTGTTCACATAGGTTGCAACTTGTTGAGTCAGTGAGAACAGTGGGGAGAGAGAGAGAGGAGAGAGGAGAGAGAGGTTTGCCTCTTCTCTCACTTCCTGTTAATGGGCAAGATGGGTAGCGGCGTGGCGAAGCAGAAAGCCTGGAAGGCTGTGGACTATCTCCAGGCTTTTGCACCCTGACACACTGCAAATTGGTGCTTGGGGGCAATAGAAAGAGGAGAATAAGGAGGGAACCCTCAGGCCATGAACCACTCCACCTGCCTCTAGTGCCCCTGTTACTTACAAGGTAAAAGAAGACTAATAGGAAATGTGTTTGGTGGTGGAACATGAAGAACTGGGAGAGATGGCTGGAGCATTGGATTGCTTCAGGCAGTGAGTACATTGGCATGGAAAGTGTTAATATAAGAGTCATTTTCAGGGACAAGGATTTTGAACGCCGTGGCTGGAGATGGACAGCTGCAGCCCCGTGCCTAGATACAAGGCCAAAGGGCCTATTTCGTTGTTTAAACCTTTTCTATAGTAGCTGGTCATTTTTGAATGATTATTTGTATTGTTTTGATAGTAGCTAATCCTTTACTGCACCTGTGTCACCAAAGAAGAAGGATGTTTTGCTGGACTCCATCTTGATGTCTTATTCAACATCTTTATCAACGACTTGGATGATGGACTCAAGGGCATCCTGATCAAATTTGCAGATGACACCAAACTGGGAGGGGTGGCTAACACCCCAGAGGACAGGATCACACTTCAAAACGACCTTGACAGATTAGAGAACTGGGCCAAAACAAACAAGATGAACTTTAACAGGGAGAAATGTAAAGTATTGCACTTGGGCAAAAAAAATGAGAGGCACAAATACAAGATGGGTGACACCTGGCTTGAGAGCAGTACATGTGAAAAGGATCTAGGAGTCTTGGTTGACCGCAAACTTGACATGAGCCAACAGTGTGACGCGGCAGCTAAAAAAGCCAATGCAATTCTGGGCTGCATCAATAGGAGTATAGCATCTAGATCAAGGGAAGTAATAGTGCCACTGTATTCTGCTCTGGTCAGACCTCACCTGGAGTACTGTGTCCAGTTCTGGGCACCACAGTTCAAGAAGGACACTGACAAACTGGAACGTGTCCAGAGGAGGGCAACCAAAATGGCCAAAGGCCTGGAAACGATGCCTTATGAGGAACGGCTAAGGGAGCTGGGCATGTTTAGCCTGGAGAAGAGGAGGTTAAGGGGTGATATGATAGCCATGTTCAAATATATAAAAGGATGTCACATAGAGGAGGGAGAAAGGTTGTTTTCTGCTGCTCCAGAGAAGCGGACACGGAGCAATGGATCCAAACTACAAGAAAGAAGATTTCACCTAAACATTAGGAAGAACTTCCTGACAGTAAGAGCTGTTCGACAGTGGAATTTGCTGCCAAGGAGTGTGGTGGAGTCTCCTTCTTTGGAGGTCTTTAAGCAGAGGCTTGACAACCATATGTCAGGAGTGCTCTGATGGTGTTTCCTGCTTGGCAGGGGATTGGACTCAATGGCCCTTGTGGTCTCTTCCAACTCTATGATTCTATGATTCAGTCTATAAAGATGGTTGCAAATAAACAAATAATATTCTCCAGGCCAGTAGGCAGATTCCCATGATGGCTAGCCATATGCTTCCGAGACTCTCACAAGCAAAGCATGAAAGTAGCAGCCATATTCAGAGATGCACTGCCTCTGAAGATGGGGTTCTAACATATGTCATACCCATTGATTGATTTGCCCTCCATTTAAGAAAAAAAAAATCTAAGATGTGGATTAGGGACGCGGGTGGCGCTGTGGGTTAAACCACTGTGCCGCTTGGGCTTGCCAATTGAAAGGTCAGTGGTTCGAATCCCTGCACTGGGGTAAGCTCCCATTGTTTGGTCCCAGCTCCTGCCAACCTAGTAGATAAATAGGTACCACTCTGGCGGAAAGGTAAACGGAGTTTCTGTGTGCTCTGGTTTCTGTCACAGTGTTCTGTTGTGCCAGAAGCGGTTTAGTCCTGCTGGCCACATGACCCAGAAAGCTGTCTGTGGACAAATGCCGGCTCCCTCGGCCTGAAAGCGAAATGAGCGCTGCAACCCCAGAGTCGTTCGCAACTGGACTTAATTGTCAGGGGTCCCTTTACCCTTTAAGATGTGGATTATATGACCATTTAAGTCAATAACCATATCCACATCTTGTGGCAGTGAGTTCCGTACACTACAACTACAATTGTGTGAAGAGGCACCAAGGATGGGAAGTTCAAAGTTGCCTGAGGCTAAGAAGTTTGAAATCCAGTGACTGAAACAGTTCTTTGCAGAACAAGAAGGCATGTTACGCTGACTTTTTCCTTTTCTCTTCTCTTCATTACCCATTTGCAATATTTCCATACGAGAATACTCTGTCTTTTCTTGGGATAATCTTGTTATGTTCACAAATGTATGTCTGAGAGGTACAAATTGCTTTTCAAATGAAAATTAATCCACCGGGGCTCTTAATCATGTAGACTTTACATACACACAGTTAATCATGCAGATTAAATAATTAGGTGCAGATACTGAATGAGTAATGTAACTGGGAAATGTTTACCTGATTGTGGACATTTCTGCAGTTTAGCATTTCAAAGGCTGAGTGAGTTTTGACCCCAGAGATGATGACTGCTCTTCGAGAATCAATGTGGTCCATATGCCTGATGAATAGCTTTGTCAGGAAGTTGCCTGGAATTGAGTTTCCCAGGAGGGCACCAGATCACAGGATTAGGCAGTGCAGCAGCCAAGTTTGTTACCTACAGGGAAAGAGAGAGTAAAGCTCACACTCTACCATGCAGCAGAGTGGATGGTGGGTAAAAGCAGGAGGGGGGCAGAATCCATTGGTCAATGAAAACAAAGAATTTATTGGACTTAAAAAACAACAACAAAACCCAACCCATACATACATCTTCTGAGCTGTGCTGCTCTTTATAGAAAGTTAAAACAAATAAGGTGAGTATTTTAACTTGGCTTCGTTTGAAGATTTACCTCAGCGCAGTATGGCTGCAATCCAACTGACCCAGCTCTGCTGAACTCAGTGGGATTTATTCCTGAGCAAATTAACCTCGAGTAAAATTGCTCTGTGTGTTTCATTTACTCGTCAGCTCCTTGGTTTGCAAAAGGCAGGGAGGACACTTCTGTAAGCTATAGCCTTCTGTTTGCTCCTCGTTCTCTGTCTCCTGGTGGCATTTTATAGGCTGCTTAGATTTTATGCCAAATTGCAGTCGGGCAAAGGAGTAGAAATATCCTCCCCACTCTGAGGCTGCTGTATCTTACTTGAATGGAGCTAGGCTGGGTCAGCGTGGCACCGGCGGCAGAGCCAATGCAGCATCCCTGCCAATGTGCCCAGGCAGCCTTGACCTCATCACCACTCTGTCCCACCCCAGCCCCTTCCAGGTGAAAACCTGCCCTACCACACCAGCTGATTCTGCTAACGTGGCTGGCTAAAATTACCATGCAGCTCATAGTTAAACTATGGAACTCACTCACACACATAGCTGTCAAGTGTCCCTTATTTGGCGGGACATTCCCTTATATCAGCACCATGTCCCACTGCTGTCCCTTATTGATGATGTCCCTTAAATAAGCTACTGAAGGTAATGGGGCCCTTTCTATGTCCAGCTGTGCTTTGTCAACAACAAAATGTTGCTGTTTTTTGTGTTGAATATATGCTATATGGTAATTTATGGACCTAATAGGTATCTAAAGCCATTTGCAAGCAACAAAATATGTATTTCATCAAAGTAATTGTTGATCCCTTATTTTGGCTGCTGATCCCTTATTTTCGAGGCTGCTGGTCCCTTATTTTCAAATCTGTAAGTTGACAGCTATGCTCACACAAGAGACAGCGATGGCCACCAACTTAGATGAACTAGACAAATTCATGGAGGACAGCGCTATCAAGCGCTACTAGCTATGATGGTTATGCGCCTCCAGAGCACGATTTCTGTTCTCTTCCTGAAGCAAAATTCTTAACCCAAGGTACTATTTCTGGGTTAGAGGAGTCTGTAACCTGAAGTGTCTGTAACTCGAGGTACCACTATAATTCATCAAATTCCAACAACACGTACACTTGCCGTGTTTTCTTGAATCACACTCTGTTTGATTCCCTGCCCCCCCCCCTTTTATGATGCCAGCCACCAGGAGGTGGCACAATTGCCCCTGACCTGAAGAAACTTGGGACACAATGGAAATCCTAACCTCTGCTCCACACTCTCCCCTCTCCCCATGGACAGATATGGATTAATCCGGAAACATTGAGGTGGTGGGTAGGGTGAAAATAAGTCAGAATTTTAAAGCACGTCGTCCATTAAAGAACTAGAAGTAACTTGGCATAGTAACAGCAATCTGGATTCAGGCATTAGACACAAGGAGAGTAAGCCTATCTAAAACAAGCTATTCCCTCCCCCATTAACATCCCCACCCCCATTCATAACAATTGCTTATTCCTCTCAACACATCTGCTTTTTAAAACCCACAAAGTCTGATGCTGCCAGCAGGTAGGGGTGGCTGAGTAAGATATTCCCCAAATAGCTTCAATAATAGCATAAGTAATTGCTGTAAATATTTACATCACAGTTATCAGTAAAATGGAGATATACACATGCATGCAAGCAAGCCCTAATAAGAACTGCTGTGCTTTCGTCAAGATACAGAGCATCTGTTTGAGAAGTGTTGCCTTTTGACTGGTAGTTTAACCAATGAAAAAATGCTTCTGTTTCCTTTTGGATCCCTTAATTAAAATAATTCTCATAACTTCTTTTTTTGCAAGGAAGCCTTTACATCTGATTCCTGTGAAAATTCCACCTAGTATGCACATTGTTTCCACCCATCCTGAGTTACTTACACACACACACACACACACACACACACACAAACAAGCTCCTGCACCCTCAACCCCCTGCACACTGGAGTCTTGGCCCATGTGTGCAAATGTAACATAAAAAAGGAGTTCTGATGCCAAGGAAATTCTCGATTTGCATTGCATCTTGAGGGGATCACATTCCGTTCAGTGTTTTTGTCCCTTTCTTTGTTGCCCACTTACTTGAGGCCTTTTCAAGAGGTGGAATGATAAATTAGTGTAATTTAGCAGGCCATTGTTGGGAGCGATTAGGTTTTTTAATTACCGCTGATGTAATCCCAGGAAACCACTCAGTGATTCTTCAGCAGTGGTTAATGACCAGTTTGTTAGTGAAGAGCTCTGAGCCAAGAGAGGGGCAGGTTAAACTCTTCTGAAGGGCTTGTTAATCCCCAAACAAGAGCTCAATGCAGCTATTAACCATGTTTGGCCATTTTAGAGCTCCCTCCGAATGGGTGCAGCGGTGGGAAATGGCCCCGGCTGTAATTGCCTTGCACAGCGTTTGCCTTGAGCTTTGAAGAAAGGCCACCTCAAAGTCAAGACATCTCGCTTCTTTGTCTTCGGACTTCGCCTCAATCCCACGAGTTTTAAAGGGAGCACTTTGTGGGTTTACGAACCAGCCGCTCCAAGCAGAAACTGAACGATTGCAGCAAATGATTGCCAGAAACAAACCTTGCTCTGGACTGCTCCCACTGTGAATATCCTGACTTTCAGTCGATAACTTGCTATTTCTTCTTGCTAGTCCTTTGATTACTGACTAAGCACCTGCTCCTAAGCACACACCAATCGTGCCCTTTTAAAATGCTTGCAGCAAATATGGGGTGGGGAGGTGCCATGAGCTTTCATAGAACCACTGAACTGTAGAGTTGGAAAGGACCCAAGGGTCATGTACTTCAACTCTCTGTAATGCGGGTTGTTGTTGTTTAGTCGTTTAGTCGTGTCCGACTCTTCGTGGCCCCATGGACCAGAGCACGCCAGGCACTCCTGTCTTCCACTGCCTCCCGCAGTTTGGTCAAACTCATGCTGGTAGCTTCGAGGACACTATCCAACCATCTCATCCTCTGTCATCCCCTTCTCCTTGTGCCCTCCATCTTTCCCAGCATCAGGGTCTTTTCCAGCGAGTCTTCTCTTCTCATGAGGTGGCCAAAGTATTGGAGCCTCAGCTTCACGATCTGTCCTTCCAGTGAGCACTCAGCACCATAATTCAAAAGCATCAGTTCTTCGGCGATCAGCCTTCTTTATGGTCCAGCCATGCTGGTATCACAGCTAAATAATCCATCTGTTTAAAAATCTCCAATGAAGGACAGTCCACCACCTTCCAAAGGCAGGCTGAAGTATTGTAGGCTTCACTTGCCTGGTGAGCAACCATGTTTGTTTGTTTGTTTGTTTGTTTGTTTGTTTGTTTAGCAGGTCATCCCTTCCATAAAGTTTTGGGGAGCAGTGGGATCAATATGTCTAAAACATACGTATAAGAGTCAACTCATTAAAACAGAATAAATAAAGCCTGATAAGCAGGGGTTGTGCCTGTACTTACTGTGGTGCCTGCGAGGGTCTTGGCAAAAATCTCAAAAATTCTACTCAGATCCTGATTGCACTGACTCAGCCTCTTCTTGCAATGAGCACAACCCTCCTGGATTCAGATATCCAAACAGCCAGACCTGTGTGTAGTACTGTAAGCCAATAAGCAGCCTCAGGCAAGCCTTGCTTTTTTGTGTTTTGCTGGTTTGTGGCAGCTGCTTCTCCAGAAACCATGGTGGGAGGCATAGCTGTCAACCTTCCCTTTTTTTGCTGGAAATTCCCTTATTCCAGCGCAGTTTCCCACTGCTTCCCGCTGCTATTCCGGATCGTTAGATATCCTGTAGACTGTCCCCGGGACAGGTGAGGCTGCTGATCCCTTATTTTTGAGGCTGCTGATCGCTTATTTTCAAATCTGATAGTTGACAGCTATGGTGGGAGGGGGTAAAGGGCAAATAAGCGAGCTTTTTCTGGCGTTTCCCACTATTTGGGGGTCAAAATTCCATGGCTGTGAACACATTAGAAATTTTCGGACATGAATCAATGGAAAACGTCAACTCATTATGCAAACCCTTGCCTAGCAAACAGTTCCCTGATAACTCATTTTGTTCAGATCGTGGGACCTTGCATGTACACCTTAAGGGGCTTTATCTTAGCACTACATCAAATTCCTCCCCATAGGTTGAAAAAAAAATGCCTTAATGTGTAACAGGAAGTAGCATTAGGAGGGCAAAATTAGATCAGGAAAATGGCAGAGGGCAAGGGTTCCTTCTCCGACACCATAGTACAAACCTCCCACTCAAAGGCTGCTCTCAATTTTTAAAAAACAAGGAGACCCTGTTACAGATATCCCAGGTTTCATCTAGGTTGGAGCATCAGTGTGTGGCTCACCGACCCCACTGTGATGACCATACCCTCAAGTCCACAACCTCAAGGCTGCTGGTGTAGTGGCAGCAGGACAATGAGGTCACAATTAGGATGTTTTCCTTCTTCCGGATGAAATCCAGCTTGTCTCACTTGGGAATGAATTAACACTCAGTCCCTGGGTTCTCTATTAGTAGTCAGAAGATACGGGTTTAAGTACAGTTCTTAAAGAGGGGTTTTTCCCCCAGCCTGGTTATGTGCATGTTTCCGCCATGACCAAACTGCTTTTATTTTGGGCTATTAGACATAGTTGTAACATAGCCAAGCATTGCCAGATAACATCCACACATTTCTTAGCACATGTGCTCATTTCTTTTCCCTCGGGAACTACCTTTCTGCTGTAATCTGGCCTGGAAAGGAACCTATTATTTAAATGACCTTGGCATTTTACATCACATTTCCGTCAATTATGCCTCTTGGGCTTCTTTAGCAGGTGGGGGAGAGAACCTCCAGTATGTTGTACAAACTGTAGAACAATGTTACTATGAAAAATTGCACTTTAAGGAGTTACCAATATAAATGAATCGGGACTTGTGCCAGAATCGCATCTTATCGGCTCATTCTCCCTGTATGGGCATTTATAAAATTATGCTGGCCAGCGTCAATGGCCCCTGGAGATGTGAACTCCTTAACGTTAAGACCCTAACATCCTAGTCATAGTTAGTTTTTTAAAATGCAGGATCCACCAACTTTTTATGTAGGGTTTCAGTTTCTGTGTTTCGTTTCTATATGTTTCCAAACAAGTTTAGTAATCAGACATTGCTTTAGGCCTGTATTTTCCAATTATGAGTTGCAAGCTTGTGAATACAGTTGTGGAGTTGCCTTTAGAAAGCAGCACTTTTAAAACTGCAGTTATTGGAGTCCAAAGGTTCTCTCGTGGCCACCTGTGATTCTGCACGTTAACCTCTGGCGACTATACTTGCCTGCTTCTGATCTCCTTCCTTAGAGCAGTTAACTGAGCACGTGATCAGCCCAGAACATTTCTGGATAAGATATCGATTTCCCCCCAGTAAGATTTCCCATGGGTCTGTGGTTGCGTAATAAAATTGGATTGGCTGGTTGGTTGATTGATTGAGTTATGTTTCTGACCTGGCTTTGGAACTGATACCGTTTTGGTGATAATGGTGGAAGACAGAGTTATCTATTTATTTTAGTGGAAGATCTGTGTCAGGGGTTCCAGAGGAGGAAACTCCCATGAGAGGAGAAGTTGAACCTACTGGTTCAAACCAAGGCATGAAGCAACAGCCTGCTCCAATTGTTACATGCTTTCCGCTGCTAATCCGAGCCATACTGTCTCTGAACCTAGAGGATCAATATAGCCATCCAGTTATTAGGAGACCCCTTTTCCTCTCACTTTAGTAGTTTCACAGACAGGGATCTTTGGGAAAGGCCTGTCCCTGGAGGTTGATGAATTCAACTGGTTTCTGACCATTCTGAAGGATTTGCCAGCTAAAATGGCACACCTGTCAAAGCCCTGGCTTTGTGGAACACAAGGATGAGTCAGGTAGTTGATGGGTCTTGACTCTTGAATCATTATCAAGATCTCAGGAATCGTTATCTTGGTGCCAGTGAAGACACTTGGCTGCTGTCATTGCATCCTCGTTATACCATCCAGCAGAGCTTTTTTTGGGGTAGTTCTTGGCTTTTTACATGCTGGCCAGAAACAGCAGTGGCCCACTGTGATTTGTTTGCAAAGCATTTCAAACAGGTTCCCTTCCAACGCGACAAATCTATGATAAAGTCACTTACATCCTCTAGTATATTATAGCAGATGACTCTCAGGAGGAATCCAGAACACAGTCTAGTCCTGTGTTGGAATAGTTCTAGGAGGTGATGCCTCCACTTTGGAAAGTTTTTGTGTAAACTGTTAAGATTTGTTCTGCACAGCAGCAGCTGGGGGAGGTGGCACAGATATCTCCATCACTACGGCTAACCTGGCTACTAAACTGCCCTGGCAACGTTGAGCCTGCTCAGTCCCTTAAGTGATGTAGAACAGAACATGAGTTCAAGTCATTCCCATATCCCAAGATTTGTTCCCAAACACACCGCCCCGGCAAAGAGGCTCGACTAAGGATCTCATTTTCTTGAGGGTCTTGTCTGAGACTGGCAGCAGAGAAGTCATCTTCGGGTGTACAGTAAATATTGATTCAGATCTGGTTTGTGGGCTCTGACTCCTTATCTCACATGGCTTTATCGTTCAGACTTTGATAGGTTATCTCTCCTGGAAAGCAGAAGGACCTCTGTAAATATGTGAAACTTACCTCTAAACACCATTTGCAGATCATTTACATATAACAGTCTTAGGTCAAAAGGGTTGGAGACTCCATCCTAAGTGTATGTCTGGCCGATGATATGAAGAACAGCGGGGAGAACTGGTCATGGGGAGCTCAGGGGAGAAGCTGGTTGCTTTCAAATATTTAAAGAATGGCGGGGGGGGGGGTGGAAGGGATGTTTGTGGCTGGAATGAAGTGTTTATCTTACACACTTTAGATAGGATAAGAAGTAATGGCCCCAGTACCTTGATCCTAAAGTGTAAGACTAGACTGTGAACAAATACAAATGTGTGTTTGGCTCATTAAAAGAATTTCGGGAGGAATGAACTTCAAATCAATTAAAAATAAATTAAAGTGAGAACTTCAAATAAATTAAAAATAAATCAAAAATAACAGAGGCATATTTCCTTCTCATACTTGTTGGTGTTTGGAAATTTTTAAAGAGTGGGCTATCTATATTCTATTGAACAGAGGCTATAGTTTTGGAATAGTAAAGTGATTATCAATTTCAGTAATCCTCTCCCTAAGGATTTACTGAAAAGTTTATTCTATAACATTTGCATAACATTTGTCTTTACTAAGATGGGGTTAAGCTCCATGGGGTTCAGTGGGATTTACTCCCAAGTAAGTGTATATAGGGTTGCAGGCAAGGGTCCAAAAATACCACATAGAAATTAGTAGTTTTGCTAATAGTATAAAAATACCCTCTTTATAATTGGCAATGTAAAGAAATAAAAAAGAAAGACTGAAAATGAGTAGAGGCGCTATGATGTTTTGGATGAAATGGAATGTTAAAAGTCAGACAGATCTTGCTGAGCTTTCACTATTGGCTTGGGTAATTCTTTGCCTTTTTGAATGGCAGAATCTGGTTGGCTTGTTGAGTGTGAATAGACGTGGAAGTCTACAGTGCATTTTGAGTCTTGACAATGATACTGACTTTTGTCAATGTGTGGCATGTCGGAGGCCTCTATGCTCAGCCAGTTTGGGGTGTGGGGGCACAGAAGTGCCCCTAGCCCAACTCAGGCTTCACCATATATATGTGCAAACACTGCTGTCCATATTACACATAAAAGTGGACCAAATACGGCATCAGCCCATGCGATGTGCTCAAAGTATCTTATCCAGCCATCTGATGGCCCCTTAGATATGTTTTGCCACCATGCTTGGAGCGTCCAGTAAACCAAATTAATAAGAACATGCTGTTCTGAGTAAGCAAACTGTGCTGATCCCTAGGATAGAGTAGGACAGTTCATTCTTAACTATTCTTATCTATTCCTCATAACAATCCCCCCCCCCCAACAATTCAACCAAGGCTAAAATACTTAGCCCATTTGTGCAGCCCCCTGCCCTGCCCCTCCCCGGCCAGCCCACATTTACTCTATAGGTTTGTGTTTTTTCATCTACTGTGTTAATACGTACAGTTTTCATTTTAAAGAAATAGATTCCCCCCCCCCCAAAAAAAGCACCCTCTAATGCTCTGGAGGAACATATGAAAGAGATATTAAAGGCGTGGAACTTAGCTCTGCCTGCCTGCCTGCCTGCCTGCTGGAAGCAAGGGAGTTGAAGACAAAGGCAAGGCTGGAGATTACTTGAGTAATACTTAGAAAAGCTAACTGTGTGTGTGTGTGTGTGTGTGTGTGTGTGTGTGTTCTTCCTCACAGGCAGGCGTCTGAAATGTATAAATCCGTCTCTATTGAATTCCAGGTTCCATTCATCAGCCTGGATAACTCAGTTGGTTAAAGCATGGTGCTGATAACGCCATGGTTGCAGGTTCGAGACCTGTATGGGGCAGCTGCCTTGCAGGGGATTGGACTATAGATAATCCTCAGGGTCCCTTCCAACTCTACAATTCCATGATTACTTAAGCGTCCCAAAATATGGAATGTAAATGTGTCAATGTACGTGGAGGCAGTCAGGACAGCAGTCAAGAAGATAAACTTAGTCACAGACAGAGGGAATGGCTACCAGAAAAAGATTCAGCATGAGACACACACACACACACACACAGAGAGAGAGAGAGAGAGAGAGAGAGAACACACACACAGAGAAGGGTCAGAGAGAGTTAGGAATGAAAGAAAGCCTCTTTAAATAAAGCTATTTGTTTTATAATACTACTGCCTGATCCTTAATGATAAGGGGTGGGGGTTATTGGTTTGTTTTCGTTTCATTATGTATTTTGTTTTCTTGTTTTGTAGTTTTTCTGTTGTGATCTTCGGGTGAAGGGTGGTATATAAATTTAATAAATAACGGAAACTGCGAAAACAGTCCTTTCACCTGTATGATGGTACTGTCACTGAAATTTCTCCCCATCCCTTCATTCAATGCCAGAAGGGGCATTTTGTAACTAAATAGTTACATAAGGGGAAGAGTTTCCTGAGGGACAGCTTTTCATATGATATTTCTATCATGTGGGGTCCCCCCCCCCCCCGTTTGGCCCCGTGAAGCATTGACCTTATGGCAATCCTGTTCCCTTTCATTTGCACCTGATCTGTTTGCCTCATGTTCCTAGCAGGATAGCTCCACCTCAGGAAACATATAATCACATGCAAAATGCATAGAGCTTGCCGCCTTCCTCTTCTCCTTGTCCGTGCCAAGTCTGAAAAGCACTTCTCAAGACAAATATCTTTTTCAGAGCCGGTCACGCTATGCTGGGGCACACAGCTCTCTATTATCCCTCAGACAGATTTGCTTGGGAGCATTTGAAGGGGGAAGAAGGAGGGATAAAATATCTCTTGTTATGAAATGGTAGGTTTTCAGCACAAGATAAATGATGCTTGCCCTACCAGCAATGAGGATGCTAGCTACAACCAAGGTCTCAGCAAAGTACTGGGACACAGAAGACAGTCCTTTTAACTCCCCAAACTGCACATGCTTCTCTTTAGATGTCTGGGTCATAAGAAGAGCCCCACTGGATTCTGACCCTATTTGTTTTATAATACTACTGCCTGAGTCCAGCATCCTGTTTTCCAAAGTAGCCCTCTAGGTGCTTCAGGGGTGCCCTTGTATAAGCAGGGCTTGAAGGCAACAACCATCTCCTGTTGATGCTCCCCAGGAACAAGTACAGTGGTACCTCGGGTTACAGATGCTTCAGCTTACAGACGCTTCAGGTTACAGACTCCGCTAACCTGGAAATAGTACCTCGGGTTAAGAACTTTGCTTCAGGATGAGAACATAAATCGCACAGTGGCAGCGTGGCGGCAGCAGGAGGCCCCATTAGCTAAAGTGGTGCTTCAGGTTAAGAACAGTTTCGGGTTAAGAACGGACCTCCAGAACGAATTAAGTTCTTAACCCGAGGTACCACTGTACTATGCTGCCCATGAACCTGGAGTTAGCATATACAGTGGTACCTCAGTTCTCGAACATCTCCACTGACAAACATTTCGGAACCCGAACGCCTAAAACCCGGAAGTAAATGCTTCCATTTTTGAACGTGCCTTGGAAGTAGAATGGCTTCTTCTGCATGTTTTTTCAATTTTCTCAATTAAATTTGCAGACAGCCCTTTGCGCCTTGGTTTTCGAACGTTTCAGAACTCGAATGGTCTTCGGGAACGGATTACGTTTGAGAACCAAAGTACCACTGTAGCCATAATGACTAATGGCCATTGAAAGACTGAGAGCCACTACTGCAGCCAGTGCCCTGTCAGTTAGGGCAGAAGGTGGGTGGGCTGATGAGAACCTGTGAGCTTTCAGGAGATACAGAATAGTGATGGCAACTGAATCTAGAGAATGCTCAAAGATGGAAGAGAGCCTCCTGCCCTCCAGATATTTTGGACTACAACTGCCTTTATGTCAGGGACTGGGCAGAGGAGGAATGGTGGAAACCGCCTCCCCATCCTAACCGTCCGAGGGTGGGGGAAGAGGAAGACAGTATAGATTTGCAACAGGGGTTTGAGGGAGGTCACAGCTCAGAGGCAGATGAGGGGGAAAGCTGGGAAATGATGGGAGAGGAGGAAGAGGCGGAGCCGGAGCAGCTGGCTGACATGTTATCACTGGAAAGCATTCTAGGCCCTCCATCTCCCAGAACCCAGCAAGCCTTAAAAGTAGGAGAGCAAAGAGCTCAAAGACAGAGGGCATGTACCAGCACCCATAGAAGTGACGAATGCAGAAGTGGGAGAGACGGGGGGTGGAGATTCACTCAGGACAACGCCATTATCCAAGAGGCTGGGTTCTATAGCCTCTCTCTGTAAAGAATGAAATAAAAAAGGACTGTAAGAAACTTTTCCTTGTCTTTGTACTTTCCTGGGCAACCAGCCGGGAACCACTGACAGCACCCTGACCCTTTAGTTCCAGCGTCCTACTGCCATACTGACTGGGGCTGATGGGACCTGTGGTCTAAAACATCTGGAAGGCTAGCAGAGACTGGTGCAGCGCCTTGCAGCCAATTGCATTACAAAATCTAAGCGGCTACCCTGGCCCTGCAATCTCCATTTCTGCTCTCATGAACAGAACACAAGATCTATTTCTTTCTGTCCTACCATGCCACTCGAAATACCGCTGGACTCATTGGCAACATAAGGGTTGAAAATTGAGAAAAGAGTTCAGCATTTCAATACAATGTTTCGTAAGCCTTCTATATAGTGCAGTAGAGAAAGGATAGGGAACCTGTGGCACTCTCTCCATATTGTTGACCTCCAGCTCCCATTAGCCCCAACCAGCATGGTGTGTGCTTAGAGGTGATAGGAGTTGTGGTCCACCAACATCTGGAGGGATGCAGCTTCTGCATCCCTGGGACAGACAGAATCCTTCCTCCTCTTTCCTATACTTACATATTACTTTCTAGGAAAGCAAATGCATGTTGTTGTTGTTGTTTAGTCATTTAGTCGTGTCCGACTCTTCGTGACCCCATGGACCAGAGCACACCAGGCACTCCTGTCTTCCACTGCCTCCCGCAGTTTGGTCAAACTCATGCTGGTAGCTTTGAGAGCACTGTCCAACCATCTCGTCCTCTGTCGTCCCCTTCTCCTTGTGCCCTCCATCTTTCCCAGCATCAGGGTCTTTTCCAGGGAGTCTTCTCTTCTCATGAGGTGGCCAAAGTATTGGAGCCTCAGCTTCACGATCTGTCCTTCCAGTGAGCACTCAGGGCTGATTTCCTTAAGAATGGAGAGGTATGATCTTCTTGCAGTCCATGGGACTTTCAAGAGTCTCCTCCAGCACCATAATTCAAAATGCAGCATAATTCAGCAAATGCATACTGGAGAACAAAATACAGAATATTTTGTCTTCCAGAGGGTGTTTCTTGTTTCTTTCTCTCTCTTTTTGGCTTTCATGTTGTGTCTATGAAAGACGGAATTTTACAGGCACAGATGGCATGACAGTTTTGCAGACATTGTTCTTGTGTTGAAACAGCTTGTTGGTTTTGCTGCGAGATAAGATTTCCTTTTACTACCACTGCAGTGTGCAAATGTAAACATTTCAGGTGGTTACTAAGCAAAACAATGGCGAAGTTTTGGGCAAAAGGACAGTCATATTTCTCGGTATCTGACAAACAAAGCCATTCTTCAGAGTTGATCTAGTGTAACTAGGGACTCCAGCTTGAACAAAGGTCCAACTTCTTTTGCCAAGAAACTGGATCTCATACATTGCAATCCCATGCAGGGTTACTCAGAAGTAAGTACTACTGTGCTCAATGGTGCAAACATTCCCATACGCAAGTGTGCAGAAGATTGCAGCCTTAGATGCTTTTTGGCAAGAACGCCATTAAAACGAACAAGGTCTGGAATGGTTAAGCAATTTAAATATATTATGGAAACCCTGCTTTCTCCAGTTCTTTTACTTGATCTAGCAAAGCAGACACAGGCCGGTCCCTCATTCTGTTTATAGATTGAGGCCTCTCTTGTATCTCTTCATACAGACCCAGACTGCTAGCACTTGTACAAAACAATAATTTTCAATGAATTTCAACCCATTCTATACCTAAATTTGAAGTGTGAGGTGGAAGCACACCTGCACTGATTCAGAGTGTGATGAACTTCACTGGGCAAGTAGAGGGAGTTCATCTCCCACATCTGGGATTAAAGGAAGCACTTCCGGGTCAGAGGGCACTGTTTACAAACAAGGCTAGCCCAAGACATTTTGATTCCTGGAATGGAACAACAAATGCCCCGATCCAAATCAAGATGGTTTGCAAACAGGGTAGCCATTTATTCATCATCAGAGAAGGGAGTGCTGATAATTTTTTCATATGCTAACTTATAGAGACAGATGCAAATCTAGAGATACTTGCTATAATTAAGATTTTAAAAATGCAGTAAATCTCACCATGGTGGGAGTAGACTGTGATTGGATGCTCAGTCTGCTGTCTATGTGCTGACTGTTGATGGATACAATCAGGGGCGCTGCTCACCATTCTTATCTTTCAAACAGCCTTGGGCCAGATAGCCCTTCAAAGAAAGAACTGTCTTCTGTAAAGTAGGACACCCAGCAACCCTTTTTCCAAGCCAGAATTGGAAATGGAAAGGGGGAAAGGAATATTCTAGCCCAAGACTCAGAACGCCCAAGCCATAGCATTCTACATGGCACTCCTGCATTGCATAACAGCCCCCGGACATATTAGATTTGTAGCAGGGGGGCATGCCCTAAATGCAAGGGAGACTGAAACGCAGCTCCTCAAACATAGCTTGCTGTTCTCTGAATGGAGTTCTGAAGCCTGCCTTTTTCAATGGCCTGGCCTAGGTCAGTTGCAGTCATTAAGAAAGGCATGATCTCATGCTGAGGGAGTTCTGTCTGATCAGTTTAGCGCATAAGGTTTCAGCACAGAAAAAGCTTGACCTGCTCTAAATTGGAAGTGTATAAAGGCATCCCAGGGATTGTATTTAACAGAAAAAGCTGTAGTAGTAGTAGAAGAAGAAGAAGAAGAAGAAGAAGAAGAAGAAGAAAAGTTACATAGCAGCAGAAGATCCCCTGTCTTGTAACTCACAGAACTCCAGCCCAATGTTTGCCATTAATCTGATTTGAACTGATTTTATAATGAAATGATTTTAGAATGTTGTATCATTTTACTGTTGTTAGCCGCTCTGAGTCTGGCTTTGGCTGGGGAGGGCAGGATATAAATAAAATATTATTATTATATTATTATTAGTATTAGTATTCTACAGCCTTTTCAATATGTTTATGGGAGGGGGACGATTGTTTTCTTGTTTCTGTTTATTTGTGCTTTTATCTTGTATTTTTGTCTTGTGAACCACCCTGAGATCTGTTTATGAAGGCCAGTATATAAGACAAACAAGCAAACAAACAAATACATAATCAAGTCCTAGCCTCCAGAGCAGGAGAAAAGAAGCTTGCTCCATCTTCCATGTGGCAGCCCTTTAGATATTTGAAGATGGCCATCATATCACCTCTCAGTCTCCTCTTCTGCAGGCTAAACATACCCTCAACTGTTCCTCATAAGGCTTTGTTCACAGACCCTTCATCATCTTCGCTGCTCACCTCAGTACATGCTCCATCCTAATTCCATCATGGGCAAGAAATCCCATGGAGAACCCTTCCCCTCTGTTGACTTTTGTGAGTGGGGAGATTTAGCTCGAAAGTCAATCATTTGCTTAACAGCCATCTGCCAGCTTTCCTAGCAGGAGAAATCGACTGCAGTGAACTTCAGAAAATCTGAAGCTAGCTATGTACAAAGAGCTGAATGCATGGCTTCATTGGGTGGACTGTTGGGCATAACTTGTAGGTGGTGTCTTAACCCTGTGCAGTTTGTTAAAGAATCAACAGTGATGGCTCCATCGTATTGTTTAAATAAACCTCGGAAATCTGTTTGTTTGTTGCATCTGACATTATGCCACAGAAGGCAAATTGCAACTGAGTTCTTCAGTGCACAGCAGAAATAAAATGAGAGTCACAGCTGCGGGTGTGGCAGCTGTGCAGTGATTGTGAACATAAGAATATAAGTCAAGGCTGCAGGATCAGGCCAAGGGCCCATCTAGTTCAGAATCCTGTTCTCATGGTGGCCAACCAGATGACTGACGGAAGCTGGGAAGCTAGACATGAACGCACCAGCAATCTGCTCACATGCAATTCCTAGAAATTGATATTCAGAGGCATGATGCCTCTCTGACAATTGTGGTGGGACAGAGCCATTGTGGCTAGTAGCCCTTGGGTAGCCTTGTGCTCCATGAATTTGTCTAATCCATCCAAGTTGTCTAAAGCCATCCAAGGTGGTCACCATCACAGCCTCGCGTGAGAGTTCCATAGTTTTGCTATGGACACAGGATGAGTTTGTTCCAAAATGATCAAGACGTCAACTGCAGTGGGCATTGGCTTCATTTCCCCCCTGCTCCCCATACCTTCTTGAGGTTTGCCAGAATCCGAGCATCCTCAGGGCTGATGCAAGGGCAAGCGCTTGATGGCCTTGATTAAGCAAGGGTGAGTACTAGGAAAATATAGTATCGGTGATATGCATTTTATGCACATCTGGCATCTATTTCTGAGCTGCCGTTCTGCCTGCAGAGAGGTGAGGGCAAAAATTGGGAATGTTGGGCAAAGCAATAAAAGAGTGAGAGGTCAAGCCAACCTCCCACAGCACCGAAACCCTACCTAAATTTCAAGAGTTTGCAAGTAATCTGTGCCAATTTATGATTGTTGTTTTGGACCAAGGGACTGCATAGCTGCCTTCCACCCCAGACTTTGTGCTTTGGAACTGGAGCTGATTCCTGTGTAAGACAGGGCCTAAACTGATTTTTCCCCAGTCACTTAGACTTGCACAGTCAGCTGCTTTCCATAGATATAGATACAGATATAGCTAGATATAGGTATAGACGTGCTGGAACTCACCATCTGTCCTCCCTTTGTTCTCTTATAATGGCAATGGAGCCACTTGAGAGGTGCCTGGACTGAGTTCTGGTGAGTTCCAGTTGAAAAAAAATCAGTTGTCACCAGAAATCAAAAGAGAATTTGGTGGTGGGGAAAGTTCAGTTTAGACAAAATAAGAGCATGTCAGAAAATTTAAAAATGACAAAAATCAACAGTTTGGTAAACACGGAATAAATTCAACATTACCAAAAAAATAAAATTTAGATCACATAGATTTCAAAACCTAAAAAGAAAGTACAATTGTCATTTCAGGCCATTTCAAAATGGCTTCAACCACGTGGTTGCCTGACCACCACATTAGAAATAAAGGGGAGTTGCTCATCATCATAGGGATGCTTGAGGAATTAGAGCTTTGGAAGCTCCTGTACAAATGACTGGTTTACAGGACAGGTAACCAGTGTGCAAGCTTCGTTGATTTGCAAAAACTGATAATTGCCCTCTGGAAGCTACCCGTGTCAAGCTGGCCAACATAAGCCTCTCTGCCAATGGACAACTCTGGTAGGAGCTATGGTGGATCTGGGCTCGTGGAAAGACTTCAGCTTTGAGTCTGTTTTCATGTGAGACCATGCCTGAATCTGCTTTTGTGTTTCTGTGTTTGAGTCTGTGTTTCTCGTGTGAACGAACGTGTGTATTAGGGAGACAGGCTGTAACTCGGTGAGTGGGCACAGGATCATAAGAACATAAAAGTATGAGAGCCCCGCTGGTTCAGACCAAAGGCCTACCTAGCCCCACAGATGCCTATGGCAAGACCCCTTTCCAGCTTGTTATTCCTCAGCAACTGGTGTTCAGAGGCAGTTTACCTCTGATCCCGGAGGGGCCATAAAGCCATCATGACGAATCGCCATTGCTAGCCTCATTCATCATGAATTTATCTAACTCTCTTTTAATACCACTTAGGTTTGTGGTTGTCACCACATCTTGGCGCAGCAAATCCCACTGACTGTGTGCTGTGTGAAGAAATGCTCTGTTTTAACCAGTGCTGCTTTTTTCCCAGGGGGTACCCAGTACCAGCACCTCTTTTTTGTTGTTAAAAAATGTGGCACTTCTGGTAACAACTCCCTGGTGAGTACCGCAGAGCCATAGCTACAGGAGGGCTATCCAGGTTTTTTGCCACAGGTGAAACTTGCAGAAGGCCGCCATTGAGGCTCCCAGCCTGCATGTGTGTGTATGTGCAAATATGCATTGTGGGTACCAAACTGTGTCTTTGACCAGGGTGAAATAAAGCCTGATTTCACCCCTGAGTACCAGCGCTTATTTTTCTAGAAAGAAAAAATAAAAAGCACTGCCTTAAACTGACCTGAATCTTCCACTGCTCGGCTTCACTGGGTGAATTACTGGCAGCCCATGCTTGTTATATCATGTCTGCAGAGCTAGAAGCCAAAATACACCACGGTACTTTGCAGGAAGGAGTATTCCTAGATGTTGTTCGTTGCCTGGCAGAGATGACAGATTCTACATCCAAATAAAATAAAATAAAATAGACTTGTCTGTTGCTCGGCATAATAAGACTTTGTTTCCAACGGCTGCCCTCTGGAACGATCGCAGTGCCCCTTCGTCAGCAGCGTGGAAGGAATAGGCCTGGGTGGCGATAGAATTTTCTTCCCCGCGAACCCAAGTACCTAAATTCTAAAGCTATTTTATAGCTTTTCACTTCACTGACCTCGCCTTGTGTTTCTCTCTGTCTGTTCATGCATTATGCATCCCTAATTCCAAGCACCATATGAGGCTTCACTGTAATGTGAGTAACCCCATGGGAACCATCGACATAGGTATCTTTAATAGGGGACGGTTCCTTTTTTTTATATAACCGTGAGCGCCAAACCAAACTCCCAAAGTGGACGATGAGGTGACTTTCCTTTGTCTGTCCCCAGCCATAAAAGCTTGCTGATGCTAATACGTCTCCAGTGCTGTTCGTCGGTGCCTAGAGCCCTTTGACCTGCACAGCAAGGGGAAACCCCCCCCCCCAACCATTGCCCAACAACCCATCGGAAGTGTAGGGGAAAGGGAAGAGGCTCAGTAGTAGGGAGCAGGCTTTGCCTGAAGAAGGTCCAGGTTCCATCCTATCTGAAATCTTGCAAGCCTTGGCCAGTCAGTATAGATCAGTGGTTCCCAATTGCTGGTTCCCCAGGAAGTCTGCGGCCTTCAAAAAACTACCATGGAGATATCAAAATATCTCCTGGTCTGGAGGGTAGGACTCGAGGCAACGGCTTCAAGTTACAAGAAAGGAGATTCTGACTAAACATCAGGAAGAACTCCCCCGAAACTCTACGAAAATACCTTCTGGAAGATTCCTCAAGCTCAATATCATATGAGGTGGCCAAATTTTGCACTTTAGTAATCAGGAAGCGTAAATCTCCTCTGTTGAATGACACACTGCGAAGTTCCCTTGTGTAATCCTTTTCTCTCTCTCTCTCTCTCTTTTCTGATGTCACTGTTGATTTCCTTTTGTCTGATCTTATGGTGTTTAGTGTTACTGGCTTTTGCCGCAATAAAACTTGGAACTTGGAACATCAGGAAGAACTTTCTGACAGTAAGAGCCGTTCAGCAGTGGAACAGACTACCTTGGGAGGTGGTGGACTCTCCTTCCTTGGAGGTTTTTAAGCAGAGGTTGGGTGAACATCCATCTGTCATGGATGCTTTAGCTGAGATTCCTGCATTCCAGGGTGTTGGACCAGATCACCCTTGGGGTCCCTTCCATGCTATGATTCCATGAAAAGTCCATGGCTTGGCTTTTGAAAAACAGGGCATTTGCAGTACTTAGCTAATTGGGAACCACTGGTGTACAGTGGTACTTTGGTTTATGAACAGCCCTATTAACGAACTACAGTACCTCTGGTTAAGAACTTAATTCATTCTGGAGGTCCGTTCTTAACCTGAACCTGGTCTTAACCTGAGGTACCACTTTAGCTAATGGGGCCTTCTGCTGCCACCGCCGCACAATTTCTGTTCTCATCCTGAGGTAAAGTTCTTAACCCGAAGTATTATTTCTGGGTTAGTGGAGTCTGTAACCTGAAGCGTCTGTAACCTGAGGTATGACTGTATTCAGTTTATGAACTATGCAAAACCGGAAGTAGTCTTCTGGTTTGTGAACTTTACCTCAGTCTACAAATGGAAGCCGAACGGTGGAAGGGCACCGGCGGCGGGAGGCCACATTAGGGAAAGCGCGCCATGGTTTAAGAATGGCTTTGGTTTAAGAACGGACTTCAGGAACAGAGTCAGTTTGTAAACCAAGGTACCACTGTAGATGATATTGACAGAGATGGACACATGGTCTCAGTCTATCAATCAGCTTCCTTTGCTTCTGTGAGAAGGCTGCAATTTGCACCATGTCAAATGTGTTGCCTTTATCAGTGTCCTTGGTGCTTTTGTGCAGGCACAGGACATTTTGTGGCATGTGGCGTCCTAGTAATGGACCTGCCGCTTTTGTAATTCTTGTGGGACTCCACCGTTTCAAGTTCCCATGAATGCATAGGGGGTACATTGATGCACAGAATTGAAGGGGGGGGGCTGAATGGAGTTCTCAATTATATGGGGCACCAACACAGATGGGAAAAGTGCCTCCCTTCTAAAGTTATTCCTTAAAAACATGAGAGGCTGAGAGGAGCTGCACAATCTCTGGCAGAGCTAAATATGCTGCTCCTTTGGATCCTGGCTGTGATGGGTGCAAAGGATCCCTATAGTTCCACATACAGAGCCAGCTCTGCTTGAGCAACCTCTCCAGTTGTTTCCAAGGATCTTTCTGAGCAAAACAAGTGTGCATTTCAAAACCTCTGCTATGGAGTAAAGATGATCTGCAGTACTATGGCAACATCACGATCTTCCATGAGCCCTTCTGCACTGCCTCGCTTTGAAACAGTAACTGCAATCAGAAAAAGAAGACTTTGACTTCTCAGAATGGATTTCTGAGGCGTGGCATTCATGGCTGATCTTTCCAAGTGGCATTTGTTTATATATAAAAAGAAAAAAACCTTCCTGTGGCGATCACACAGGGTCCCTGGATGTCTGACGGTCTATTGATCCCTATGCCACCACTGCGCTCGCTTCCCCGCTGCCACCAACCCGTTACTCTCGGGTACACACTGAGTCCAGACAGTTGTTAAAATTAAATCAAATAAACAAGTTTATTTTGTAAGCATTAACAAGTATGGTTTCTCAGCTAATTTTCTTGTCAGTTTCTTATCCGTAGTTTCTTTACCGGCCTATACCTTCCTAATACCTTCTGACTGATTATCTCAACTGTTTGACTGACTCCTCTTAACAGATTCTCTCATTCTCTCACATCAGACTAGCCCAACCCACAGACTTATCCTCCCTCTCCCTTCTCTAACTCCAGACTGACTTCTTACCAACTCTTAACTCTAGCTCTAATTCCTCCCCTTGGGTTCCTATTGGTTAGTCATTTTACACTTAGTTAACCCTTTCCTTACGAACCCAGTATGATGTCACACACCTAGGAGGGCAAACGCCACACTTCCTTTTTCTCCAGAGCGTCCAATAATAGCCCTGCTCCATCAACCACATTTGATGGATAAGGAATCTTTGTGCAAATAGGAATGGATGAGGAACACGCTTTCTGTTCTTGCCCCTTAGCGTCACACATTCACCTGGCATTCACCTGTGCTGAGCCCAACACATGTACCAGCAATATGCATGTAGGCTAGTCTGCACCCTGCATTTTTGTGGAGAGAGCCTTGAGGATGGTCCGTCCTCAAGAATCCAGTCCACAACTGTGCAGTTAGGCTCTGTGCAGACGTTCCTATGGATCCCACCTTGTCTCACCTCCATAGTGTGTGGCCTTTGGTGCTGAACCGGACGTCATTCCTTTGGCTTAAGGGGAACCTGGAACTCTACAATGAAAATCTAGTTGCCATGTGTTTTTGCAGTTTGAATACATTGCGCCATTTTGAATGATCAGACTAAAAGCTTCACCGTGAGGGGCGGGGAGGCAACCGCCTCAGGCAGCAAACGCTTTATGCCACATCAGACACATTGGTCTATCTAGCTTAATATGGTCTGCATTGATTGGCTGCAGCTCTCCAGAGTCTTGTGAAGATGTTTTCCTCAGTACTAGCGGGAGAGACTTCCCGCTCATACAGTGTTTCAGGAATGCAGGAGGAAGCAGCCAACTTGCCTTCCTAACACTCTATCCCAATCAGTAGTACCCCTTTGCTGGATCAAAAGTCTTCCAAGGATGGAAGAATCCTTTTCACCCATGGAAATTGAAGTTGGGCTCCAACCCAATGGCTTATTTAGACTCGCCTTCTGCACCAGAGCAGAGGAATCTAGCCCAAGCATTTCAGAAGTTAGGCACCACTAGAAAACAAGTCCATCTCAACTCCCACAGTTGATTCCAACTTCTGTTTACTAGCCACAAAGTTTTAGATCACGCTTTCAGAGAAACCATTATCGCAATTTCTCACGTCACGTTTCTTGGAAGGACAATCTGTATTGCACTTGCCTTTGTTTACCACCAGAGAAGATACACCCATCCATAGCTGCAATCTTTTTAAAGTGCAGTTGTCAAAGATTGACAGGGTAATCTTGTGTTTGCTCAGAATTAAGTCTGACTATGCTCAGTGAAGCTTACTTCCTAGTAAGGATGCAAACCAATACACACCTACCAGGGAGTAAGTGCCATTGAACTCAATGGGAATTATTTCTAGTAGAGGTATGTAGGATTGCTTAGGGTTGCAACCTGTATCTGGGACCATGTGTGCAGGGAATATGCTCTTCCGCTAATCTCCATTAATCCATCCCCATTAATCAAGTTAAGCAAAATCGACCCCTTTTTTGCTTTGACTAAGAATGCCAGGTTACCATACGTAAATTAACACAATATGCAGCCTTCCCAAAGAGTTTAAACACCAAGTCTGTTCAAATAACATGACTTTACTCTCCTATTAAAAAGGCCTGTAGACCACTGGTGATTTATACAGATGGATTGTATAAGGGCATGTTCCTCTCACAGCAATTCATTTATCATCATTATTATTGGTGTCATGAGATAGATATTATAAATGTATTGTTACAAGTTTGGCTTAGTCCCTGCTATCTTTCATTCTTCCCTTCTTTTTATCTTGGCCTCTTCTGCATTCAGTCACAAATCTTCTTTTTAAACCCCATTTATCACCTGCTATTTCTTAGCTTCGTCCTTTTTTTCCTTTCTTTCTTGTCAAATTGCATTGCTCAGAAAGTTCTTCCACCATACATCCAAATGCTTTCTTCTCTTCCTTTAAGATCTTTTTCGAAACCTCTCTCCTCTTATTATTTTCTTTACACTTGCTTTTCCTTCTTGCTCCTTCTTTGATCCCTGGTCAACATTTGGGATGCTCTTGCAAAAACAGCCCAGTTCCTTTCCCCTTGGTTACCAGGCTGCAAGCCTGCATGGAGAATTATATCCCTTTTAACTTCTGCATGGTGCCTCCAATAGCAATAAGTAAAGCATAAGAACGGCAGTGATGCTCCTCCTTATTCATGCCCAAATCCCCCCAAATCAGTAGGACTTAACCCAGGTACACCTATAGGCAGGATTGCAACACACACCCCTCCTGTTTTTTTTATTCTTCAGTTGGTAGTTTGCCACTTGTCCTTTGCCTGGGCTCCTCAGGGAGCTCAATATCCCTTTCACATCTTACTGAGATCACGCTCTGATGAGAGGGGGACACTTCCTGAAGTGCTTATTTAGCACAACAGGGGAGAGGCAGTCAGGCAGTACTGAGCGCATGGTTTTCAATTGCACAACTGCACGAAGAGGGGAAAGAAAAGTAGAAAATAGGAGGCTGGGTTTCATTGATGTCTTACCGGTACACACACACCCCTAGCAGGAAGGAAGCAACATCGATGGCCTTGGGCTGATGTAGGAATCAGTTAAGGAAAGGGAGATATAAAGAGACAGTATCGTTTTTCACCACAGGAGCCTCCAGGGTTGAGAAACACAATTGGCACAGTAGGTCAGAAGACAGAGGAGAAGACATTGTTATCTCCCAAGCTGTTTGTTTTGTTTTCGTAGTTGGGTTGAGGACAGGCATCTCAAATGGTAAGATAGTCCTTTGTTTCTCTCTTCCTTCCTGGAGGAAGGGCAGAGGCCAAACCAGTTTGTTGAGCATCGCATATGGTAGCCACAGACGCATTGCCCCCGCAAAAGATACATATTTGCATGTAAGTTGCCTGTGTTATCTGTATGAATAGATGCAGGTGTAGAAGTATTATAACTTAAATAGATATATAGTACAATAGTTTGGGAGTGTGTGACCAGATGACCTGCATGCCTGCTCACCTTGCTCTCCAGGAGCTACTTATAGATGGACAACTACAAGGCCCCGGTCTCCATTATGATGACTCTTTATCTTTAAACCAGTCTTGGACTACAGAGACCTTCCAATGGAGCCTTCTAATGGAGGACTGTCAGAGGAATGGGACACACAGCTACCCTGGGACAGCAATGCATGACTAATTTGCACAGAGAACTCCAGAAGGATTCTGAACCAAGGGGAGGCATCAT
The DNA here is from genome assembly GCF_965153285.1 of Podarcis tiliguerta. NCBI lineage: Eukaryota > Metazoa > Chordata > Lepidosauria > Squamata > Lacertidae > Podarcis > Podarcis tiliguerta. The sequence continues at coordinate 25,116,044 of NC_139535.1, read as the reverse complement.
CTGAAACAATCCAGTAGCGAGAGTCGTAATAAGGAGTAGGCTGAGTGAGGGGAACCCATCTAATGACAACCCTAAGCTATGTGTGGAAATAACAGAGAAAAGGGCAACTCTTACATCAGTGAGCCAAAGAGGAGAAATTAACCAGTTGCCCCCTACAAAGCTATTATGTCCAGCTCACTGACTAAGCAAAGGGTATGAGAAGGGGTTAGACCCGTGGTTCCCAATGTGGGGCACACACCCCACAGGCAGGCAATTAGATTTTTAAGGGGGCAATTCAAGAATGAATTAGACCAAGTTAATGGCATTTTGAAGATCAAACCTAAAAGATCAAACCTATCCATTCTGAAGGAAATCAGCCCTGAGTGCTCACTGGAAGGACAGATCGTGAAGCTGAGGCTCCAATACTTTGGCCACCTCGTGAGAAGAGAAGACTCCCTGGAAAAGACCCTGATGTTGGGAAAGATGGAGGGCACAAGGAGAAGGGAACGACAGAGGATGAGATGGTTGATAGTGTCTTCGAAGCTACAAACATGAGTCTGACCAAACTGCGAGAGGCAGTGGAAGACAGGAGTGCCTGGCGTGCTCTGGTCCATGGGGTCATGAAGAGCCGGACACGACTAAATGACTAAACAACAACAACAAATGGCATTTTAGGCTTCCTCCACTTGAATAGGAGTTCACTTTTTGAATAATAAGTATTATATGTCATGGGGGGGTGATCAATATTTCAGAGATGCTTAGGTGGGGCATGGCCAAAAAAAGGTTGGAACCACTGGGTTAGACAGAAGGACTTTTCTGGCATCAATTGTTGATTTGTCTCTGTGTGTGATTATTTCACAGTTGCTGCACATCAAATTTTGGATTCCTCAAAGTTTTTTTCCACCATGTAAGATCCTGCACAATATGTTTGTTATGAACTGTGCTTGATCTATATAGTTATTCAGAAGTACCACTGAGTAAGGGTTACTCTCTGGTAAGGATGAACAGGTCTTTAATCATTTACACCATACCTTTCTTTCCACTGGGATCTGCAAGACAACCTTGTAACAAAATGAAAACCACGCAAAATGAAAACCATAATGCAAACAGCAGTATCATGAAACCAGAACTGAACTGGGCATAGGAGCAGCTAGAATTGTAGAGTTGGAAGGGACTTCAAAGGACATCTAGTCTATTCCCCTGCCAACACAGGAAATCCAGATATCTAAAAACTAATTGGCTTAGAGTCCAGCTGAGGTTCTGCTCATGCAAGCATCTCATGACAGAAGTTCCAATAGCGGGATACACATGCCAGCGGAAGGGGGGGGCTGTAGCATTTTTTGCTGATCTGCACCAGAGGGTTGGGGGGTGTTTCAGATAAAGCAGGCAAGTACCACAGGGCGAAGGCTTCATCAGTGAAAAATGCTGCCCCACCCCTATACTCCAATGGGGCAACTTCTGGATCCTAGTTCCCCCCATGGATGAAAGGTGTCCTTCTGCTCATGGAGGGCTAGTGAGGATCCAAGCCATTACCTTTTATCCCCAAGGTCCTCTGAAACAGCAGATGAACTATCGCAATGAACTATCGCAATAAGATAACTGAAGAAGATGTGCTAGCCTCACGTAAGAAGGGAGTTGCATTTTAGGAGCAGCTACTGAAAGAGTCCTGCCCACGAGGATACATAGGGAACATAGTTCAGAAGATAGAGCAAATGCTTTGCCTGCAGAAGGTCCCAGGTTCAGTCGCCGGCATCTCCACTTAAAAGGTCGCAGGTGATGGAAAAGATATTTTGTCTTTTTTTATATATATATAATATTTTATTGGGTTTTACAATAAACATGAAACAACAATAAACAAACAACTTCATAATAAAAGAACTAATAAGAAAATACTACAACACACAAACGCAAAACAGTAAAATACAAAAAAGAAAAATATTAAAAACAGTTTTTGTCTCCTTGTATTCTTTGCATTAACTTATTTCTCCGACTTCCCCAGACCTCCCTTCTCTGTATTCCAAATCAAATATTCTGTCTGCAAATTATTTCCCTCTATCGTATTTTAATTTTCTAATAATCTTAATGCATAATAAATAGTTGCATTTCCTTAAATCTGAAAAAAATTGGATCTTTTTCTATTCACTTTTTTACTAATAACCATTCACCATCAATCCGATGTCAGCAAACGTTCATTATCTTATAATGTTTCTGTAAATAGTCTTTAAATTTCCTCCAATCTTCCTTCACCGTCTCTTCTCCCTGGTCTCTGATTCTGCCGGTCATTTCTGCCAATTCCATGTAGTCGGTAACTTTCATCTGCCATTCTTCCAGCGTGGGTAGCTCTTGTGTCTTCCAATACTGTGCGATGAGTATTCTTGCTGCTGCTGTTGCATACATAAAAAAAGTCCTATCCTTCTTGTGTACCTGTTGGCGGAAAAGATATTTTGTCTGGGACCTTCTCAGTCAGAATAAACAACAATGTGCTAGGTAGCTAAATAGTCTGGCCAAGTGTATGCTAAGGTGTGTATAATGACCACAATATTTTCTCATATCTGTAGCATTTGGGGACAGCCTGGTCTGTTTTAGAACGGCTCGGTGTCATTCTCATTTAATTCTTTATTTAGGTCCAAATCTGATCTGTTAAACACAAAGTTCTGTTTTGTCCCCATTGATTATAATGGAGAATCTAAACATGGCTGCAACTTTCCCTGCATTTCACATAAGTGGATGAAATTTGCAGGCAAAGAAACCCCTCCAGAGTGGATTAAGCTTGCCAAATTTCAGGCAGGTCATCCATGGTTCACAAACGCTTATGTCACAATAAATGTGTGAGTTTTTAAGGTGTCACAAAAAAAACCCTCTTTGCTGCTTTTTCTGCAGCTGTCTAACACAGCTACCCCTCTGGAAATTGTAACAAGGGAAGTTATAATGTGGTTTTCTTTGGAATCTTTTTGAACGAGTGTCTGATACATGATATTTTCTTCTCTCGTCGAAGGAAAAAAACATTGTCTTTTCTGTACGAACGTGAGCATAACAAGATAAACATTGCACTTGGCATGGCAACCAAAGGAAAATATCTAGAGGTCAACTGAGATGTGGAGATGGAATTAGGAGACAAAGCATCCTTTGTATCATAATCAGAAGAAACACATCCTATAAGACCCTCATAATGTCATCAGATAAAAGAAAACCTTTGCGTGCACACACAAAAGCCCCTACCAGTATGGACGTGTTCTTTGTAGTCTTCGCACTGCCAATATCAATATCTCTCCTTTTCTTTGTTCCTTTACCTGCTTGAAAAGCAAAATAAACTAGTGACCACTGTTTAGTCCATTTCCATGGAGCAACCAGATTTAATTTTGATCCATCTTCCCGAGGTTTAAAATCTTTTGGTTTCATAAATGTGCTTCCCGGGATATATGGGCAATTTGGAACCTTGATTTTATTACCTTTTTTTTAAGGGATCGTAAACCAAGCCCTGAAGATCGCCACTAGGGTGAAATAAGCCGTTTAACAAAGCCAGCCATAAACCATCCTGCCACTGGAAGGTGAATAAAACTTGTGGAATAAGAGGGTTTGGTTTTGTTGCATGGCAGAAATATGGGTGAGCTGCCCATCCTAGCCAGTGGCACTGAATCCATTTCCTTGGCGCGACATTTGTTTTTACAAACATTCTACGAACAATAAAAATGCACCATCGATTTTATTTGTTCCACTGCTATCTCCAGCACGGATCGCCATTTTGCCACCGTGATACACATGAGGAGCCATCCCTATTTTTCTAATGGTGGTTACATTGATTTCTCACTGCGGCCATTAATTTGGCCATTAATTTTAATTGTACATAGATGCTGCAGTGCTCACTATTTAGTGGAATCAATGGAGGGAGGGAACGGCTCCAGCAGCAGTTAGAATAAAGGCCCTTCCTTTTGGGACAATTTAATTGGCCATTTTCAGTTCTAGGCTTATCCCAACTAGTGAATTAATCTCCAGGGAGAAATACCAAAATTGTCAGTAAGGACTTTTCTTCAGGACATAATTATGAGAGTAAGGAAGCAGCATAAGTTATTCAACACTGAGAAAACTCACCAATTAACTATTTTATCCTCCCAAAAGTTACTTTCCCTTTTCCTCTGCTCAGAAGCAAATGTGCAGAAGTCCTTACTTAAGTTGGAAGATGTCATATTTAAAAGCCTACTTAAGGCCACATACACACCACACATTTAAAGCATAACGATAACACTCTGAATACTCATGGCTTCCCCCAAGGAATTCTGGGAGTTGTAAATGTTAAGGATGCTGGCAGTTATTAGGAGACCCCTATTCTTCTCGAAGGGCTACAATTCCCTGAGTTACCTGTGCAGAGGGATTGACTGTTAAACCACTTTGGCCTGTGAGGGGAAAAGGGGTTTCCTAATATCTCTCAGCACCCATAACAAACTACTACCCTCATGACAGTTCCTTGGGGGAAGCCATGACAGTTAAAATGGTACCATAGTGCTTTAAATGTATGGTGCTGATGTGGCCTGAGAGCACACAAGCAGCAGAACGAAGTCATGGGACCCAACATCACTTCACCATATGCCACATATACAAGACTTTGTTCTTTTTTTATTTAAAGAAGAGGAATTCCATAACTCAGTGTATGGAGCAAGCGTGTTAGCCAGAGAGATGGAGATGTTCCTGACTTGTTCCTCAACACTGGTGGGGTGGGGAAGCAGTTTGTATCCTTTCCCCTGCTGTCCCTAAATGGCACTCTTGCGTGAACTACGAGGAGGGATTCTGAACAGGATGAGGAAGTGACTTGACAAGTGGAGGGGGTAGGCTGTTTATAGGATGTAGCAAGAGGCCCAAAACAGGAAGGGAAGGAGACAAAAGGACTGATAATCAACCGCTTACTATTCTTTTGTTGTCTTGTCTCTTCAAACAGCCCATACCCTGCACACCTACACAGCAGGTCCAAGGCCTGGCCAGCATAAATGAATAATAAACAAATCACTCTTCATAAAAACAATGCTTTCTGTGAAGCATAGATGTCAAGTTTTGAACACAAAACCAATGTGGTAGCTCAGTGGCAGAGCAACTGCTTTGCGTGTAGAAGATTCAGTCCCTGGCATTTCCAGATAAGGCTGTCAGAGATCCCTGCCTTAAGTTCTGGAGAGCCACTGGCAGGCAGTGTAGACAATACTGAGTATATGGACCAGTGGCCTGCTTTGGTATAAGGCAGCTTCCTATGTGGTCTTAGCACTCCTCGCTTCTGAAAAAATCATGTGAGCAGCCTTAGGCGCCCTTGTGAAATTAATTGTCTTCTTCCACCACACCAGCTCCAGTTTTTGCAGGATCCCTGGCCAATGCATCTCCTGTGCTTGCCTCTGCCTTGAGGCTGTGACTCCTCAAGGTGTTGTTGTTGTTGTTGTTGTTTAGTCGTTTAGTCGTGTCCGACTCTTAGTGACCCCATGGACCAGAGCACGCCAGGCACTCCTGTCTTCCACTGCTTCCTGCAGTTTGGTCAGACTCATGTTTGTAGCTTCGAGAACACTGTCCAACCATCTCATCCTCTGTCGTCCCCTTCTCCTTGTGCCCTCCATCTTTCCCAACATCAGGGTCTTTTCCAGGGAGTCTTCTCTTCTCATGAGGTGGCCAAAGTATTGGAGCCTCAGCTTCACAATCTGTCCTTCCAGTGAGCACTCAGGGCTGATTTCCTTCAGAATGGAGAGGTTTGATCTTCTTGCAGTCTATGGGACTCTCAAGAGTCTCCTCCAGCACCATAATTCAAAAGCATCAATTCTTCAGCGATCAGCCTTCTTCATGGTCCAGCTTTCACTTCCATACATCACTACTGGGAAAACCATAGCTTTTACTATACGGACCTTTGTTGGCAAGGTGATGTCTCTACTTTTTAAGATGCTCAAGGTAGAGCAGGTTAATGAATTCCGCAGTTTTTACACACATTAATAACCATCGCTTTCATTGCATGGGGGTTCCATTTCCTCTCCCTCTCCCTCTCTCTCTCACACTCTCTCTGGCTTTCTCTAATTTTGCTTCTCTCTCTTTTGACATATCATGGGAGTGAGTGATCTATCAGGGGACTTTTGAATAGTTACCCCAGCATCCAGGGATTACTTTAGAAGTTGACTCCTCTGAAAGTATCCGTTGCTTACTGCTGCATAATGTCATCTGTACAGCCAGGAAGCTGCTATCCAGCCAAATATGAAGCCAGCAGGATTCAATTCAAAGGAATGCTTAGCCAACTTTGGAAAATGAATAGAATTTGTGACCCAGAAACTAGAGAAGTATACAAACGAGTGGTCAGATACAGCTGTACTGCATAGCACTTTCCAGGGGGCTCTAATCTGATACATGTCATGTTTTATGTCATTTAAAAAGATATTGCTTGTTTTGCTTTCTAGATTATTTCACGAAGCAGCCAGTGAAACCGTTGACGAAAATTATCACTGCTAGTTGTTTAAGCTTTGCATAAATGTTTGGGTCCAGAATGTTTAGCTTCAGAAGTTGAGTATGTAGCTTTCCATTCCAAGTTGCAGTTGTATCGCTTCCATGTGTCTGAGAAATCCAAAAACATTTTGAGCATGCTTTGTCTGCTGTTTCCCCAGAAACTCAGTTGTGTATGTCTGCTGACTTGAGGGGGTGGGAAGTGGGATCACATGTTTGAGATCATAAGTTATCCTCACGTGTTGGGATCCCACAAGGCTGTTCATCATGTACAGTGGCTGGAAGCAAGCCCAAAGCGAAAATGAAATGGGCAAGAGTTGATAGTACATAGCGATTCTGACATTCCTGAGCTGTTACGTGGGGTTTGCATCTCACCAGAAACCAAGAGGGCCTAGAAACCCAAATCAGCAAGCAAAGGATCACATTCCTGCTGAAGATGAGGCAACAGATCTCCTCCAGCGCTATTGTAAGGTTGCTGCTGGACTGCTCCGTGTTGCATTTTAGAACTGCCGCCGCTGCACTGCCGCCGCCGCACAATTTCTGTTCTCATCCTGAAGCAAAGTTCTTAACCCGAGGTACTATTTCTGGGTTAGCGAAGTTTGTAACCGGAAGCGTCTGTAACCTGAAGCGTCTGTAACCCGAGGTACCACTGTACATGGTTTCTACAAGGTGAGACACAGTGATAACAGCAAGAGGCTTTATTGAGCTAATAGAACTGAACAAAAGGGAAAAAGCAATTGCTTGTAGGTATTTCTGAAGGCCTGGGCCATTCCCACTCTCACCATGATTGGCTGTCTAAACCACCAAGCTGCGAATCGCAACTCAGAGCTTAAAAGCCAATGCCAGTAGAAACAAAACCTGATAATGCTACATGATTGGATATCATGTATCGAATCAGAATACCCCCAGTCCTTTTTTTCTAAAAAAAATGTTTAGGGTACTCTCATTTTGGCTCAGGAAAATCACCATTTTATAGTTCAAATCAGGGTAAATAAATACAGTAAATGGACAAAAGTACAAAGATTCACAGAATATTTAGCGGTATGCGTAACCCCCCCCCCCCCAGAAAAAAGCACTGAATACCCCTGAAAGCAACAATATATTGCCATCTAGTCAGGATGGGGAAACTCCCAGTTTGAGGGCATCATTCCCCTATTAATAATAATAATAATAATAATAATAATAATAATAATAATACATTTTATTTATATTGCGCCCTCCCCAACCGAAGCCGGGCTCAGAGCGGCTAACAGTAAAACGATAAAACATTCTAAAATCATTTCATTATAAAATTAATTCCAATCAAATTAATGGCAACCATTGGGCTAGAAGTTCTGTGAGGATTGCCAAAGGAGGGGGTCAGGCTGTGCCCTGGCCAAAGGCCTGGTGGAATAGCTCTGTCTTGCAGGCCCTGCGGAAAGATGTCAAGTCCCGCAGGGCCCTAGTCTCTTGTGACAGAGCGTTCCACCAGATCAGAGCCACAGCCCAAAAAACCCTGGCTCTGGTTGATTCCAGCCTAACCTCTCTGTGGCCTGGGACCTCCAAGATGTTTTTGTTTGAAGACCTTAAGTTCCTCTGTGGGATATACCAGGAGAGGCGGTCCCGTAGGTACGAGGGCCCTAAGCCTGTTGGAGGCCACATGCTGACAGTGATGCAAAAGTGGGCAAGGCCAGAGTTGCGACTCTTTTCTTTGTAAAATCCAGTCATGCAATTGCGAGAAGTTTCAACACACAAACATACACATATCTCAGTCGTCTGTCAAGGCAAGCAAGAGGCATTACCTCACTTAAAGGACACATGGCCACTGTGGAGTTTGGTCTGGAGGAGATGTGGCCTGAGAAAGGTCCTGAGGTGTAGATAGAGAGGGCTGAGGAGCTGCTTTTAGGCCCAGAGATCTCTGAGTATTCCTCTCAGAGGAATACTTTTCCAATTGTTCTGTCAGCACAAGCATTTCCACTTGCCGGATGGAACAACCCCCCCCCCTCCTTCCCCCATGTACTGTTTCCCCCCACTCACAGTGCAGACTGGGGTGCAGGAAAGGCCCTTTGCACTAGTAGGAGCCCTTGTTCTGCTTTTCACTAGCATACCAGATTAGTTGAATCCGGCCTGAGGTTCCCTATCCCTGTCGAATAGCATCATTCATCAGCAGGACACACCATTTATTTATTTTTAAACCACACAGAAGGCTACCAAATGACATAGCATCACTCACAGTGGCCTGGAACATCTTTGATTTTACAAAGTTGCTCGTATTTTAATTTGCCCTGTTTTCCTCCCTCATAATAGCCTCGTAGCAACCCTCTAAAAAGCCATACATTGGCAGAGGGAGAGAAGTCATTTCGTTTTATAGCTGCACTCATTCATTATCCACCCGAACTGGAAATCTGGCAGACATTGCCTTGCTTCTGTCATTCTTGGCTGGTTTCGTGTATCTTGTCTTCAGTCCTGAGAACGGCAGCTTTCATCTGGGTTGCACTCTCACATACATATATTTGTACCCTGAAATTAAATGGTTTTCCTTGTTTTGGTTTATTGGAGACTCAAACCACACAACGAACAAACAAGTCATAAATCCTTGATGGGTGTGGGGCCTCTGCCCTAGCGACCGTTTCACCACATTAGATGCAACATCACCTTTGATCGTTGCCTTAAAATCCAGGCTACGTAGGACTCGGAAGGACACCCAGCAAGCCGCAGCCTGAAAAGGAAATGGACTGAACCTCTCACGGATCTCTTCATTTGTATTTTAGGAATCTGTGGCACATCAAAAAGAAGCTTCCTTCCCCACATATTGCAACCAACAGAAAGGGTTCATTTGCAACTCTTTCAATCACAGCGTATTGGTTATTTTTCTGCATGTGTGATTTAAAGCTGTAGCCTATGGGCTGTTTAAACCAACATTTCTTGTCCTCAGCTAAGCCAGAGATCCATTCCTGCTTCCGGAATATGCAGGATCTAGTGCAAAGAGAAATTGCCTTCTCATCCCAGTGGTGGGCATTGGTCTGTTCCACTGCACAATTCACGGACAGCTGTTGCATTACTATTACCATTAATTACATTTGTATCCCACCTTTTTTCCAAAGAGCTCAAGATGGCTTACATAGTTATCCTTCCCATTTGATCCACACAACTTCTTACTGTGAGGTTCATTGTTGAGCTGAGGGTAAGGTCACCCAGTGAACTTCATGGATTTGAACCCTGGTCTCTCAGGTCATAGCCCAATACTCTAGCCACTATGCCACATGGCATGGTTGGGCCAATACATTTCTCTGGCATTGGCATGAAGTAGAGGATAAGGCTCTCTCTACCACTCTCCTAAGGGACGTGGGTGGGGCTGTGGGTTAAACCACAGAGCCTAGGGCTTGCCGATCAGAAGGTCAGCAGTTTGAATCCCCGTGACGGGGTGAGCTCCCATTGCTCGGTCCCTGCTCCTGCGAACCTAGCAGTTCAAAAGCACGTCAAAGTGCAAGTAGATAAATAGGTACCGCTCCAGCGGGAAGGTAAACGGCGTTTCCGTGCACTGCTCTGGTTCGCCAGAAAGGGCTTAGTCATGCTGGCCACATGACCCGGAAGCTGTATGCCGGCTCCCTCGGCCAATAAAGCGAGATGAGCGCCGCAACCCCAGAGTCGTCCGCGACTGGACCTAATGGTCAGGGGTCCCTTTACCTTACTACCCTCTTGCAGAGCATTGCCAGGCAGCTTTGTTTCCCAAGCATAGGATTGCACTTCAACAGCACTTGTCTGTCGCTCTTTGCGCTACCGCAGCTTAAGCTGAACCAAAGGATCAGCAGAGAGTCCTTTTGATTGCCTCTAGGCCTGCATTCACTTATGTCCAATGAAATCAGTGGGGCTCATGCGGGTGTAACTTCCATCACAGCAGCAACAGAAAACTGGGAGTCCTGCCCTTCCCCTACCAACCGGTTTGATTTGCAGGAATGTTGTCAGTATAGAGAAATTGAAGTGAGGGTGTAAGTGCCCAGTCTTTCCCTTTTCATATATCGCTTTCGCTTGGGACAGAAGTACCTCCTCACCAGTTTCCATCTGGTCCAGACTTAGCTGCTCTTCTGGGTGCTCAGAGTATATACGAACTTATAGGCTGATGCCTTGTACTGAGTCAGGCTATTGGTCTTCTACTCTAGTCTTATATATGAGACAATTCATCCCCAGGATCTCAGGCAGATCTCACTCCATTGACCTGATAAGCTTTTGGCTGCAAGTGCTGCAAGTTTAACCTGGAACCTTTTGCATGTGAAGAAGCTGTGGTGTGTCACTAAGCTGTGGTCCTTCCTCTCTTGAGTAGCGAATGATGAGGAAGCGAAATAGCACTCACAACTTCCTGTTTCTTCTCTTCTACTGTAAACTTAGCAGTGTACCAGTAATGGGTTGTGAGTACTCATGTGCTGGGTAACCATTGGACCAGGAATTGGGTAACCCTGGCCTGCAGATGTTGTTGGACTACAACTCCCATCATCCCCTGACTATTGGCCATGGCTCCTGGGGCTGATGGATGTTGGAGACCAACAATATCTGCAGAGCCACAGGTTCTCTCCATCCCTGCATTAAGTCATCTGCATGGGTGGAGGGCAGGGGGACCGACCTGTTTTGGTAGGTTTTGGAACTGCACTGTATTTTGCATGTGTTTTTATTGCAGATATTGCCTCATCCAGAAATTATCTGCACAGAGTTACGGCTCAATGCACCTAGCTTTCCTTCAAGCAAACTCCCAACTTGCACTCCTCTATTTGCATGTCTTTAAACTTATAGGCATAATGCACAACATTTATGTTATGTTTCAGTCTCATGATCCCTGTGGGACAAAACATGCATATTTAAATGTATATTTGGCTTCAGCTACTTCCTGGCTCCAGAAATAGAACAGGAGTGGCAGACGGTTGACTGCAATGGCTTCCAAGGTTCCACCCAGAGACAGGTGAAACAGCCAATTTCCAGTCTTTGTCACTTTTGCATATACAGCAGTTCATAGAATCATTAGACTAAGTGTGGTGTAGTGGTTAAGAGCGGTAGTCTTGTAATCTGGTGAACCGGGTTCGCGTCTCCGCTCCTCCACATGCAGCTGCTGGGTGACCTTGGGCCAGTCACACTTCCTTGAAGTCTCTCAGCCCCACTCACCTCACAGAGTGTTTGTTGTGGGGGAGGAAGGGAAAGGAGAATGTTAGCCGCTTTGAGACTCCTTAAAGGGAGTGAAAGGCGGGATATCAAATCCAAACTCTTCTTCTTCTTCTTCTAATAGAGGTTGGAGGGGTCCGTGAGAGTCATCTAGTCCAACCCCCTGCAATGCAGGAATCTCAACAGGCAGTCCCCCATCCAATTTGAAACTATACTTAGCTTTACAAATGTGCTAGCGGTTTTATCGCTGCACCATTCCCATTTATGCACTGATCTGTTGCTGTTGTTGTTGAAACAAACCATTTAGGGTCGCGTTCAACAAAGCATGTCCCATCAGTGCAAGGATTTCTCCTCGTGCAGCAGAATGTTCTCCCTTTCTCCTCCCCACAAGCCTTCCCCAAATCTGTTCTGGGCTTCCCTCAACACTCAACAGCAGTTTTGGTAACAGGATGGGGAAGGAGAGAGGAGGGAATCCCAGTGAGCTAACACTCATCTTTATGCTAGCATGGTGTAGTGGTTAAGAGCGGTGGACTCGTAATCTGGTGAACTGGGTTCGCTTCCCCACTCCTCCACATGCAGCTACTGGGTGACCTTGGGCTAGTCACACTTCTCTGAAGTCTCTCAGCCCCACTCACCTCACAGAGTGTTTGTTGTGGGGGAGGAAGGGAAAGGAGAACGTTAGCTGCTTTGAGACTCCTTAAGGGGAGTGAAAGGTGGGATATCAAGTCCAAACTCTTCTTCTTCTTCTTCTTCTTCTTCTTCTTCTTCTTCTTCTTCTTCTTCTTCTTCTTCTTCTTCCAGCACAGATATGTCATTGAATACCGCCCATGGTAATTCACATTTAAATATGTATTTAAACACAAATTTCTGAACGTCCTTTCTCTCAGGATATTATTTGTGGTTGTGGTTGTTATTTTTTGAATTTATATCCTTCCCTTCCTCCCTAGGAGCTCAGGGTGGCAAACAGATATACAATTTTAAAACAAAGTAATGTGTTTAAAAAAAATGCTAAATGCAATTACAGTTGAAAGCATCTAAAAGCAGTTACAGTTAAAAGCATTCTAAAGGCAATTACAATTTTAAAAATTGATTTCAAGGTTGCCAGGAGCAGCATGCTTCAAGCACCAAATGCCTGGATTTGCAGGGATGTTTTCAAATTCTTCCTGAAAGTTAATAATGATGGAGACAGGCACACTTCTCTAGGGAGGGCATTCCCCAACTGGAGAACCATCACTGAAAAGGCCCTGCCACAGGTCAGTGACAGCACCACCAACAAGGCTTCGCCTGAGATCAGACTATGCATTTATATGATCCAAGACCTGTGGCGGATCATTTTTTTATTTATGCATGCATTCATTATATTTGTATACATCCCACATAACTGAGTTCTTTGGTCAGGTTCAATAAGTGTAAAAATCGGTGAATAACAAAGGCTATAATTCTAACCCCGCTTACCTGGAAGTGAACCCCTATGAAGTCAGTGAGGCTTAGTTCGGAGTAGGATTGCTACAACATTAGTTTTGCACCTTAGCCTGGAAGGTTCACACTGGAATTCACAAAGTCCAGGATCCTTGGCTATCCCTGGTTCCTCCATTGTTCGTCTCTGACTGGACTGAGGACCACCAAGGATGAGGGAATAAACTGATCTCCTCCTGTTTACTTAATAATCCTCACACACAATGAAGCACTTCTAGTTTAATAGAAACATAAACGTGAAGTTCTTTCCTCCTCTCGTAATTATCTCTGCCCTTGATTTCCCCACCACCACCAGAATAGTGTTAGCGCATTGTCACTTTCTGTGATTTTCCCCCCTTCTCACATTGATGTGCAAAAAGTTACTTTATTCTGGAGAAGATAATTGTATTAGCATGTTGTTCTGTTTCTTCAGCAGCTGATGACAAGGCTGCAGTTTCATGTCTCTTCAGCCTCATTGAGCTCCATCCTTTTTATTGCCTTTGTCTCATCTCATTGTAGACATGCTGGGATGAAAGAATCGGGTGGCCTATTGTCAAAAGATTTGAGGCTGGCGTTCTCTGTCACTTCTCTCATTAAAAGATCCTCTGGTGATTTCTATTAAAAAACACTTGAAGCTGTGATCTTCAGCACCCTTAGATGAAAGGGACTTCCATTGAAATCCATGGGATTTATGTCCAAGTAAATAAGTAGTGATGTAGAACAGTAAAAAAAACACAGCAAGAACAAAACACTCTGATATTTGTTCATATAACTAGGACGTTATATGGATCCATGTTAGGTGGGGAAGAAAGCCTTGTATACAAACAAAACATATGCTCACAAGATATGTACAGTGGTACCTCTGGTTAAGTACTTAATTCGTTCTGGAGGTCTATTCTTAATCTGAAAATGTTCTTAACCTGAAGCACCACTTTAGCTAATGGGCTGCTGCCGCGCCGTCGGAGCACGATTTCTGTTCTCATCCTGAAGCAAATTTCTTAACCCGAGGTAATATTTCTGAGTTAGCGGAGTCTGTAACCTGAAGCGTATGTAACCTGAAGCATATGTACCTGAGGTACCACTGTATTGACCAACTGTGATGCTTCCATGATACAGATACCACAAACCAAACATCTGCCTTAGATAGCAATCCTAGCCCTGCAGTTGTTGTCCAATGAATTGTATTGATGCTTCTGCTCTATAAGATGGTGGGAAAGGAGACATGACTCTGCTTTTGGGCTCAGCTACCTCACTGGCTTCCCATTGCTATTAAACACTGTGAAATTCAGAAATGTTCACATTAGGGACATGGGAAGCTGCCTTATACTTGGTCAGACTATTGGTCCATCTAGCTGAGTGTTGTCCACACTGACTGGCAGCAGCTCTCCAGGTTTCAGGCAGGAGTCTCTCCTAGCCTAGCTGGAGATGCCGGGATTTGAACTCCGGACCTTATACCTGCAAGGCAGGTGTTCTACCGCTGAAGGATGGCTGTGCGTTGGTTCTTGTGTTGTTTCAGAAAGTGAGAATTAGGTAGGTTTGCCTTTAGACACACACTGAAATGAATCTCTCCCCCATTGCTAACCTGGAGGCCTGTGGGCTTCCCATCCCTGCTCTAGTGATGATTGCTGAGTATTCTTTCCCACTTCTCAAAGGAAGGGGGCGGTTTCTCCGGCTTTTTCTTGGAAAGAGCTCAGGTGGGCTGGCAGGGAAGGGGCTCCCTTGTTTATTTTCCAAACTTTCTTGTAGAAAGCACAGAAACGAATTGCTCATTCCCCACCACACACCTCTAATAGTTCCAGTGGCGGAGGAACCCTCTCCAGCACCCGGGGCAGCCCATATGGAGTGCGCATGTGCGGCAGCCCGTACAGATGCCGTGCAAGTGGGATCCCATACGGCCTGCGCATGTACGGCGACCATATGGGATGCTGCACATGTGCAGTCCGTATGGGATGCCGCTTGCATGCAGCGGCCATACGGGCTGCCGCTTGCACGGTGACCGTACAGGCTGCCGCACGAGCAGCATCCCGTACAGACTGTGCATGTGTGGCATCCCGTATGGACTGCGCATGCACGGCATCCCGTATGGTCGCCGTGCGAGAGGCAGCCTGTATGGTCGCCTGTACGGACGGCACAAGCAAGTGGCAGCCTGAACGGACACTGCACGAGCAGTGCCCATATGGACTGTGCGTGCCCTTGGCTGCTCTACAGCTGTGGGGAGGCAGAAGGAAAGCTGGTTCTTTCTTTTGTAAAACCCAAATAGTTTTTGAGATGAGGAATGGGGAGTTCACCTAATACCATATTTCACACTGCTTTTGGTGTGTGGCACAGACATGGCAGACTCCCCTGTCCCACTGACACCTCAGAGGTGGTGCACGTTGCTTATGCCGACTCTCAGCCTGCACACTCAGCTTTTTTGGAGAGTTCCAATGAATCAGAGCAGTGAGTTGTGCTGTATAATTTCCTACACTTGCCTCCAAGCTCCTTGCATGTTCTCCCTCTCCCTCCCCCCCACCCACCCACCTGCTGTTTTCACTGCCGCCTCGCTTCTCTTGTTTGATGAAAATGGCAACTTGCTCTATAGGGGAAAAAAGGGTAGCTGGAATTAATCTCTTCCGGAATATGCTCCTTCTGTTTGTTAATTTAGCGTGTTTATGCAACCACTTCTGCACAGATTTCTGCCTCATGGCCAAGACAGCAAAGAATGCTAGCCTGAAAATAGCCTCCTAATCCCTTCACTGCAGTGTTTCCTACGCGGTGCACAGAGCTGTAGAAAGACACCCTCTGCCTCCCTAACTGGGTCTCTTGTGCTCTTTGGCAACTGATTCCGTGTGGAAAGAGTTTCTAAACTGGGGATACAGCAAAGAATGGAGGTGCAGAAGAAAACACTAAGGTGTGCTGCACGGAATAAATGGTCCACTTCAATACATAAGCTGCAGTTCTGCACATACATTGGTTTAGGGTTGTGATTTAAGACACTTTTGTGAAGAAGAAGAAGAAGAAGAAGAAGAAGAAGAAGAAGAAGAAGAAGAAGAAGAAGAGAGTTTGGATTTGATATCCCGCTTTATCACTACCCAAAGGAGTCTCAAAGTGGCTAACAATCTGCTTTTCCCTTCCTCCCCCACAACAAACACTCTGTGAGGTGAGTGAGGCTGGGAGACTTCAGAGAAGTGTGACTGGCCCAGGGTCACCCAGCAGCTGCAGGTGGAGGAGCGGGGAAGCGAACCCGCTTCACCAGATTACAAGTCTACCGCTCTTAATAACTACACCACACTGGCTCTCTAGAACTGCAGTCGGGCCATGTCTTTCTGAACAGCAACTCTTTGTTACTAAGGCTTGGAGCAGTTAGGAAAGCTCTTTGTGTGTGGATCCCAGACTGGCAAAACAACTTCATTCAGTGTGCGGTTGTTGGAGCAGCAGCAGGCTTTGGGCTTTTCAAATTTCAGTGGCCCCCCCTTGCAACGCCAAAATTTGGCACCCCCACCCTACCCTGCCTCTCAACTTCACCCTAAGTCACTATAGTGGTCCCGCTGCGGTGACATCTCAGTTTATGTGAGTAAGAAGTGTTCCCCCACTCTGGCCTGAAACTATTAGAGTCTGCCATGGTACCACTAGGCATCTGGCTTTGGATTTTTCAAACCCAAGAAAGTTATCCACAAAGTTCAGCAATGGGCCGTGAGGCTGTGTACTCTTTGAGTTAAGTTACATACCGTTTGAAAACCTTTCTGTGCTCAGAGTGTTTTGCTCCATATCTGTCACTTGTCCCTATGGGGCTAATACTTGCAATTTCCATTTTAAGGACAGAGGAGAGGAGGCAGGACTGATCTGGGATTTGAACTCAGGTCCATCACCCTCCATGACCTTAAGGTTTGGAATTGGCTAGATCAGTCTGGTATGCGGGCGGAAGACCATTCCATTCAGTCTATTGAATAGCATGTTGTAATTTTATGTTATGAACTGCCGTGAGATCTATGGATGGGAGGCGGTTTACACATTTTAATAATAATAATCTGACAAAACTATGTCCTTGTAAGTACCACATCTGACAAGACTGAGAGTGGGAGATGGGAAGATGTTGGTGATCCCCTGTACTAGAATTTGAAGAACATGCCCTCAGCTATGTACCACCCAGCGGACATGTGTTTTCCACATGAGAACATGCACAGAACAGAACCCTCATTTTCTGCCAATCTGGGTCTAATTTTGACCGTGTCAAAAACACATTTACTTAGCAGTCATGCTACAATTAATCAAAACAATTTCCGTAAACACTTTCAGAGTATAAGGTTTGCTCTGTCCCTTACCCAGTTCACATCCCAACAAAAATCCAGTGAGCAATATCGTGACAGTTCCTGTTCTACACATAGGAAATGGATAGACAAGGTTGGGGGACGAGGCTTGTTACCTAAAAACAAAACAAAAGCCCTACCAAATGTGTTTAAGGCTAAGCAGCTATTAAACCCAGTTCTATGTTTCATAGGATATCCCACTGTCTTACGCTATTGCCATAGGGAAGATTACAAAGGCAGCAACACTATATCATAAAACATGCTGGCAAATACAGAAAATTAGTTTAAAACTACTGTAGGGTGATCTTAATCAGGCTCACTCAGATGTAAATCTCATTTAGTTCCAAGTAGTTTTCCTTATAATTGGAGCCTTGAAAACGTCACTCCCTTCCCTTTAGCAAAAACATAAGATTAAGCCAAATATTATTATGTCCAATGTACCTTTCACAACTTTCTGCTCATCTGATTTAGGGTTTTATGTCTCCCATAACAATTATGGAGCAAGCTTAGCATTTGGCAATCAGTTATGGACTCAGGTTCGGACCAGAATTTACCTCACGGGCATTGATTCCAGTGAACCACCAGGCATGCATCCATCTACCACCAGAACCACAATAGGTGACTATCAACTGCCGTAAGTAGGCTGCTGAAGCCATTGTGAGAGTCGTGAAAACAGGCTTTGAAATAAAAGGATTATAAAAAATATATGCTTGCACAACACCCAACCCACCAAGCCAAGCACAACCCAGCTATGTTGTGGGTCTAGCAAGACCTACCGTATTTTTGGCTCTGCAAGACGTACCAGACCATAAGACGCGCCTAGTTTTTAGAGGAGGAAAAGAAGAAGAAAAATATTCTGAATCAAATGTTGTTGAAGAGGCTTTGCGCAGCTATCCCTGAAGACAGAACACCATAAGACGCACACACATTTTCCCTTACTTTTTAGGAGGGAAAAAGTACGTCTTATAGAGCAAAAAATACGGTAAATGATGCAGGCCCCGAGTATCTTTTTTTTTTTTTTTTTGCATGGGGGGGGCACACGGAGTACAAACTGGTAACATGTTCCCCCTCCAACAAGCATGCCATGATTCTGTCCCTTACATATGCTAACACAAGTTATGAAAGGAAAGTTTCTATTTTAATTCTAAAATTTCATTTCTAAAATTACACCAAGGTCCACACGGTGGCTTTTCTACCACACTGCTTTTGGCTACTTTTGTTTAAAGCTTGCTGACTATTTTACAACTTTACGGTCGGTCCTCATCTGTCAGTGTTTTCATTCTTCTCATTATAATGGATCAACACAGCTGCAAACATTTCAAAATAAAATAAAATAGAGCTTTAAAACTTTATTTTTCTGGCTACCCCCCCCCCTTGAAAAATCATGAATTGTCTCCGCAAAGTCCATTTCAATTGCAAGTTCACACTCAGTAGACAAAAAAATTATGTGTGCTTCCTTTGAAATTCTCACATGGATAAACACACACCCCCTGCCCCAGGAAAAAAAATGCTTCAGATTTCAATTTAGTCAAAGGGGTGTGTGTGTGGAGGAAATGCCTCCCAAACCCATTGGTAGGTCTGGGTTCAATGGCCCTCCAATTTTGGCTGCCTTCCTGCCTCCAGTTCTGGGACAGTAAAACCAGGATGGCTGTTAAATACTCTTGGCAAGCTGCAATCATATATACCCGGTGGGCTGTGTTAAATTTGCTGGGTCACAATTCATCCAGGCCTGCTTTAAAATATAACCTGATGGGGAGGGGTGTGTGAGAGGGATTAAATCCCTCTGTCCCTTTGGCAAATCACCTCTAAGTAATCTCAGTTTTAATAAGCGTGTCTACTGGCATAGGAAGCTATTCAGATTCATTAACAGGGAGCCTACAGATATGAGAGCCAGCCGATAGGCAGCATGTGAAACCATGCCAGGAAGTCAGTTCTGCTCTGCTACACCTTATGCCAGACAAAAATCTTAGAAGCAGCGAGAATCCTAGCTGTAATCAGTTAAGCATGCTGGGATTAGAGGGGAAAAGTGGGGAGGGCGGAATGGAAATTAAAATATTCAATAAAGGCTTGCCAGCCACAGATGGATATGGCAAATGCCAAGGCAAAAAAAAAAGGGGGGGGTGGAGATCTGCTTAGAGGAGCTACAGAATAAACATCATCATGGAAAGGAAAGAATCAGAAGCTGAAAGCAAAAAAGGAAGAAGAATAGCATAAAGATTTGTGTGATGGGTGGTTGTAGGCAAATGACAAGGGCCTGTCTAATGACACAAGTGGCTGGATTCTGATTTATTATTACCATTGATGCTCTTGCTGCAATTTTTATCTGCTCCCTGTATTTTTCTGTTTAGAATCGTATCGGTTTGTTTTAATTTGCATTACCATCCTGGTACCACAGTGCTTTGAAGTGGACGGGTTATAAGAAAGGAGATTCTGACTAAACATCAGGAAGAACTTTCTGACAGTAAGAGATGTTTGACCGTGGGACAGATTCCCACAAGAGGTGGTGGACTCTCCTTCCTTGGAAGTATCTAAGCAGAGGTTGGGTGGTCATCTGTCATGGATGCTTTAGTTGACTTTCCTGCATAGCAGGAGGTTGGTCTGAACAGCCCTTGAGGTCCCTTCCAATTCTACAATTCCATGATTCTAAGAATTTCAGTTTCTAATGTTTCCAATATTAAGTTCAGTTCACCACATCCGTTTGCAAAATAAAATTAACCCCTCATGAAAATTCACCAGTATTTTAGTGCCAATTCCCCCTCACACAGACATTTTCATATACTCTTATGCCTAATGTACAGGGTTTTTTTTGGGGGGGGGTGTTACAAAACAGTGTCCCCTAATAAAATGCATTTGTGTATGTTATTTTCCCTTCAGTACTCATTTCTATGCACGCTTTACCCTAGTATGCACATTTTTGTACCTGTTAGCTGGCTGGTGGGTGGCATTGCAAAATTCAGAGAAGAACAAATTTCAAAGGGGGCTGTAGTTTGCTTCGCAGGTTGCAAATTAGATGGGGTTCACATTCAGATGCAAGCGGAATAAAATTTCTTCCCCATCCCTAGTTCTAAAGTATATGAGGCTGGTGGGGTTTGTTTTGTTTGTTTTATTCTTTGAGGTTGACGGCATTTTGATTTTCTTCTGTCACTTATATGTTCATTGTGAATTCATCGTGAAGAGTCTCTTCCTTTAAATTCCTAGGAGTTTATCTCCGTGAAGACCTTACTTGGAAAATAAATACAACCCAGGTGACTAAGAAAGCCCAACAGAGACTTCATCTCCTCAGAGTATTGCGAAAGATGATCTCCTTCTACCGGTCTACAATAGAAATTGTCCTTTCATACTGCATCACGGTGTGGTACGCTGGTTTGACATCAACTGATAGAAAGTGCCTACAGAGGGTGGTGAATACAGCACAAGATATTATGGGCTGTCCCGTGAATCCGCTGGATGAAATAGCAGAAGAACATTGCCTCAGGAGAGTGAGGAAAATTCTCAGGGATGATTCACACCCTGGCCGGCACTTTCTTGATCTCCTGCCCTCAAGTTGTACAAGTGACAATAAAGTATTTCAATTTCAATTCCTATGAGAGCCCAATACGGCTAATTTAGACTCTTTGGGCTCTGGACATCCTGTTCTTCAGGTGATGGAGATGCTCTTGGGTGGAAATACTATTACTTCTTTCATTTAAAAATGTGGTACACCAGCTATGCTGTGTTTCGGGGGGCCTTTCTGTTAATCTGCCCCCCAATCCTGCCTTGAAGGCATCACTGGGTTGAAGTGGAGTGTTAATTTAAAACACACACACATAACATAAAAAAAAAAATCCCTCTTATCTGTATACGATGCTGTCCACATAGTTTAGCTCTGAGAAAATGTGCTGTTTGACAGGGGAAAGCTTGTTATGACAAATCTAGTTTACTTTATAATGCTTTCAGAAAACCACACAGAAATTGTGGTGGTGGGGACTGTGTTGATCTCCAGCACTGCCACGCTGACGCTGAGGGCTGACTGAATGATTGAAACAAGTGTCCAATTGCCCTCTAGCCTTTCGCACAGGGACCATAACCGTGCAGACTAATAACAGAGGCCCCTTTCACATGCAAGTGTACAATACAGATCCTAAAGGTCTGGAGGGGCGACTATGGGGTCATGCAGTCCCGTTCCCCCCCCCCCGACCTCTTGCAAGTTGAAGGATAACTTCTGAAGCAGTGAGCCTTTTCTCTTCAAAGGGGCTCCCTGCACCATTTGGAAACCTGAAAGATTTATACAATTCTATGATTACACATAGAATCTATAGAAATAGAAAAGGCCCCCAACTTCAGAGGTTATCCCTCAACACTTGAGTGGCCTGGAGAAGCCACGTGAGCCTGGTGGGGGGCTAAATGTACATATGGTAGTTTAGTATCCACATTTTCATTTTGTGCATGAAGTGAGCTTCTGTCATTGGTCTATCTAGTGACATCCCTTGTTGAGCAATTGCGAAACCAACCCTGCTAGGGTAGCTAATGGGCTAATGGGTGGAAAGAAGGGAAAATCTGGCAAAGGTCAGTCACCGAATACCTCATCTATGCCAGGATGCTAGAAGTCAGGGTAAAACACAGAATTTCTATAGTCTGGTGCCGCTGTTTTCAACACCTACATAACTGAGGTAGCTGCGTGGAGCAGCACAGCTAGAAAGGAGTCCCAAATGGACTCTGCATCCTTCTTCTTCTTATTAAATAAATTTCTATACCTCATTTCATCTGAAGCGCACAGTGTGGTTTACAATATAATAACACAAAAATGCATGCCATGGGGGGGGGGGACCACAAAGGCTAGCAGGCCTTAGGTCCCATATTGAGAAGAGAGCGTGCTGTTGGGGGGGTGTGGAAGAGGAGGGGGGTGTCAGTGGAAATGGCCACATCCTCACGCCAACTTAAACAAACTTTATATGCAAGGACAGGTAGGGTTTTATAATGCAAAGCCCTGAAAAGAAACAATTGGCAGGACCTCCACAGAATCCCCTGCTTATATTTAAAATGTTCCATTTTTAAGATGTAAAGCTTTGGCTTTGTTTGGTTTAGAAGAATTTGATCAAGCTTACACGGAGCATTCTCTAGCAACCACAATGTTTTCATTTATTGATTAACAGACTAGACTAGAGCTAATGCTGATCTAAGGCATTCAAACCGCACATCTATGTTGCATTAATAGCTTTTGAAATCTATTCCTTATGTGGAGTGGAGGAGATCCAGGGGCAACCTTAGGACTAAGAACACCACCAGCCCCGGCTTGAGCATCTGCAACTTATTATCCATGATTGTTTTTCTTCTGGCTTAGTAGCTCCAATTAAGACCAACTCATCTTCCTTTGTCTCATTTGCGGAAGATAATGTAATGCCTGCCAACAGACAGCTACACCAATCAAAGACCAATAAATGCAGAAACCTTCAACCTCTGCATGAGGCCACTGGGAACGATCATCTGGAGGAAGCTGTTGTCAATATGCTGATGACACCCAATTCCATTTGTCTTCTCCCCCAAATCCATTCAGAAGAAGAGGCTCAGTTGCTTAACCCGAAGCATGGCCTGGAAGCCCTTGGTAGTTGGTTGAAAACAAACAATTTATGGGAGAGATGGAGGGAATAAGGGTAGGAAGGGAGGGAATTAGCTGGTGTCTTCAAAGCTGAAAACAAAAGTATTAATTTCTAACAACATTTCAGGATTCATTGTTTCTTTTGCTGCTATAGATTAGTTACAGGTAGGTAGCTGTGTTAGTCTGCCGTAGTCGGGGGGAGGGGATTCCTTCCAGTAGCACCTTAGAGACCAACTAAGTGTGTTCTTGCACGCATACTTAGCTCATACCAATAGCAAACTTAGTTGGTCTCTAAGGTGCTACTGGAAGGAATTTTTATTTATTTATTTCTACTATAGATTAATAAGGCTACCCTTTTGGAATTTAGCCCTCACTTTGGTTGAATATTTCCGAGTTACCTTTTGCTGCCTCCTCCTTTTTTCCCTTTTATATCATGTCTTTTAGGTTTCTAAGCCGATAGACAGAGGCCCTCTTGCTTTTAATCAACGGTATGCAAGCTGCCCTCCAGCCTTTTTAGCATGAAATGGGGACTAAATAATTTTTTTCAGAAATAAAATGCGATAGGTTTACAGCTTGGAAGAGAGTAAAGAATTACAGGGAGTACTTTGGGCTAAAGATGTTTTGCCATTTGCACCTTATTCACTGGTGGCCATCTTGTCAGAAAAGACAGGAAAGGTGGAAGCTGTCATGGTTGTTGTTTTTTTAATTAAAAAAAAAAACCCACTTCAAGGCCTGCCTGCTGCAATGTTGCTTATACAGTATGGGATGGCTTTTGGAGTTTGGCTGCTACAGACTGCTGCAGCTTGCTTTCTAAAGGCTGTTGGAAACTGAGGACGTTACAGTGACGCATGTCATGGACTGGTTGGACGCAGAAGAATGGTGAGATGAAGAAGGCTCAGAGCCCGGGGATTGGTGGTGAGACAATGATGAGTGGGCAGAGGGACCAGGTGGCAGATGCTGGCCTTAGGGAGTGGAGAGAGCCTGTGGCTGAGAGAAATTCAGAAGCAGAAGCAAGAGAGGAGGGAGGCCAAGAGGCAGAGATGGGCCAGGCTTGTGAAGAGGTATGGCAAGCTATGACAAGCTCCCCTCCCTGCTGGTCTCCCAGAACCAGGAGGGGCATGAACTGGGAGGAGCAAAGATACGCACACAGGCCCAGTCTCTTATTGCTTGGGAAACACCCTGGAGAGGAGGAGACGTAGTCGGCTGTGAGGAGGCCCCATTAGTCTTGACAACTGCTTCATGGGGACAAGATCCTTCGCAGATCCTGTTTTGCTAATAAAGAGTTAACTTCAGCTTGCCCTGTGTGATTTACTGCTGGCCCACTCCTGTCAGCATAGCAGTAAATCTGACTAGGAGGAGCTCTTTTGAATTATGGTGCTGGAGGAGACTCTTGAGAGTCCCATGGACTGCAAGAAGATCAAACCGATCCATTCTTAAGGAAATCAGCCCCAAGTGCTCACTGGAAGGACAGACACTGAAGCTGAGGCTGCAGTACTTTGGCCACCTCACGAGAAGACTCCCTGGAAAAGACCCTGATGTTGGGAAAGATGGAGGGCACAAGGAGAAGGGGACAACAGAGGGCGGGATGGTTGGACAGTGTTCTCAAAGCTACCAGCATGAGTTTGACCAAACTGCGGGAGGCAGTGGCAGACAGGAGTGCCTGGCGTGCTCTGGTCCATGGGGTCACGAAGAGTCGGACATGACTAAACGACTAAACAACAACAAGGAGGAGGAGCTCCTCTTGAGAGTTCTCCTACCACCATCAGTCCACCATGGAGAGTCCATAGCCCAGGAGGAGTGTGTCACTGCTCTCTCGACCTGGATGAGGATGGGGCCAGGCAGGTCAATGGTGAGGCTGCGGTGTGCAGTTGTACCAGTGAGAGGATGGATTGGCAGTATGATCACATGACCCCAACACTGCCAGAACCCCATCTAGCCCTGTCCAGGTAAACAGGAGCAATACCACCATCAGGAAGGTGTCGTCTATATCCTCACCCTGCCAACATGTGTTGGTCCTGCCACAGCCATGGCCATAATACACAGTTATTTAGACTCAGTGCAACTGTAATCCTGTGCTTTGTTTCCTGGGACTGAGTCTACCATTGCCAGCAAGGGACCAGCTTGTAAATCACACTGAACTTTAACGAAAGATCTCCAGCTAACTGAAACGAGCTTTGGCGAAAGATCAGCTGAAACGCCAATTAGAAATGCAAATTAAAACTGCATAGAAGTGTTATCATTTAAACTGCTAGCATGAACTCGGAATTCCATCAAAGGACAAAACTATCCCGCCTCTGCTTGATTATTTCCCTCCTTATCTGACTTCCTCCAAGCTAATCTGTTACAAACAAACTTAAAAGCCTCGTTATCACCTCATTCCAGGCAAAGGAGAGTCCACCAGTTGTTCTGGTGCGCCAGCAGATGATGTCATCGCTTCTGCTTTGAAAATGTCCTGTGCTTGTGCACTCCAGCATGCTGTCCTCCACTATACCACTGATGTAATCAGATAACTTCCCTTCTGCTGCATTGACTTCCAGGCTCAAGATGCTGGTGCTTATCTTTAAAACCCTGTGTTGCCTGGAAACAATCTGATTTAAGAGAAGCCACTATCCTATCATCACAGTTTAAGGGCTTGGTGTAGTTTAGCAACATAGCTTATTCATCGTGACCCAGTCCTAGCTTTTGGAAGATAGCCAACATTATTCTTATTACTTAGACATGGCTTTGGGAAAGAATAGTGTTTTAAAATCTGATTTTAATACTGATGTACTTAACTGGCACATTTTGCATTTTTATTGTTCCGCTTTTTACAGGCCATTTTCTGACAGCAAATTGTTTTTAGTTGCCTTGGTCGCATATGTGGAAAGGCTGGGTTGAAATTTGGTAAATGAATAAATGAAGAGCCATATGTTGTGGAAGTGCTCAAACCATTGTATGAGAGATTTAGGCCAAGGAAGCTCCTAAGGCTGCAAGAGATCTGAAGATCAACTGCCTGATTCCGTGACCTGAGGAAGAATTTTGTGGTACATTTTGCCAACTACACTTTGGAATCCTTTTTTATATTTAACAAATATTTATTTCCACATTTTCTCAACCTTCTCCAACAGCAAGAGCAGTCTTTCCTCTAAATCCACACATTTGTTTCTTATTTTATAGATTAGGTATGGGGAACCTTTGGTCTTCCAAGTGTTGTTGAACCAAAACTCCCATCCTCCCCAGCAAGCATGGCCAATGGCCAAGGGATGATGGGAGTGGTAGTTTTATCAACATTAGAAAAAACCAAAGCTTCCCCAACCCAGTATAAATAGATCTCTTTCAGCTCAGGGTACAGGTCACCTTACCACAAACTGGCACCATTTTGGCAGGTGTGCTGTTACATCTGGTACAGTTTCAGCATCCACCCAATAAGTCTTAAAGAACTCAAATGTGAAATTGCTTGTTTCTTAACAAAAAGTATGTAACGTGTCCCTGGGATCAGCCTGGAAAGTGGCCAATGTGACACCAATTTTTAGAAAGGAATACAGGAAATGTATTCTGGAAATGACACTAGAAAACTAGTGGGAATTACTGTTAATTACTGTTATTGTTAATTACTGTTAATTACTGTTAATGGTTAAACAACCAAGCATATAGAAGAACAAGCCATGCTTGAAGCAAAACCAGCATGGCTTCTGCAATGGTATGTCCTGCCTCACTAACTTTTTAGATTTATCTGTGAGTGTCTATATAGATAGAGGCAATCCAGTTGACATAGAGTACTTGGACTTTAAAAAAAAGCTTTCAATAAAGCACTTCATCGAAGATTCCTGACAAAGCAGTTGTGGAATATGAGGTGAGGTTCTTCTTGTGCAGGATATTGTTAGACTGGGGATGTGGGAAATGTGGCCCTCTAAATATTGCTAAATGTGGGAAATGTGGCCCTCTAAACACCCATTATCCCTGGTCATTGGCCATGCTGACTGGGATGATGGGAGTTTGAGTCCAACGTCTAAAGGGCCACAAGTTAGCCACAACATACAAAAGTTTTGCTAATGCCTCGTTTTTGCATAAGATGTTATCAAAAAGAGGGTGGCGATGGACATCTGTGAATTGCCAGAAGGACCCCTGTGTGCACTGTGTTCAGACAGAGAAAGTGATATGCACCACAGAGTGGTGTAGTAGACAGGCACACAACTTTTAATGCACAAATGAGTCATCATCACAACTCGGCTCCTCTTTCCCATCAGCCCTTGCTCTGAGCAAAGCTTAGCAGAGTCAGCGCACATTGGAACAAAAGGGGGACTTTGTATGCAGTGGCTGTTGAGTAAATTGCAAGCAGCGTGGTTCCATTTTATTTTATGCAAATGTATAGCCTTGTAATAGGTCTGTATAGTAAAAGCTATGGTTTTCCCAGTAGTGATGTATGGAAGTGAGAGCTGGACCATAAAGAAGGCTGATCGCCGAAAAATTGATGCTTTTGAATTATGGTGCTGGAGGAGACTCTTGAGAGTCCCATGGACTGCAAGAAGATCAAACCTCTCCATTCTTAAGGAAATCAGCCCTGAGTGCTCCCTGGAAGGACAGATCGTGAAACTGAGGCTCCAATACTTTGGCCACCTCATGAGAAGAGAAGACTCTCTGGAAAAGACCCTGATGTTGGGAAAGATGGAGGGCACAAGGAGAAGGGGATGACAGAGGACAAGATGGTTGGATAGTGTTCTCGAAGCTACCAGCATGAGTTTGACCAAACTGTGGGAGGCAGTGGAAGACAGGAGTGCCTGGCGTGCTCTGGTCCATGGGGTCACGAAGAGTTAGACACGACTAAACAACTAAACAATAACATAGCCTTGTAATACTATAACAAAAAAGGCACTCTGTAACATTTATGAATTCTGTCGTCGTCCCCCCGCCGCCATTATTTCAGTTGGAAGTCATTTAATTTCCACTCTGCCCTAACTCTTTGGGGTAAATCTAACTTAGGGGTTGCCAATGTTGTGCCCTTCAAATGTTGCTGGATTCCAGCTCCCATGAGTAACGTCCCGGACCACTGGCCATGTTGGCTGGGTTTGATGGGAGTTGGAGTCAGAACATCTAGGACACACCACATTGGTACCCCCCTGATCTAACTGCTCGATTCTCTGCTCAAAATCATTCCTCTACGGTTTGGCATCACTCTCCAAATGCTTCGCGGCTGCTGGGATTGTTTCCAACATGAAGTAAGAACAGAAATTTTGGCACGAATTCTTTCCAGAATTAAATGCGG
The DNA here is from genome assembly GCF_965153285.1 of Podarcis tiliguerta. Lineage (NCBI taxonomy): Eukaryota > Metazoa > Chordata > Lepidosauria > Squamata > Lacertidae > Podarcis > Podarcis tiliguerta. Next base: position 25,087,927 of record NC_139535.1, on the reverse strand, counting down.
ATCCATCATGCTGGAGTTCGCTTCTCAACAAGGGTATGAGAGTTTTGTGCTTTCGTATAAGGTCCCTTCACAAAACAAAACAAAAGGAAAAGAGAAGAGAAGAGAAACTAGGAGGATAGCACAAAAGCTGATGACAGATGCTAAGCCAGAAAGCCAAAGTTAATGCAGAAAGCAGAAAGGAAGGCAGTGTGACAAACTCTCCACTGCACCATTAGATGATAAAACAAGGACTATGGAATAAGAATCCAAACTAGACACCACAGTGCAACCAACACACTTTTATGGACAAGACCCCACTGCCTTCAAATAATAACTCAGACCCAGGTGGATCTGAGCCCAAACACCTGTGTCTTTTTCTAACTCATGTGGGATAACCCCTTTACTTCCACAAATGGAAAATGGTAACATGCCATCTCATAGCTCCTATGTTAGTCTAGTCACACAAGCACATTTTGCATGAAATGTTTTAAACCCACCCCCTCAAAAAAAAACAACAACAACCCAGCTGCTGGCATATCATTGGAACTGATTCTCATAACAATTTATTCCTTAGAATGCTAGGTGCAGCTTTTCAATAAAATTGAAGTACCTACATTTTCCTACTTATGCCAAATGGGAGGCTGATTACTCCACAAAGAACCTGTTTAGCAGGGTTTGAAACTTGGGGTGGAGGGTAAGAGGGCCCTGGATAAAATATTCCTCTGTTGTCCCCTTGCCTCTGTCAGTGGTCCTCAAGGTGTTTACTTGGCTGTGGTGGTAGTGCTGCAATCAGAACCAGGCAGCTGGGTCTAGATACCATTTTAATTCCCCATAATCCCCTGGGGTGATACTAGGTCAGGGGCATTGTGGGAAATTAAAAGGGTGTCTAGACCCAGCTGTCTGATGCTTCTCAGAGTACTGGACCAACGGTGAGGGACGCACGGCAGGCATCAGAAGTGGACCTACTTCTCACCTGCACTGAGACCTTGGCAACTGCCTAAGGATGCCTTGTTGTTGTTGTTATTTATTAAAAAATATTTACAAATTATTAAAAATTTATTAAAAATTTCCAATCAAACCAAATTATATATTCCAAATTATACAAACTATCCAGTAATCAAACAATCCCAATGTTATGCCTAATTATAAATTATTATTTTAATATATATATTATTTTTAGCTGACTTCTCATGCTTTGAGATCGGAGGGAATCCTAATCATCTCATAGTTTTACTGCATTTCAAAATATTACAATAATTCCCTTAATACATTCTGCTGTCAATCCTCCATTCTTTTCAACAGCCTCTGCGTTCATTCTGCAAGTGAGTTGAAGTCCAAATAAAGTGTTTCTGTGTGGATTTTATGTCTTTACTCTTCTTCTTTATAGTCCAAATCTGTAGTCCAAGATTCCTCTCTGTGAATTCACATCCTCTCTTCACAAACTGGTGTTTCTGCCGAATTAGTCCAGGAGCCTTCCACTGCAGGTAGCTGCCTTATCGACACACAGTCCCGACAAAATCAAATCATGGCGTCTGCCCAATGCTGTTCCTTAACCAGCTGCTATTCAAACATTAGCTTTTCCCAGGGAGGGAGGGTATCAAAAACTGGAAGTATTAAAAAGTAAAATGTTAGAGATTTACCCCCCCCCCCATAGCAATATAATTTGATTCAACTAGCTGGTCAGTCTACTTTTGGTTTCACTCCTGGCTCCTTGCTATTATTATTATTATTATTATTATTATTATTATTATCAATACCCCACCCATCTAGCTGGGTTTCCCCAACCAATCTGGGCAGTTTACAGCAGCCCTGCGGTTTAAGGAACTCAGATTGGCAGCAAGGTTTAGTAAGCACAAAATCCAGGGTAAATCTCAGGCCTGCTTCAGAACCATGTTCAGCATGCATCAACACCGAGACCTGCCTTTTGGATCTGACCTCACTGCCTTGCACAAGGCCCACTGGCATGTAGCGAAGCAAATCTAAACATGCTGCTAGATTCACTGAAGCAGCCTAAAAGAAATTTGCCCCACTTTCAGCCTCTCTTCAGAATTGTTTCTCAATAACAGCAACAAGTCCTTGGCTCCAGAGTCCTCCTCAGCAATAGCCTTCAAGAATCCCCATCTAACTTGAAAACAGAGGTCAGCCTGACTTGCCCATTTTAGAAAGCTGGAGTAGAAGGGAGCTTAACCCGCACCAGTGAAGACTGGAGCAGCGTGCTGACAAAAAGATAAAATGAAATTGCAGAGCAGGCCTTTCACCAATCCCCTTTTGTAACCACAAACTGAGCAGTAACCTTGCCAGCTTCTGTCTCCTCTCCTCAAATTCCTTATCAAGCAATAGCTTCTGCATTCTCAAAGTCTGCTGTGTGAATTATTTGGTATCTGTATCTGCGCAGGACGATACATGTTGTCCTTCTCTTCGCAAAGCCCAGTCCCTAGTTTGGTCTGGAGTTGTTCTCATCCTTATCTGCCTTCTTGTTAGGCATCAAAATAATAAATGAATCTATTGCTCCGCAGTTTCTTTTTCTCTGTCTTTTTAACTCCCATGTTAAATGTATATTAACGCGAATGGTGTTGAAGCTGGTGCTGGCACAAAGCCTACTGTTTTAAGCCAATCCAATGGGCAGTAAGGCCTAGTAATCACACACCGCAGGCTGGTAATGAAGACTTACTGAAAACCCAAGTCCTCTCTGGCTGGCATTGGCTTGCCAAATTCATACTGAGTTCCTTTAGTTAGGGATTGCTTGCTGACTTCCACAGGCATCTGGCTGGCTACTGTGAGAACAGGATGGGCCATTGGCCTCATTCAGCAGGCTCTTCTTATGCGCTCTCCTTATGTTCCTACCAGTGACTGAATCTGGGGAAAGGGCCTGCCCAAGACATTTTGCTGCCTGAGGTTCAATAGCAAATGTTACCCACTCCCTCCCCAAGTCAGGGTACATGGCATTCAAGGCTAGCCAAGTTGTTTGGGTACTAAGGCCACATCTGCTGCATACACGTAAAACACTTTAACAGTCACCTCTTCCCTCAAGGAATCCTGGGGTTGTTTTGGTTTGTTCTTGTTTTTTATTATGTATTTTGTGTCTTTATTTTGTATTTTTATGCTGCAAACCACTCTGAGATCTTTGGATGAAGGGTGGTAAGGGATTTAAGTTGTTGTTGGGGAACCATTCCTCTCACAGACTTGCAATTCTCAGAGTTCCCTGGGAAGAAGGATCGGTTGTTAAACCACCATGGTAATTGTAGCTCGTGTGTGTGTGTGTGTGTGTGTGTCTCCTAACAACACTCAGCACCTTAACAAACTACACTTCCCAGAATTACTTGGGGGAAGAAGCCATGACAGTTTAACATGGTGTGTTACTGCTTTAAGTGTATGGTGCTGATGGGGCCTCAAAGTAGACCGACTGAAATCAATTAGACGAGGGACATACACCCAGGCTAAACATTACCAGTAATGTTAAGATTTAGGATGGACACCAGGAACCTGTGGCCTTCCAGATGTTGCTGGAGCCATTGGTCATAATGTTGTGACGGAAGTTGGATTCTAGCAGCTTCCTGGCGACCACAGGTACCCCATCCCTGATTTAGGACAATGGCTGAAGTCCCTATACTCACCCTAACAAATAGCATTGGACTACTGAATATAGTGGTGCCTCGCAAGACGAAATCAATGCGTTCTGCGAGTCTCTTCGTCTAGTGGTTTTTTCGTCTTGCGAAGCAACCCTATTAGCAGCTTAGCGGATTAGCGCTATTAGCGGTTTAGAGGCTAGTAGCGGCTATTAAAGGCTTAAGGGATTAGCAGATTAGCTGCTAAAAGGCTATTAGCAGTTTAGCGGCTTAGAAAAAGGGGGTGGGGAGCGAAAAAAAATCTCAAGACTCGCAAGACATTTTCGTCTTGCGAAGCAAGCCCATAGGGAAATTCGTCCTGCGAAGCGCATCGAAAAACAGAAAACCCTTTCGTCTAGCGGGTTTTCCGTCTTGCGAGGCATTCGTCTTGCAGGGCACCACTGTAATATTAAACACAGTTATATAACCTTCTGCCTTTGGAAAGATGCAATAGTCAACTGATTAACCTTATGTATCACAAAGTGGGGGAAGAAATGCGGCTTCTTTGAGAAAATTGGTTGTATCCTTTGGATGCATCTGCTCTCATTATCATGGACACCATACTTGCCCCCAGCTGAAGAGGTTTATGTTTTTCTATAGCCCCTCTCTACAGATTGATTAAAAATGTGTCCCATCTATCACAGTCTAAACAAATCTTGTGCCTCTGAAGATATTATTAGTTCCTCTGTGATTATTTGGTTTACTCTACTTCCTTAAGCTATTTCCAGATTTAAGCCATTGTTAATCGGTGTGTTGAATTATTGTTATTTTAATTTATTTTAATCTTTATTTTTTTTAATCTCCAGAACTGTACTATATCATCATTGTAGAACTGGAACTAAATAAGTGAAGTTTATCTTGGCTTGACTTTTTACAACTGTGGCTGGTTCTCTGGCACCTATCCCTTGTGGAAATGTATTTATGCAACTGTCAGTCCTCGTAGTTGCTGAAGATTAGATGGGAGCCCTTTTGTTACCAGAGCTTTTGTACCTGATGCGTGATAAAACCTCATTGCTACCTGCTCAGTGTAACAACAAGCACACACTTGGCATTTATATGGCACTTTGGAATGTTCTGAGAGTTGCGTTGCATTTTCTCAGTATCTTTGCAACGAGGGTCAATGGCAGCTTGTGGGTTGTATGATCCAGTGGTGTCTGTTGAACTGCCAAAAGTATCTTTTGATCCAGCAGAGGCTTTTGTCAGTAGTATGGGGAGCGGTTCAAAATTGGTTCAAAATTGGGAAATGAGTACTACAAGGCTGTATATTGTCTCCCTACTTATTTAACTTATATGCAGAATTCATCATGCGAAAGGCTGGACTGGATGAATCCCAAGCCAGAATTAAGATTCTTAATTCTTAATTAAGAATTAAGAATTATGGTGCTGGAGGAGACTCTTGAGAGTCCCATGGACTGCAAGAAGATCAAACCTATCCATTCTTAAGGAAATCAGCCCCAAGTGCTTGCTGGAAGGACAGATCCTGAAGCTGAGGCTGCAATACTTTGGCCACCATGAGAAGAGAAGACTCCCTGGAAAAGACCCAGATGTTGGGAAAGATGGAGGGCACAAGAAGAAGGGGACGACAGAGGAGGAGATGGTTGGATAGTGTTCTCGAAGCTACCAGCATGAGTTTGACCAAACTGCGGGAGGCAGTGGAAGACAGGAGTGCCTGGCGTGCTCTGGTCCATGGGGTCACGAAGAGTCGGACATGACTAAATAACTAAACAACAACAATGGGGAGGGGGGCAATGTCTTCTGATTCCCCTGCCCCCCAGGTCAAGCTGTCCCAAAAGGTTCATCTGGAACTGATTTGGTGTGGGAAGGCTACAGGGGAGAAGGGGAACCGAAAAAAATGGCCTCACTTCCCATTCCACTGACAGAAATCTTCACTGGATCGAAAAGCCCTCTGGGCCTGTGAGGAATACCACTGAATCCAACCTAAGGGAATGGGCGGGTGTGGTCTGGTGTGTATTGTGTATGTGTATATATGTATCAATAGATCCTAGTGCTGCATATGCACCATACATTTAAAGCATACACACCCAAAAAGAATCCCAGGAACTGCAATTTACCCCTCACAGAGACACAATTTTCATAATTCTTAAACTATAGTTCCCAATATTTTTGCGTGGGTGGGTTTTAAATCTTTGGTGTATGAATCCTATGTCCCTGGGTTTGCTTAATGTGGGATGTTACTCCTTTGAAAGTGTTCTGCATTAAACCTTGTTCCTTCAAGAGGCACACGTTCTTATTCAGGTACATTTTGTCATGCGGCACAGACAGTTTTTCTCTGGAGGGTCCTTTCAAGCAAGTGGCTGCCCCTGGGGGACAGTATCCTGCGGTCTTAGAAAGCGACTGTTTGAACTAGGAGTCTCTTCTAAATGTTATCAGTTTTGTGAGCTTAACAGGAGTCACAAACCATTTGAGCTCCGCACAGTTGTCTCTTTGTCTTCAGAGGAAAGGGGGCAGACAGCAAGCCCCTTCCTTACCAGCCGACCTTTTTTATATTTAGAAAATGCCCAGGTTCTGTGTTTCCCTTTTTATTAGCCAGCTCACATTTTTATAGTGACTAGAACTGACGATATGGACAAATTTTGCCTCAAAAGAAATGCTCTGTTATAAATATAAACACAACCCCTAGATGAATTTAGGCATGCCAGGAGAACTTGTCTTCTGTTTAATATTCTTCCAAAACCATCTGGTATCTTACATTCGTGGCCAAGAAACACAGTCATTTTATTTCTTTTAGAAGAAGATTCTGCTTCTAATCTTAGACTCTCTTGGGTACTAGTTCAGACAAAATATTTCAAGCAGTACAACAGAGCCTAACTAGAACTGGTGGGTGGTTTGTGTTAGTCTCCTAGTGATCCCAACAAAAGCAGTTGTGGTCTCGCTGACCACTAGCCAAAATGCTCTCTCTTTCTTCTTTTTCCTTTCTTTAAGAAATTAGGCTGTGTTTGGGTGGGGTGCTGTGCTGTTCCAATTGCTTTCCACACCCATTATTTTAAGGGTTAGCACTCCTACTTCATTAGCGTTCCACAGGAAGCCACAGCAGTGAACTCAACATCTCAAAATGGTGCCTATTGTTGTGCTCATGTTGCTTGGTTGTGGAGAATGTAACTATGCAGAGGGATGGGGAATTAAAAGGTTCATGAAGGCAGGAAAAGGCACCCATAGCCTATCTCAGAATGTGGCATTTTTCACTATACAGCAATAAGTGAGAGCTACAACAAAAATGTTACATTGCAGAGTGCTCCTGGTCAGAGTTCTGGCCAGCCATGTCTTGATCGAAGGTGTGCCAGTACACATCCAGCCATCCATTTTCCATCCTCCCCCATCAGTATTCCATGCCCATGCAATATGCTCAGTTGTCAATAGGCTATTTCATACCCTCTGTGTGTTTGGAGTCTTTGTACTCCTGCAAATCTTCAAATTCCCCCCAGCAGATACCTTCTGCTCATGTCCAACTGGTGCCATTTTGGTTTTCTAAGGATCCACACCCAGAGAAAGAGTTTGTTGTGAACATATGAGTTTGTGTTTAGCATATACAGTGGTACCTCAGGTTACGTACGCTTCAGGTTACATACGCTTCAGGTTACAGACTCCACTAACCCAGAAATAGTGCTTCAGGTTAAGAACTTTGCTTCAGGATGAGAACAGAAATTGTGCTCCGGCGGCGTGGCAGCAGCGGGAGGCCCCATTAGCTAAAGTGGTGCTTCAGGTTAAGAACAGTTTCATGTTAAGAACGGACCTCCAGAACGAATTGAGTACTTAACCTGAGGTACCACTGTACTACGCTGTATAAACCCCATCATACTCAGATCCTGGTAGTTGCAACCTAGAAAACTCCATTGTCTATTTGTCAACAAAGCTGAAGGAAAATGTGTAGCCAAGGTTACCTTACCCCTGTCCTGTCATTCTTCCTTCTCTCCACCTGCTGGACAGGGTAGAGTTCTCATTTAGTGGCCCAGCATATGTGATGGGAGCAGACAATAAGTTAGGTAGCTCCCTCTTCCTTCGTAGCTCCAGAATTACTAAAGGTACAGAGGAGCTTCTCCAATCTGGCAACCCTTTGGAAAGGGAATTCTCTAAGGCAGGAGTGGCAGAATGTAGATCGGAATCTATTGACAGATTCCAGGTGAGCTGAAGTAGATTGGCAAAGATGCCTGAGGTATAACAATAAAGTTACCTCCAATAATATCCTGCTGAAATAGGGTGAGGTAACATGGGAATGTGTTTTCAGAGACTTTCCATTTAAAAACATATTTCTAGAGTGCGCCCTTCGCATTACAGCACTGTACTCCCTTCAGTTTTGGTACTCAAAACAAATTCCTGCACTCAGAATTTCATTCTGACTGTGTAGTTTTTGCAACAGGCTTCAGTTGGTGGATTAAAAAACAAAACACCAAGGTAGATCCTGCAAGCCTGAAATCTGCTTTCCTCTGCTCTAAGGTATGTTCTTTAACCGTTCAAGGCATCATAGGTTAAAATGGAATTACTCCATCACTGACCTGGCTGGAATAGTAAGTTATTGCATGCTGTAAGGAGTGTTTTATGTAGGTAGGTGCGGCTTATTTCGTCAGCTGAGGCATCAGTCCTCTGCTGTGCAGGAAGTCTGCACCACAGGGTTCCTCGCTGACAAGAAAGAGGTGACATCCTACGGGAAAGCTTCAAGTTGTTTTCTTCCACAGTGACAATCTTTGAGATATAATACAACTAACACGTGCCAAACTACAAGAGCAAGTGTGCAGGAAAGAAGCAACTTGTCGGGGTTTCTGAGGTCTTATGGTGTGAATAGGGACGCGGGTGGCGCTGTGGGTAAAAGCCTCAGCGCCTAGGACTTGCCGATCGAAAGGTCGGCGGTTCGAATCCCCGCGGCGGGGTGCGCTCCCGTTGCTCGGTCCCAGCGCCTGCCAACCTAGCAGTTCGAAAGCACCTCCGGGTGCAAGTAGATAAATAGGGACCGCTTACTAGCGGGAAGGTAAACGGCGTTTCTGTGTGCGGCTCTGGCTCGCCAAAGTAGCTTTGTCACACTGGCCACGTGACCCGGAAGTGTCTCCGGACAGCGCTGGCCCCCAGCCTCTAGAGTGAGATGAGCGCACAACCCTAGAGTCTGTCAAGACTGGCCCGTACGGGCAGGGGTACCTTTACCTAGAACACATCAGGTTTGTCCATACCTTATGTGGGTGCAAAGGTATTGAACACACAGTGTCGGCCCATTTTCAAAGAAAGGAAAAACACGTGTATTTAGAAGTCTGGTCCTCTTGGGCTCCATTGCTGATGGATTGTGTGACTTTGGATGAAACATCTGATTGCTGCAGGTTTTCCATCTGAAAGAGAAAAACAAAACAGAAAACCAACCCGCCTTTCCTTATGGGCTTGCTTGAGTGATTACTATTATTTCATGCTTTATGAAATATTTGGTGTAAGAATACATAGCTCTCTGGTCTTGTATATAACCTCTACATTTCACAAGTCCTTTTCTGGCTTTCAGACAAGAAGCATCTGTTGTTCTTTCTCTTAATTGGATACTATTTATAAATTTATTGGCAAGGACACCTGGGTCAGACTCCCAAGTGCACTTGTTCCCGCAGCTTCATTACCGTGTCATGGTATAATAAGCCCATGCTTGCTTCCTTGTGAGGAAACCATACTGATTTCAGAGGGACTGAACAAGCATGGTAAAAGCACCTCCTGAGATAACAATAAGGATGAATGTGTGTGTGTGTGTGTGTGTGTGTACACATACACACATACTAGGCAGTGTTTCACAAGCTTGGGCCCCCAGCAGCTGTTGTATTACAGCTCCCATCATCCCTGACTACTGGTCCTGCATTGGGGACTGCATGATGACGTTCTTACATTTTTGTTATATAGAGGGATATAACAGCATTGAAAAAGTATTTGAAATGAGTTTGGCTAGGGTCTCCAAGGGTTGCTGCACACCAGACAAAAAATATCGCTCAGTGAAATATGAGTTGAAAGATGTAAAATTGCTGAAAAGGCAGAAATAAACTGGGAAGCATCCATAAGCTATTGCAATTCCTCCTCTGTAAGATTCTTTCTCAATAAGGTTGCAGTCCCACAGTCCATCCACACCACTGAAATCTATGGGCCATCCACATTAGCATTCATTTTAGTATTTATATAGTATGTCAGAGCAGAGACGAGCAAATGTTTCAGCCTGAGGGCCACATCTGAGTACAAAAATTGTATGGTATTCCACGAAAAGTATTACCGTCATCTCCAAGAAGGCTATTACTGTGAATTATGAAGGGAGGAGAGCGACAGGAAGTGAATGAACATTTGTTTGTTTGTTTGTTTGTTTGTTTGTTTGCTTGCTTGCTTTGCTGAAAAAGGCTCCTAAAAATAGCCTTTTCTGTATTTCAGATAACGTGAGCTCTTTCTTTAGCATGTCAAACTATTATGCTTTAAAAAGCGGACACACACATATACACGAATCTTTGCGACAACCCCCAAATGCAATGTTATTTAAGCAAGTATTTTTTTTTTTTGAGCTGCAGACCATACTACTTTTCCAACTTTGGTTGGCACATCTGTGTCGTTGGCACAGAGACACACTCTCCTCTGACTGCATGCATGAGGTTCCTGGATGCAGAGCGATTGCAAGGGTTGTCTCCCCTTGGCCTCCCATCTTTGGCAGGCAGCACAGTCCTGCAAGAGGCAGCTGGTCTCCAAAGAAGCATCTGGATTGTGCCTCCATCACCTTGGCAACATGCCAGCTTCCTTGGGCCTGGCAACTAGATCAGTGCATCCAGAAGAAAGCCTCTGGATTGTTCTGTCCGGGGTGGTCTGCTTCCTCAGACCAGAGGCCTATCTAATTAGTCCAGCAGCATCTTCTCACAGTGGTCAACCAAATGGCTATGGAAAGCTTGCACACAGCAGCCATCCTCCCACTTGTGATTCCCAGAAGCTGGAATTCCAAGACAAGGTGCCTCTGACAGTGGAGGTAGTAGAACTACCTGCCTTTCAAGGAAGCATGTTAACTTTTCCTGATCTTCTCACTGAGGAAGCCATGATAATATTCCAGAGGATGGGATGCAGGTAAAGCCACATCCACACCATATATTTAAGACCGAGACCACATAACACCAGTCTTGAAAGACCCACATTGGCTCCCAGTACGTTTCCGGGCACTATTCAAGGTGTTGGAGCTGACCTTTAAAGCCCTAAACAGCCTCAGCCCAGTATACCTGAAGGAGCGTCTCCACCCACATTGTTCTGCCTGGACACTGAGGTCCAGCGCCTTCTGGCGGTTCTCTCACTGTGAGGTTACAGGGAACCAGGCAGAGGGCCTTCTTGGTAGAGGAGCCCGCCCTGTGGAATGCCCTCCTACCAGATGTCAAGGAAATAAGCAACTATATGACTTTTAGAAGACATCTGAAGCCAGCCCTGTTTAGGGAAGCTTTTAATATTTGATGAGTTATTGTAGTTTAATATTTTGCTGGAAGCCGCCCAGAGTGGCTGGGGAAACTCAGCCAGATGGGCAGGGTATACATTATTATTATTATTATTATTATTATTATTATTATTATTACACTGTGGTACCACTCTATATCATCATGGTTTTGCCCTGACAATTCAGGGAGGCGTAGTTTTGTTTAGGGGGCTGAGAGTTGTTAGGAGACCCCCCTATTCCCCACACAGGGATAAAATTTACAGAGTTCCCTTCGAAGATGGATTGTTTATTAATCCAGGGAGAAGGGAAGGAAGTCCCATCATGCTAGTGGTGACCCTTGCACTGGCAGGATGTGGTAGGAATATGGCCTTTTGAATGATGACCATTGCAACTATCAGATGCTGTGAAAAATATAACACATCTTTTTTAAAAACCAAAAAAACCCAAAAGACCTGACAACGTCACATTCAGCATCTCTAGAATTGGCAGGATGGAAATAGATGTTCTTTCCCCTCAGTTTTATAAGAGTGAACCACAATTCATATTGTGTAACAAGCTTCCCAAGCCTCCAAATTTCAATATTGTAATCAGTGGCGTAGCGTGGGTTGTCAGCACCCGGGGCAAGGCAAGTAATTTGTGCCCCCTAACCCGTGGATTTGCGCCCCCTAACCCTAACCCTCAGATGTTGCACCCGGTGCGGCCAGCCCCCCCTGCACCCCCCACGCTACGCCACTGATTGTAATAAAATAAATAAATAAGTGTTTTGCTTGTTCCAATTAGTTTCTGCTCTGCTACAAGGAGCCATTTCCCACCATATAATGTAAAACAAGTACACCTATTTTGTCTGGCAAATATTGGAGGACACTGAGTTATAACTAGTCTCTAGCCTTCTGCAGACACTCACTCAAACACATGCACTGCCCCAAATCCCTGAGCTCTATGTGGGGCCAATGAGATCTAGGGGGAATGGAGAAGTGGAAGCCAGAGGCAGAAGAACTAGCTACTGGGTAAGAGTTTGGTCATAAATTAAAAACCCTTCAACCAGTACATGATCAAAAGCTTTTGCTTGGCAGGCAGACTTTTGAAAATTAAATGTATGCCAAGAACCTGCAGGTTTTTGGCTTCCTGACTAGGGTTGAAAATCTTGGATGCTGTAGGGTTTACAGCGAATGCTCTGACATAATAACTGAAAATATATTTGTAAGAGATAACCCTTCCTGTAAAGATAAGACTCACTAAATTCAGAAAATAGTAGAACCTCGGAAGAAAGGAGCAAAATCTCTGTTGAATACATGATAACTAAAGGGTGTCATGCCAAGAAAATCTGGATTGTGCCCATAATTTAATAGTGCAATGCTATACATGTCCACTCAGGTTTAAGTACTCCCAAATAAGGGAGAATAAGATTGCACCCTCAAATGACCAATCCAGAGGATAACGGGGAAACACCTTTCTGTAGATTATTTTCATTGGCAGAGAGTCTGAAACAGTTCTGACTCTGTAGAGACAAAGACATTTTGCCTAGTATAACATTTCAGATGCTATATTTGCTCTCTGAAATGTACTGGGTATGTCCCGTGGTTGATAGTTAAGAGTCAGTTAGCATGAGGGCCAAATTCTGTTCTGGACAACCTCCCTAGGGCCACATACCAGAGGCAAAAGTCTGTGGAGCAAGGAATGGAAATTTTGCCTTTGTACAGTGGGCAAGTTTCTATAAACACACCTACCTGTCTCTACCCTCTATTTAGGCAAGCAAGGGGCATTACCTCAGTTCATGGACACATTCCCACTGAGCCAGTGAGGGGTAGGGCCTGGGTTGACTTACGTTAGCCCATTAATTTCAGTGGGATTTAGGGCAGGTTTAAATGGTGTTTAGATCCACAAGCTGTAGAACAAATTTGTTCATTCAGATACCAAAGTATAGTGGTACCTCGGGTTACAGATGCTTCAGGTTACAGACTCCACTAACCCAGAAATAGTACCTTGGGTTAAGAACTTTGCTTCAGGATGGGAACAGAAATTGTGTGGCGGCAGTGGGAGGCTCCATTAGCTAAAGTGGTACCTCAGATTAAGAACAGTTTCAGGTTAAGAACAGATCTCCAGAACGAATTAAGTTCTTAACCCGAGGTACCACTGTATACTCTTTAGTGAAGTGTCATATGGAGCCCGTGAAAGTCAAAACAAAGAAAACCATAGTGACATTGGTGAAGTTCTATTACAGCAAAGGAGCATTTGTTCCTGGTATTTAGGCGCTTGCTTAAAGGATCAAATCCATGCCCTCCCCAGTCTGAGGTTTTACAGAACATGGACTGCAGCTGCATTCATGGTGCTCATTAAATTCACTGGCTCTGATCTAGCTGGCTCTGATTTGAAAGCTGAGGGACTCACCAGCTCATTGCAACCTAACATTTTTCACCACTTCTTTTCGCCACACCTAATGTTGGGAGGACAGCATTGCAAATTTGGGAAAAGTACAAATTCCACACGACAGCTACCTTCAGTTCGCTTACTGATTCGCGAAGTGAAAATTACCCGATGAATTTCTCCCCATCTCTGCCTGGGACTGGCTCACATGCAGATCCGTTAATATATGAACCAGGTTTAAACGCTGGTGAAAATCATCGGGCAAGTTAGCTGTTACTAGCTTAAGTCTCTCTGATTTGGTGGATTTTGTCAGGATAAAAATGGCAAAACTTTTCTAGGCTGGGCCAATACGTCCAGATATTTTGAATGGATATTCAAGCACATAGATTCAGGCTGCTCACTCGGTAATTAATCCGATCCTATAGAGTGGGAAGGATCTGGATTTCAGACCCACATAAATGAAACGTTCCTCTCTTTGTGTGTGTGAGCGTAGTGTAATGTTTGCACTAATATTATATCCAGAGCTGTCTGTAAGTAAAAACAGATCCTTCATGATAGGGAAGCTATTTGCTGAGTTGGTATTTAGGATTACGGCTCCATTCCTTCAGATGTTGCATATCTATTCACTTAGGCTGCGATTTTCCTCCGGGCGTCCCATCTGCAAAGATTCACAACGCCAAGCTGTACGAGACTTGTCTGTATATCATCCAAACTGCCAATAAAAAGTCATTCAAACCCTATACCACCCAGGAACTGGTGGCCACAGCAGGGGCTGATCTATAATACCATTCCTCAGTTGATGGCTCTTTTAAGTGTAAGCATAAAAGTATGTTGATTAAGCCTGGAAATACAAACAACAGCAAAAGCATTTATTGTTTGACCTTTTAGCATTGAGTTTGGAGCTGGTTTTAAAGAATACAGAAGAAAAAAGCTTAGGGATTCAGATGGCCATCATTACCCTCAAAGGATGTATCTTTCCCCCCTTAACCACAGTGAAAGAAATGGGTTTGCCAATGTAGTCTTGTCACACGGCATAATATTATTTCAAAGGATTTAATGCCGAATACTGTTCCTTAAAGAAACCATCCCACTATCATATCCTTTCTCGAAAACGTTGACGCAATCCTAAAGACTTCAGTTCTAGACACTTACATGGTGGGGGGAAAGCGCCAAGTCAACACAACGGAAATTGTTTCTGAGTAAGCAGATAGGATTGTGCTATAAAAGTCACCATTCGCTTTACAGGCTTGGGATGAAATATTTTGGTTAGATCCTGGGGTTTCTTTCGCATGAATCTTTTTAGGTTGTCCAGGTTTCCTGTGTACTCTTCAGAATCTGAAGCAATCTGAGGATATGACCCCATTGGCCCTCTTTAATGCAATTTACAGACAATCATGCCATTATGTTTTATATCTTACTTGCATTCAAATTATTTAATTTGAGCCACCCAGAGAACTTTGTGATATGCCATGAATGGATGGGTGGATCCTAGCCATGTCTACTCAGAAGTAAGCCTCATTGGGTCTAGTGTGATTTAGATAAGTGTGTATACTATAGAATTGCAGCTTTACTCAAATAGATACCACCAGTAATGTGTACAGCCTGATCATAACACTATATGGCCTGCTTGTCTTCAGTGTTTTGAGAGCTAGAAACAATACCTCACAGAAGGCAGAAACTTTACAGTATTTCCTAGCGTCTTTTCAGATACATCATATTTCAGTTTTCCCTGCCACTTATACTTCAGTTGATTGTGGCTAGAATAAATGCAAAGTTTTCACTTGGCCATAGCAATTTGATAGGCTGTGAGTCATGTGATTGCCATGGGTACATATTGCCTAGTGACTGTGGCATCACTGGTGAAGAACAACCATATACTCTGTTCTCATGCATGCAACGTTCTGAGAATACCAAAAGTGTTTTGATTTCCTTTTTCGGGTTGCACTGATCCAACAGAAGCCCTGAAACAACCTTCTAAAATAAAACAAAGCACACACATAAAACCTAAGTTGCTGGATACCAGCAACTATCCCTCCCTCTCATCCCACCAGCAGTTTCCTCCCATTTCATGAACAATTTTTCTTTTTTCATTATCTTTAATTATTTGACATGCTGTTTTTCTTTCCAGTGCTATAGCACACTTTGGCCATGCTTGATTTTTGATTTTTTTTAAGGAAGGGGAACCTGTGATGAGGCCATTCTTCTGCAGCAAGATGATGGTGTCCTTATTGCCATCCAGGATAAATCTGGGCTAGGGCAGAACACTGCTCTAGCATGAACGGTGAAGGTGATGTGAAGAGGTCCTAATGTTAGTAATATTGATTTGGACAAACATTTGTGGGCTCCTTCTGGCCTGCACATTGACCCAAACCACATCTGCACCTGATTGTGAAGATGTTATCCACCCTCTCTCCACAATAGGAGGCACTGTCCAGCCTTGTGTTCTTTCCCCAACTAATTTCCCACAGGCTCACCTATTTTCTGCAGTCCCTTACCCAGAGCAGGTAACGTCAGAGCTCCACCACCGTAGACGTGGTTGACCTCCCTCAGCCTTCAAAGGCCTGCTTTCATCCCGAGCCAGGGCAGAACGCAAGAACAATGGCTTTTCAGGGAAAGTGTGCCCAACAGACTGAAGTAATTTTAAGAACGGATTGGCCTCTTTTGTATTCCCGGGGTTTATTTTAACTTGTTTGGACATGTATATTACATTAGTTACTAATAGGCTGATGTGGTTTACAAAAATTGGACCTTGCAGGGTAGCGCTAGCTAGTGGCTGCAAAGCATGTTGAGAAACATCCTGACATGCATCCAGGAACATACCTAATTCTGCCAAACATGCTTCTCACACTCAGCTTCCAGCTGGTCTGGGCTTGTTGCTGGGGATGGGGGGGGGGGGTTAACCACGGTTTGCCACATAATGACCATATGCGCAAAGTATAATAGAGTTTCTCTGCCAGTATTTGCACTAAGGCCTGTAACTCAGTGGTAAAGCATCCGTTTTGCATGCTGGAGGGCTCGGGATCAACCCCCCCTCCCCGGTGGGGCTCGAAATATCCTTTGTCTGAAATCCTGGAGAACTGCTGCCAGTCAATGTAGGCAAAATTGCATTTCCCAGGGTTTTTGCTCTCTGGGATGTCGCACGCTGTATTGTTTTTAATATTTGGTTGGAAGCTGCCCAGAGTGGCTGGGGAAACCCAGCCAGATGGGCGGGGTATAAATAATATATTATTATTATTATTATTATTATTATTATTATTATTATTATTATTATTTATTATTTATTATTATTATTCAAATTTTAAGGCACCAGGGAAGGAAGTTGGTGGTTGTTTTAATTTGTAGTCAGAAAACAACTTTTGAGGAACATGCAGTGGTATTTGCAATGCATCTGAACAGCGGTGGAGCTTCATGCTCCAGCACCAGGGGTGGAGAGCAGGCGGGGGCAGGGCTGGTGTGCGTCCCAGGGGTGGGGCGCACCGCCCAAAGGAGCAGGGTGCACGTCCTGGGGGTGGGGGGCCCCGCCTAAGGGGGAGGGGCACCCAGCGTGGGTAGGGGGACAGCTGCAATGGAACCCCACCAGGATCGCACTGCCAAGGGCAGTGCGCTCCCCCCGCCCCCCTCTTCTTCCACCAGTGCATCTGAACCCTGAAAGTTGTACAAGTCCATGTTCTTCAGAGCCTATAAACTTTGGTGATGTCTCTTCTTTTAAATACACAAACCCATCAGTCCATCTAGGGACGCGGGTGGCGCTGTGGGTAAAAGCCTCAGCGCCTAGGACTTGCTGATTGAAAGGTCGGCGGTTCGAATCCCCGCGGCGGGGTGCGCTCCCGTCGCTCGGTCCCAGCGCTGCCAACCTAGCAGTTCGAAAGCACCCCCGGGTGCAAGTAGATAAATAGGGACCGCTTACTGGCGGGAAGGTAAACGGCGTTTCCGTGTGCTGCTCTGGTGCCGGTTCGCCGGAGCAGCTTTGTCACGCTGGCCACGTGACCCGGAAGTGTCTGCGGACAGCGTCGGCTCCTGGCCTCTAGAGTGAGATGAGAGCACAACCCTAGAGTCTGTCAAGACTGGCCCGTACGGGCAGGGGTACCTTTACCTTTTTATCAGTCCTCAAGGTTCTTAAATTAATCAGCTTAAACGAGATTGTTTCCTTCATTTCACATGCTTGAAACCTTTCTCTCTCTCCCTCCCTTACATTGTCCCCACTCTGCATTTCTGTAAATGTTGTTTTATTCACAAAGGGGTTTCCCTTATTTGTGACAAACTGAAATATTTCAATAAGGAAAGATGGCTAAAGTATTGCATATCAAAGCAGTATGAGGGGTTCTGTGGGTTGAATGAATAAGACAACAAACTTTCTTATATAGACACAGACTTGGTAAAAACAAAACACTAAAAGTACATATACACCGTTTTAAAATATATCATAATTCTATTAGCCAAAGACAGACAGAAACTGAGATAGAATAAATTTAACAGAATCCCTTTCCCTAGTCTTTGCTGTAGAAATGAGAATTCTAGCAATTATCTCCATTATTGTTTTGTGTCAGCCAATAAGAAAGGGGGGGGGGGTTATTAAGAGAAAGTACAAAACAGAATCAGACATACATGAAATTTCCATAAAAAAAGGCAAAAATCTCTGATTTTACAACCATTGTTTTGATTCCTGCTAGGAAAAAAAAATCAGTTGCCAGGATTGTTGATCTGGAATCATCAAGTGGCTTCTCAGTAGAATATTCAGACCTGTGGGTTGTTTTGTGGATTTATTGTGCCCTGCATCATGGGACTTGCAGTGTCCAGGTTACTGAGCACATACAGGGTTCAAGGCTGCGCTGGTCTTATTAACTTATCCTGCGTCCCTTCAGACATCCTCAAACATTTCAGCTGAGGTTTACTGCTAAAATCCAGTAAATCTAGGTAGCATCTGTTCTGCCAAAGTAACAGGGTTTAGTAGTGATCCTGTCCGGCCGAGAAGACATAATTTGAGCATACGATTGTAATGAAAGGGATAGGAAGAGTATCTCAAGAATGGTGTCCTTCATACAAACCTGCTCAAAGCGCTTTATTCAACATTCAGTGCCCTGCCTTTGGTCCACCCACCATCAGATATATGGTTGGAGGATCCTTTGAAGGACCAGACTTTGGGAGGCCCTCAGCTTAGTGCTACCTATGGGCTCCCCAACACACACACACACACACACACACACACACACACACACACTATATGGTCATGCAGTCAAGCATGGATCCCATTTGAAAGTGGCGTCACTGGCCACCCATTGCTAAAATGATCTTCTGGGGGCAGGCTGAGGAGTGGCAGCATAGTTGGGTTGAGTCAGTATGAGGTAGTAGACACAGAACAGCAATTGGATCTAGCCAGGACTCCAACTTTTACTGCCAAGGAATCCACCTTGCCTCCCCTAGGGCATATCTAACTAAAATCGAAGTCCCTAAACACAGAATTGCTATTATCCTGGCTCGATGTCATGCCCTCCCCTCGGCCATCATTGAAGGCTGATACCGGAAGATTGACTACCCAGAAGACAATGCTCCTGGGACTTGGGACAAATAGAAACGTTAGAGAATGTCCTTCTCCAGTGCCTGTACAGCGGTACCTCGGGTTACATACGCTTCAGGTTACAGACTCCGCTAACCCAGAAATAGTACCTCGGGTTAAGAACTTTGCTTCAGGATGAGAATAGAAATCATGCTCCGACAGCGCAGCAGCAGCAGGAGGCCCCATTAGCTAAAGTGGTACCTCAGGTTAAGAACAGTTTAATAATAATAATAATAATAATAATAATAATATCTTTATTGTCATTGCCCCCTTCGGGGACAACGAAATTACTTGACTGCTCCATAAAAACACTAATTAAACAATACAGTATAATACAGCAAGGGAGATTAGATGACTTTCAAAGTCCAGGCTTCCCATTCAGGGCCGAGATCGCTCTGGAGAAGAAGCTGTTCTTAAGATGGCTCGTTCTTGTCTTCATCGTCCTGTATCTCCGTCCCGACGGCAAGAGCTCGAAGAGACAGTGACCAGGATGCGATGGATCTTTTACTATGTCCAGTGCCTTCCTATGGCACCTTGTGGCATAAATCTGCTCTAAGGTGGAGAGTGGGCAGCCAACAATGCTCTCTGCTGCCTTAACAACCCTGCACAACCCCATCCTGTCCTGAGTAGTACAGCTTCCGTACCACACACATAAGCCATAAGTGAGCACGCTCTCAATGGCACAGTGATAGAAGGCAAGCAGCAGTTTCTGTGGAAGATGGTTTTTCCTTAGTATTCTCAAAAAGTACAGTCTCTGCTGCGCCTTCTTCACAAGGTTCAGGTTAAGAACGCACCCCCGGAACGAATTAAGTACTTAACCTGAGGTACCACTGTATTCCAGAGACATCCTTACTAGTCTGATTTCCCCATTACTTCATAAGTACCCAGGGTGCACAGGACAATTTGACACCTCCCTTTTGCTCTTGGATACCGATCGTGCTGCGACGTCTAGTGTTGCTAGGTTCTGCATAGCAGCGCTCGAGATTCGTAGGAGGATGACCTGTGCCACAAATCAGCTTTAATGAACATATCAGAGTGTTCTGTAGATGATAGTTAAAGCCTTTATATATCAAGCTTTTGTGCTCTTCCACACTCGCCCAATGTTCCTGACCCTTCTTTTGGATTCTTTTAGCTTCTTTTAAATTCTTATAGACTTTTATATTCACCTTGTCTAAATGCTTTTTAGATTTTAAATGTTGGTCTATGACCATGATAAAGATTTGCATTGAGTCAGTGTGAAAGGTAGTGCAGTGCCAGCCTGACTACTGGTGCTGAGCCTGGTACTTGGGACAGGGCCTTTTCATCTTAAATCTGAAATAACCTTTCTAAGGAGGTCTATTTGGCACACAGCTGTTTGCTTTTAGACAGGCAGGGAATACAATTGTACAAGCTTTCCCTGAGCACTGCTCTTAAAAGTGTCATTTTGATTGCTGCTGCTGCTGCCTTTTAACCTGCTTTTAGTTTTAATTATGTGGCTTTATTGTGCGGCTGTTTTATACATTATTGTAAGCCTCCTTGTGTATATTTATGAAGATGGGAAAGGAGTGCAGAAATAATAATAATAATAATAAAAACTTTTTAAGATGGGAATATTTTTATGTGGGTGAACAGGGGATTATTTCAATGGCTAATTTCTTTCTGCACCCCTTGAAAATAACAACAACAACATCAACATCAGCATTTTGCTTACTAATGTAAATGCTTGCAAGCTAAAAAGCCCAAGGAAGCATAGCTAATACATAGCACACATCTTTCGAAATAATCTGGAAATAAGATTGCAATGGATTATAATGGATTTTATTGTGCTTTTTCACATGGAGTGCCTTATGGACAGGAGAAGCTATAAAAGCAATATCATTACTATTATTGTTTGAACTATCCAGGCAAACTTAGGCACTTTAAAATCCTGCTCTTCTTCAGAGCATTGTATTGTCCTTGTCATCACCAAAAGTTAAGTCAGTCGAGGTTAATTCTGTACCGATATATAAACCATGTGGGATTTGCGATGGGTTGTGGAAAGTCAAAGGAGCATTCACTGGGCACGTTGGCAGTGGCAGTCAATCGTCCCTGTACAAGAATGACACTGTGAATTGCATGTCCTTCCAGTTTTTGTGTGGCAGGGCTATTCTGTAGCAATGTCAACTGAAATCAACCACAATTACAGTGGTACCTTGGGTTACATACGCTTCAGGTTACAGATGCTTCAGGTTACAGACTCCGCTAACCCAGAAATAGTACCTTGGGTTAAGAACTTTGCTTCAGGATGAGAACAGAAATTGTGCTCCAGCGGCGCAGCAGCAGCAGGAGGCCCCATTAGCTAAAGTGGTACCTCACGTTAAGAACACTTTCAGGTTAAGTACGGATCTCGGGAACGAATTAAGTACTTAACCCGAGGTACCACTGTACTTACCGCATTAGTAAACTGGTTACAATGGTAACATACCATGCAGGGAGGGGGCAATCACTACTCATTTCCACATTTGTAAGAACTCGGTCATTTAGTATGGCGGCACCTGAACTTTGGAACTCCCTGACTATTGAGATCTGGCAGGCGCCATCACTGTACTTTTTGATGTCTGCTAAAAACATTCTCATTTAGACAAGCCTACTTAGATTCTTAGGGACGCGGGTGGTGCTGTGGGTTAAACCACAGAGCCTAGGACTTGCCAATCAGAAGGTCAGCAGTTCGAATCCCCGCGACGGGGTGAGCTCCCGTTGCTCGGTCCCTGCTCCTGCCAACCTAGCAGTTGAAAAGCACCTCAAAGTGCAAGTAGATAAATAGGTACCGCTCCGGCGGGAAGGTAAACAGTGTTTCCATGCACTACTCTGGTTCGCCAGAAGCGGCTTAGTCATGCTGGCCACATGACCTGGAAGCTGTACACCGGCTCCTTCGGCCAATAAAGCAAGATGAGCGCTGCAACCCCAGAGTCGGTCACGACTAGACCTAATGGTCAGGGGTCCCTTTACCTTTACCTACTTAGATTCTTAGGAAGTTGAGATAATTTTAATCCGTTTTAGTATTTTCAACTTAGTGTGTTTCTAAGCATGGTTGTGAATTTTTCTTGATTTGTCTTTTTGTAAACTGAGGTTGTTGGGGGGTTTTTAACAGTCAAGTGGAGTATAATCTTTATGAAATAGATAGATTATGGTTTCTCCATGTTTCCAACTTCGGTTCTCCATATTTCCACACCAATTCGCATTTTAAAAAGTCCTCTAGAAAATGCAACAGCCTTTTGGTGCTATTTTTCCCAATACACACATTTTCCAATGCTATTTCCCCCAATATACATTCACTAATGTATGCATTTTAATGCACTCCTTGGCCTACATGCATTATTGTGCATGTTACCTAGCAGGAGAACTGCACTGTAAAATTCAAAGTGCAAATTTTGAAAGGTAGCTGTGCTATGGTTCCCATATTGTCTTGGAAGATGCAGATTTGGTAGCTTCTCTTTGAATTGAAATGAATTTCTCCCCTATCCCCAATGGCTTTTTTCAGCCAGAACTCAAGGGAACTCAATTCCAGCACTTCTCATGCGGGCTCCATGACCATTTTAAGAGAACAAGGGAGGTGTTCATGGTGAGTTCTGGCACCTCTTTTTCTAGAGAAATAGCACTGTAGTGTGTGTGTGTGCGCGTGAGATAAAAATATAGATAAAAACCTTGTTACATTAATTTACTGACCTCCCTTCACCCAACAGATTTACCTAAACTCTGCGTAGTGCAACTTGGATTATTTACTAGGTAAAGGTAAAGGTACCCCTGCCCATACGGGCCAGTCTTGCCAGACTCTAGGGTTGTGCGCTCATCTCACTCTAGAGGCCAGGAGCCAGCGCTGTCCCCAGACACTTCTGGGTCACGTGGCCAGCGTGACAAGCTGCATCTGGCGAGCCAGCGCAGCACACGGAAATGCCGTTTACCTTCCCGCTGGTAAGCGGTCCCTATTTATCTACTTGCACCCGGGGGTGCTTTCGAACTGCTAGGTTGGCAGGCGCTGGGACCCAACGATGGGAGCGCACCCCGCCGCGGGGATTCGAACCGCCGACCATGCGATCGGCAAGTCCTAGGCGCTGAGGTTTTACCTACAGCGCCACCCGCGTCCCCTGGATTATTTACTAGAAAAAACAAATACCCTAGCTTGGGACTGAATACTGCTTGTTCTCATTGTATTTTATTCGCTGCTTTTATTTTCTTCCATTTACTGCCCACCCCCCACCCCCCCGCATTACGTTTACCACGGAGAGCAGAGGGTCAAATACCCTTGCTTGAAATGGCTGGTGGAAACCGTTTCCCAGAAAGGCAAATTTCAGCAAGTGAGGTTTTCTCCCCTCAGGCCTGCTCTACAAGATGAGAAACGGCACCTATGAATAGGACCCTTGTCCTGCATTGAAGCTGCAAACCTTATCAAACCACACCTGCTCAACTTGTGACCTATACGCAACTCACCAGAATTGTGTTGGTGGGCTATGGGGTCTGTCTAGTCCTTGATGACCCTATTGTTGTTTTTCCAGCTTAAAGGTAAAGGTACCCCTGCCCATACGGGCCAGTCTTGACAGACTCTAGGGTTGTGCGCCCATCTCACTCAAGAGGCCGGGGGCCAGCGCTGTCCGGAGACACTTCCAGGTCACGTGGCCAGCATGACATCGCTGCTCTGGCGAGCCAGAGCCGCACACGGAAACGCCGTTTACCTTCCCGCTAGTAAGCGGTCCCTATTTATCTACTTGCACCCAGGAGTGCTTTCGAACTGCTAGGTTGGCAGGCGCTGGGACCGAACAACGGGAGCGCACCCCACCGCGAGGATTCGAACTGCCGACCTTTCGATCGGCAAGCCCTAGGCGCTGAGGCTTTTACCCACAGCGCCACCCGCGTCCCATTTTTCCAGCTTAGGCAGGTAGAAAAAGCAAGCCATTGACTGGGTCTGTAATATTAGGGTATTTAGAGCCTGTTCACCCATTTCTTGCCTGAAAGGGCAATGGGGGGGGTGAGGCGTTTAGTCCTGTCTCCAAGGTTACATGGCTCCACCCAAGCTCTCCCATGTTGAGGCTTAATTTTTCGAGGGCACCTTTTCTATCCACATGGGCTCCCCATGTGATTTAGGACTCTGATCTTTCAAGGGTCTAAATCACACAGGGAATCTGTTAAAATAGCAAAAATGTATAGAACAAGTTTCTAATATGTGTTGGAAGTGTAAAGAGAAAGAAGGCACGTTTTACTACATGTGGTGGAATTGTAAAGTAATCAAAAGCTATTGGGAAATGATTTATAATGAAATGAAAAAAAATGTTTAAGATAACTTTTGGGAAAAGACCAAAAGCTTTTCTGTTAGTCATTACAGGCCAAGACTTGCCAAAAGAATGGAAGAAACTCTTTATGTATGCTATAGCAGCGGCTAGGATGCTACTAGCCCCCAAATGGAAAGAAGACAAGATACCAACAAAAGAAGAATGGAAAGAAAAGCTGATGGAATACGCTGAAATGGTGAAACTTACTGGGAAACTAAGAGACAAGGACAACAGAGACTTTAAAAAGGACTCTGTTTATGGTGAATCTACAGAAACATTGCAAAGAAGTGGACTCACAAGCAGGGTTTGAGTAAACACTTACAATTAAGAAAATAAACAAAAAAAGTTAAGAGACAATAAAGGGGTAAATAATAAAACATAAGATGTGACTTGGGAAATAGGGCATAAAAATTATAAGAATATAACAATATTTAATTAAAAGATTACAAAATTAAGGTACAACAAATTAGGCAGGACAAGCAATATTTAAAGAACAAGAAGGGGACGCTGAGGGAAGCCATGGGAGGGGGTTCTATATATGTTATATGTGATAATGATTTTGTTGAAAATAAAATTGAAAACTTAATAAATATATATAAAATCACACAGGGAATCTACACAGAGAGGAAGGTTCCCCACCTTGGAAGTTAACCCTCAACAATATGAGGTGGGTAGAGGAGCTGCGACCCCACCACCACCATTTTGTGTCCATGTTGCCCCTTCGCACAAGTAACACGAGAAGAGGGTTTTTAAGAAGCCAAACTCCTGGTCATGTTCACACCATGCATTTTAAAACACTCTACTGTCAAAGGGGGACAAAGGGTTTAGCCAGAAGTTCCCAAGATGATCTCTAGCAAGATGCTTCTAGTACAACCAAGCCTTTGTCAACCCAAGCAGTTGCTGGATGGCTGGAGGAAGATATAGTCCAGGCTTACGCAAACTCGGCCTTCCAGATGTTTTAGGACTACATCTCCCATCATCTTTAACTAGCAGGACCAGTGGTCAGGGATGATAGGAATTGTAGTCCCAAAACATCTGGAGGGCAGAGTTTGCCTATGCCGGCTGTAGTCCAAACTCTTTGGTGAGGCAGGTCTAACCCACTTTACAGAACTGTTGTGAGGATGACAAATATATATATACTACCCCCCCCCCCGAAAAATGTGAGAAAGAAAATAATCAGCATGTTTCAGCTTTAGTTATTAAAACTGAAAGCCGGTTGATTTTGAAGGGTCTTTGCAGTGCTATCCTCATTTAAGGGGGATTAGAACAGTACCCAATCCCACACACAAACCACACTTCCACATTATACAGTGGTACCTCAGGTTACATACGCTTCAGGTTACAGACTCTGCTAACCCAGAAATAGTACCTCGGGTTAAGAACTTTGCTTCAGGATGAGAACAGAAATCGTGTTCCGGCAGCGCGGCAGCAGAAGGCCCCATTAGCTAAAGTGGTGCTTCAGGTTAATTACAGTTTCAGGTTAAGAACAGACCTCCAGAACGAATTAAGTTCTTAACCTGAGGTACCACTGTACTGTACTACAAGTCATACTTTAATTCAGGCATAGGCAAACTTGGCCCTCCAGCTGTTTTGGGACTACAACTCCCATCACCCCTAGCTAACAGGACCAGTGGTCAGGGCTGATGGGAGTTGTAGTCCCAACACATCTAGAGGGCTGAGTTTGCCTATGCCTGCTTTAATTCATCATTAGCTACCATTCTGTATTATTCTGGTTTGAGTGGCATCACCTTGGTGTTCCACTGGTGCCATATGTTGATTGGCCAGTGGGAGCTGTCGCCAGCTTTTGATTGGTGCCACACATGTATTGGTATTGTGGTGATATCATCAGCATATGCCATGATAGGAATAGCTGGGGGTGGCTGTCATTTTTCATTGTACCGCCCCCCCTCCTTTTTTTGCTGCTGCTGCTGTTTCCTTTGCTTTAGACACAGCTTGGAGAACCTCAGGCTGCCTAGTAGTTAAATCACTGTAGGTTCCTATATAGTGGCAGCACCTAGCTGGGCCATAGAATCACCCTATCAAGCGTGAACTTTGACCTCCTTTGAATTATGCAACTCATGTTGTGGAAGTTTACTCCGGAGTAAATCACAATGAATGGGGCTTACTTCCAAGGAAGTTTATCTTGTTATAAATAAAGCTTTACTTTGCAAGAGGTTTCACTAAGAAAAACTAACAACAACAAAATCCAAATAAGCAGAGAATAAACAAAAAACCAAGGGAGAAAGGTAAGATTCTTGTGGCTGGTGACCTCCCCCCCCCCCCCTCTTTCTCTCTCAGTATCAAAGGAAGCGACAAAGGGTTTTTCCACACTCCATAAAGTGTTAATAATGCGCGCGATTGTTCCAGATTAACTCTCAGTCCAGGGAACGATAAATAGGTGCGAAGCTTGCCTGCTGCCGCCTATACTTTTCAAAGTAGCTTCCTCCTTCTTTTTGGAAGAAAACAAATTATAGAGAAGGGGAGTAATTCAAGCGGGCAGTTTTGGCTTTCAGCAGACAGGGGTGGAGAGAGAGAGAGAGAGTGAGTGAGTGACGAAGGAGGAGTGCACAAAAGGAAACCGAAGAGCGGGCCACTAAAAACTTTTTGTGGAAATGATTATATTGTGCCACATTTATTGGCAGTCCTGGCTGCAGAATTCAGCCGCCACCACCCCCAACCCCGGCCCTGATCGCTCTTCCAAAAGCTTAAGATCTCGGATCTCTCGTGCCTTTTGGGCTCGGTTTCGGAAGGAGGCCCAGCCCGTTCGATTTCCACCCGAACCTGCAAGAACCAACGTTTCATTTGGAAAGGCGAATCCCCGAGCCTCGCTGCGGGACACTCTTCTCGCAAGTAACGCGGGGGACACGGACGCACGCACGCAACCAACTCCTTCTCTCTCAATCCCCTCCTTAAAGGGAGGCGGGATCTCCGGGCATTTGATCTCTGCGATCCCGCCCCTACTCCGGTATCCTAAAGTGGTTCCCAAGCACTCTCTAGTCCGGCAGGCAAACGGGGGGGAGAGGGAGAGAGGGGTGGGTGGGAGAGCAAAGGAGGCAGCCCACCAAAAGTGCAGCGGCGTCTTTCCCGCCCCCCCCCCCGCACGCCAGCCCCTCTTCCCTGCACTATGGTGCACCCGATCCACCGCGCTCGAGTCTTTCCGCTCCTGCCGATCAACAACTCTCCAGAGCGGGCAGTGGTGGCCACAGCAGAAAGCGACTCGGATCGGAGGGATCCCCACGTTTAATAAAAGTGAAGTTGCGGGAGGTGGAGGAGGAGGAGGGAGGGAGGGAGGAAAGAAGGAGAGAGGGAGGGAGGAGGGGAGGCAGCCAAGGAGAGTGGGGGGAAAAGCTCTCTCTGAAGTTTTGGCTCCAACAACCCCCCCCCCCGCTCTCCTCGCTCCCCCCCACCCCACCTCCAAGCAGCAAGAAGGCGAAAGAAGGGGACGAAACGGGGGTGTGGAAAGGCTGACCCGCTGCAACGGAGCGGCACAAACCACCATGCAGCTTGTGTTATGGGCAGTGGGATTAAGCACGCTCTTCCTGCAAGACTTCTTGAATGTAGCCGGTGCAGCAGCAAGGAAGGAAAGGTTGCATCTGAGACAAGGTAAGATACAGCAGCGCCTGAAATAATTTCTTTTTTAAAAAAAATAAAATAAAAATAATTTTCTTTTTCTTTTTAAGTTTGGCATTGCTTTGCTCGTGGCGGGGTGGGCTGAAGGGGGTGTCACGCTTTTCTTTTCAACGCGGGCAGGCAAATCTGCAAAGCGCAGAAAGCGTTCCTAAGCAATTGGAGCTCCAGACGTATCCAGTCTGCTAGCAGCTCCGCCTACAAATATATGTATGCTGTGCTTAAGATTTCGAAACACTTGCAGCCCCGCAACATTGCTGTCGGTAGTTCAGCCTCCTTTGCTTTTCTCTTTCGCTGCCTGTGGCTGGAAAGCAGCCTCCCCTAAACATTTTTTTTAATAAAAAAACAAAAAACCTAAAACTCCAGCACTTGTGCCATGTGTACTTCTGCTGCAAACAGCTGGACATTTCTGTTGGCTCTTTTTGTGCTCAGTGTTTAAAGGCAAAACTTTTGCATTGGGGAGGGCGGGGGGAAGGGAGCTCCTGTTAGCAAACCTGTTAATTCGCTCACCTCCTGAACGTTTCCTTGGGCTGAACTGAACTGCTTGGCTCAGCCTCAGAAGGATGCTGTTTGCAGTGGCCCAGAACTAAGTGCTTTCTTTCCACAGCCGCATAGGGTTTTAGGAGATGTCAACTTTGCGGTGCACATACATTCATATATACCTGTGTGCATTTTGCGGTGGTGAAGGAATTTTATGTCCCGTTTGTGCAGTTGCTGCCGAGTGCATGTGCTGTTCACAGTGCTTAGCATGGTTACATAAGAGCGGAAAGTTTTTTTCCCCCCTCACAGGCAGCCTCTGCCCTATTGCTCTAAACCACCAGCCTCCTTTACCTTTGTGAGCGTTTGCAGAATGCACATCAGATATTTCAAGTGAATGAGGCGAATTAAAACTCTTGAGATGGGCAGTGTTCAGAAAAAGCACCTTCCACAGTCACTCACTGTGTCTTTCGCACAGATAAGGAAATGGCCCCTCTATGGAGCAGTTGCTGGTTTCCCTTGGTACTGGATTTCTCACAGTCCCATGGGGTGGAAATAATATTGTATAGTGCACAGACGCACACACTTGCATCCGCTCACAGGGGATCTGTTTTGTTCCCTCTCGACAGCTAAACTGCTGGAGACTCTGAGTGAGTACGAGATAGTGACCCCCACCCGGGTGAATGAGTTTGGAGAGCCCTTCTCTCCCAAGGTCCACTTTCGAAGGAAGAAGCGGAGTCTCCATTTGGACGCTGAGGCCTGGGGCCCGGATGCTACCTCCTCCTCCTCCTCCCCATCTTCCAGTGCCGTCCAAGCGCACTATAGGCTCACAGCCTTTGGGCAACACTTCTTTTTCAACCTTACAGCCCATTCGGGATTTATTGCTCCTCTCTTCACTGTCAGCCTCCTGGGAGTACCTGAGGTTAACCAAACAAACTTTTACACCGAGGAGGAGGAAAGTGACATTAAGCACTGTTTCTACAAAGGACATGTCAACACTGAGCCCCGGCACACAGCAGTCATCAGCCTCTGTTCTGGGATGGTAAGTTAAGTGGCCTTCCTTGCTGGTCTTGGCTGTGGATGGAGTTTTGTTGTCACAAGATGGACAGCCCCTCTTGTTGTTTATAGGGGCAGGGGTGGGGTGGAAGGAATTCATTCTCAGCCCTTGATTCTGAACCACATTTGGGGATGCTTGGGATTATGTCACGCTTTTTTTAAACATCCTTGCCCTGTGGCTCTGTTGGAACCTGTCTGCATGTAGGAGGAGTGCTGAAGTTAAAGATAAGGCTTTTAAACAAAGCAAAACTCCTGTTTGTTAAAAGTTGTTTGCAGATGGATATCAGAACTGGCTGCTTTCCTTCCTTCAGCATCTCTCCCCCCCCCCCCCCCCGCGCGCCTTATTTACAAAGCACTCTTTTTTTAAAAAGCGATACAAAAGTTAAGGAATTGCCATTGTGTTCGAGGCTAGAGCAGTAGATAAAAAATCAAAGGATTCACTTTTGAGGAGAGCTCGTTTTGATTGATGGGGAAGAGGGAAAAGCAATGCGGGGAGGGAGAAAGGAGGATTGGGGGGGGGGGCAAGGATCTGCCAGGAACAAGCAGTGATCATTAGCAAATTCTGGGTTTTTTTTTCTCCCAAAGGTCATTAGAGCCAAGTCCTTCTCTCCTTCCTATTCCCATTGACAAACACATGAGCAGTGTCCAGCCAAGGAGACTTAACAGGGGAACTGCAGGGCTCTGACGTGAGGCTGGGATTGCGATGGGAGAGGAAGCTGGGAGGTGGGGTTACCCCAGGCGGCTTTTTGGAGGAGGGGGCAGATGGGTGGGTTTGGTGGGAGGAGGATTCGCAGTCAGAAGAACCCCAAACAAGGGTGGTGCTCTGAGCCCGAGAGCCATTTAAGGTGGAAGGAGACAAATAGAAGCAGCGTGTGTTTTCCCCTTTTCTTCCCCCCTCGCTCCCCCTAGGGACGAAAGTTTACTGCTCTACAGCTCTGCAACTTGGAAGTTTCTTGAAAAGTGTCCTTAAAGCCGGCAGGGCTCCTCTCTAGTTTAACAGCTTTTAAGTTGAAAAGCATAGCATGGTGTCAAACAGTGTGCGCAGTTCTTGCTAAGTAAGCCTGCCCAAGGATGGGGGTATATAGTCAGGATAGATACTGCTACTTTGATCCAGTAGGTGGGTTTGCGGGAAGAGTGGTATGGTTCCCAGCTTTCAGAGCACCAAAAGAGTAATTTGATTAAGCTGTCATTTCCCCACTTGGAAGAAGTCCTGTTTTAAGAAGTTGTAAGAAAACTTTGGATCCTGCTGTCAAAACCTGACGCTCATCAGCTTTCTGTCCCAATTGCAAGGGGAAGAAAAAAGATGAGAGGTTTTGCTTTTCTCCCCCCTCCCCAATCCCCCCTCTGTTCCAGAGAGAGAGAGGTGCAAGCAGCTAAGTTTTAGCCATACTTACCAGGCAGAACTGTCCTGGTGTTGGGGTTGCCTGGGGCAGTGCCCCACAGGTGTACATCAGAGGTGGGAAAGGGATGCAGTGACAGGTAGCCCATTTTCTCCCCCCCGCAAAACCATGCTCCTTTCCTCCAAGATTCTGCTTGCGCAGTTGTAGTAAACCTCTGTGCCATTGTTGTTGTTGTGATGTTCTGATGCTTAGGGGGCGGAGGCAGTGGAGGGGAGGGAGGGCCCAGGGCTCTGCGGAAAGAGCCACCAGGGGGTGGGAGTGTGTTCTGCCAGCCCTCTAGACAAGCGTGGCTTACCAGAAGAGGAGGGGAAATAACACTCGTTTTCCTAACCGAGCTCAGGCACTGTGCTTTCCTACTGGGATCGACCTTAAGGGAGT
The DNA here is from genome assembly GCF_965153285.1 of Podarcis tiliguerta. NCBI lineage: Eukaryota > Metazoa > Chordata > Lepidosauria > Squamata > Lacertidae > Podarcis > Podarcis tiliguerta. The sequence goes on along the minus strand of NC_139535.1, from coordinate 25,056,785 downwards.
CCAGGAACTTCCCAGCCTCTTCAGCCCGCTGGAAACTTAAGGTGGAAAGGCAAGGAAGACGTCAAGAGAGAGATCTTTCCTCCACAAGCCCCTGTGGGGAATGGTGGGAATGGGACCGAGCAGGACCCTGTTTGTAATTGGATTGGATCCGTAAGAGGGGCCACCTCTGCAGCGAGTGTCTTTAAGTGTTCCTGAGATGTGATCTCTTGTGCCACCTCCAATCTTGATCGTGTTTGAGAGATCCAGGATGGTAACCTACAAATAAGACGTCCGACAAAGCTGCAGGTTGAAAGGTTTGGGACTGATGAAGCGAAGTGCATATGGAACTCCCTCCAGAAGGAGGCAGTGATGGTGGCCACCAACCTGGACGGCTTTAAAAGAGGTTTCTTTTAGATGAATTCACGGAGAAGAGGGCTCTGATGGCTCTGCTGAGCCTCCACGGATGGGGGCAGTAGTTCCACTTGCTGGAAACGGCAGGAGGGGAGAGTGCACATGTGTTCGAATCCTGGCTTCCCACAGGCATCCAGTTGGCCACTGTGAGAACAGGATGCTTGGACTGGATGATCCAACAGGCTCTTCTTGGCTCTTTTTTAGCTTCTTATAGAAATCCAGCCTGAGAAAAGAGAAGTTTCTCTCTCCATGCCCAGTGCTGCCGGTTAATCCAGAAAAAGTGGTAGTCCCCACCTCTGTCCAAGAATACATAAATACCTCAAGGTGCAGCTTGTGGCCGGGGAGAACTCTGTGAAAAAGCAGAACACCTGAGAAATTCCCCCCTGCTGGCTTGCTCATTTGATTGCACCACAGTGGTAGAGTTAGTGTGTGGTTTGCACATTTTTTTAAACAGTTCAAGGAGTCAAAGAGCAGGACAAAGTCATTTGCTTACTACTTCATTGTGGTACCTAAGATTCTTTCTGGCCATTGAGTTTCTATTCAAGGAGCTGCAAGTGGATGTTGTTCCTCTGCGGCCGGGGTGGGGAACTGGTGTGGTCTCCAGATGCTGGTGGACTCCAACTCCCATCAACCCCAGCTAGCATGACCAGTTGTTGGGGATGATGGGAGTTGCAGTTCAGCAATGTCCAGAGGCATGCAGTTTCATCATCCCTGCTTCAGGCCTTCAAACATGTCACGTAGTATTTACCTTAAGGAATCTTGGGAAAGAGCCGACGATGCAAAGCAAATACTGTACATGCCATGTGTGCCAAAGTCACCCAAATGTCATGCAAATGCAGCCTTTGCGCAAATTCCCATTCTTAGCAGGAGTTTAGAAACAGTGGCCAGATGTTTTCATATGTTTTGGAAGCCACCCAGAGTGGCAGGGGCAACCCAGCCAGATGGGTGGGTTATAAATAATAAAATGATGATGACGATGATGATGCAAGCCTTGCCTGTTGGAATCCCTTCTTCTGCAAACTTCTGAAAGGTAAGGAGTCCTGTCCTCTTTTGCCCCCTTCTGCCCTGTTTCAGAGTCTTTGAATGAATCTTCTCCCACCTCGGCACAGCTCTGTCGGAAGCTTCATGGTATTATTTTCATTCCTTCTCAGCTCGGCACGTTCAGGTCTCATGATGGAGAGTATTTTGTAGAGCCACTGATACCGCCTGACCAGCAGGAGTATGCAGAAGAGCACAAAAAGCCACACGTGGTCTACAGACACAGCGTACCTCCGACAGCCGTGCCAAGGGACAAGCAGACTTGCGACACTTCAGGTAATCCCATATTTTGCTTTCCCCTGACCTTTAGCATTGAGTTTGCAGGAGGTAAGAATAATTTTGAAACCATCCAAGATAGCCCACGAGGATTGGAATCCTAAATCGGGGATGAAGAACTGATGGATGTGCTTACTTTCTAAGAATATCTCCCTGGAATGGATAACCTAGTCCCGTTGCTCATTTGAGTTTGCTTTGGGCTCTAGCTTTATTGATTGCCCCAAGGCAAAGCTCAGCTCCTTTCAGGTCTGCCTTTCATCTCTTGTGCTTGAATTTCCCCCTTTTTGTTTCGCACTGCTTGTGGAGCTGTGCCCCTTTTCTCCTTCAAACTACAAGGGCACAATATTGCATGAAACTCAGTCCATAATGCCCTGAGGCAGGAGGGAAGGGGAGAGCTCCTTCGGCCTTCTCTCTCATAGTGTTTGTGCACAAATACATTTACTTATAATGTAAGTAAGGGATGCGGGTGGCGCTGTGGTCTAAACCACTGAGCCTCATGGGCTTGCCGACAGAAGGTTGGCGGTTCAAATCCGCACAACAGGGTGAGCTCCCCTTGCTCTGTCCAAGCTCCTGCCTACCTAGCAGTTTGAAAGCACACCGGTGCAAGTAGATAAATAGGTACCGCTCCGGCAGGAAGGTAAACGGTGTTTCCATGTGCTCTGGTTTCTGTCACGGTGTTCTGTTGTGCCAGAAACGGTTTCGTCACGCTGGCCACATGAACCGGAAAGCTGTCTGTGGACAAACGCTGGCTCCCTCTGCCTGAAAGCAAAATGAGCGCCACAACCCCATAGTCGCCTTTGACTGGACTTAACCGTCCAGGGGTCCTTTACCTTTACGTTACATTTCCTTGTAAGAATAAATACATAAATAAATTTATTTATGACCCTTGGTGTCCCTTTCAACTTTCCAACTCTATGATACATGCTTAAAACTAAAGATGCAGTTAATGCATTGCAGGCTGGTGTTGCTACTTTCATTAACATAAGATCGTAAGGAGAGCCCTGCCTCCAACATTGGAGATACATCATAGCTATGGTGGGCTCTTGACTGCCTAACTTTCTTTTGCGTTTTGTTCTTACATCTGTGCTGGCTCTTCCAAGATTTAGCTTCACTGAGTTCTAGTATTAGATAAAGGTCCACTTTCTTCACACCATGCACAATCTTATACACTGATTTGGAAGACAAGAGCTGGGAGTAAGATTACCACTTAACGATACAGGCCTGTAGAACCTTGCAAAACATTTCAGATGAGATCTCTTGGTCACAGGCTGACGTTGACCACTAAAACGACACTCCAGGAGAAAGGCCCTGCTCCACTCCCATCTCACACACTTCCCCCCCAGTAAATATCCGTAGTGGGTTTGCATGGGGGGAACCATCCATCGCTGTACCAGGAGACAACTACAATGGTCCCGCCAGTTGCCTCATTGCAATACATCCGCGCATTTATGAGAGAGGCATGAAGAGCCATATTTGCCTAAAACACATGTATGGATTTTTGTGTGTGTGTCCACATATATTTGGGGAGCAGGGATGCCATTGACTTACGTTGCGCTTTGCTGTTATTACAGAATCCTTGAACCCCTTCAATACAGGAATATGCAACTGTCTCATACAAGGGTTGAACCATGGCGTGATCAGCACAAACACTCTCTGTCTATAATTAGATTCCTCCTGCCCCAACTTCAACACAACATGTCTTTTTCTCTCTGTGTGTCTGTTTGCATCCAGTACAGTGGTACCTCGGGTTACATACGCTTCAGGTTACAGACTCTGCTAACCCAGAAATAGTACCCCAGGTTAAGAACTTTGCTTCAGGATGAGAACAGAAATCGTGCTCCGGCGGCGCAGTGGCAGCGGGAGGCCCCATTAGCTAAAGTAGTGCTTCAGGTTAAGAATAGTTTCAGGTTAAGAACAGACCTCCAGAACGAATTAAGTACTTAACCTGAGATACCACTGAAATTTACTTTTTACTGTCCCTGTATTCCAACTGCCTGGGCGCATTTTGGCCTAGTGCAACAGCAACCACACATTCTAGTGTAGCTGTTGTTTGTTTTCTCGGGTTGTGTGCCGTCCATGCCATGCAGGAGAGAGGCAACCCGGAACAGGAGAGATTTGGGAGCTGTGAGGTGTTTGGAGACACAAACTACAGTTGCTGGGATTATTTGGCGAGGAAGCCATGACTCTCAATGCGGAGTAAGCGCTTTAAATGTGCGCTTCTGCAGAATGAATACTGAACCTGAAACCCCCAGTGCTGGCCCTCACACTGAGTAGGATTGTGTCAGAACTTTGCCTGTGAAATAACCTAAGTCTCTCTTGTTCCAGGTCCCCTCTCTGCTCCAGGTGCCATCTTTGATTGCTATTCGTAACATGATTCCAGCTTGTCAAATACCATGCTGGGGGTGGTCAGGCAAATCTCTCACATGTTTAAATGCCACATGGAGGGGGTGGCTGTTCGCTGAGACTGCTCACCACACCTGCCTGTAGCAGCATGTTTGCTGCCCCCCATGGGTGTACTAGCTATGCACATAAAACAATCTTTCGCAGGGGTCTTTCTGGGTCCTACAGAAGAAGCCCTGTTAGCATACATCAGTACATGTCTCAGGTCCTTTGTGCTCACTGCGCATGGAAGTGAAAAGCATGACTGGCAGATGAATCAGTGGCCAGGGAGGAGGCTATCCTTTGACCTCAAACATGTTTAAGATGCGCAAAGGGGTTTGTTTATATGCAACCATACTACAGTGGTGCCTCGCAAGATGAAATTAATTCGTTCTGCAAGTCTCTTTGTCTAGCGGTTTTTTCGTCTTTCGAAGCACCCCTATTAGCGGATTAGCGCTATTAGTGGTTTAGCGGCTATTAAAGGCTTAGCGGATTAGCTGCTAAAAGGCTATTAGCGGTTTAGCGGCTTAGAAAAAGGGGGTAGGGAGCGAAAAAAAATCTTGCAAGACATTTTCGTCTTGCGAAGCAAGCCCATAGGGAAATTCGTCCTGCGAAGTGCATTGAAAAACGGAAAACCCTTTCGTCTAGTGGGTTTTCCGTCTTGCGAGGCATTCGTCTTGCGGGGCACCACTGTACTGTATTGGCCCAAATATAAGCCACGCTCCCCCCCCCCAAAATTCTGACAGTGAAAAGTTAAAGTGTGACTTATATTCGTGACCTTACGATATCTCTGCTGGGACAGCCTAGGAAGCCACCACGAGGGCTGTCGGGGGTGCGGGACAATGGTGCCCACCTCGTCCGCTGCTCCCAAGCCTCCCCTGAGCCGTCAGAGCAAAGGGGGGGAGGCCGCCGGCAAAGTGGGCAGGAGCTCGGGGCGATGGCGCACAACCTGCCCGCTGCTCCCAAGCCTTGTAACTGCTGCTGGAGCCCTAGCAAACGGGGTGGCAGATTGCTGGCAGCTGGCCGCCAGTGCCACCGCTTCCCGCGGTGGGCCTCCGCTGTCAGGGGGGGTGGCCACCCAGTGCCGGGAGCAGCGGGCGGTGCGATGGCGAGTGCCAGTGGGGACTGCTACGCTGCTACTGCCATGCAATCCCTCTCTGCCTGCCCCTCTGCTGTTAACGTAGCGGGGGACACCTACCTGGCATGGTGTGAGGCAAGCTGTGCCCGCCCCCCGCAGAATGTCTCTTCTTGCCCAGTCAGCCCCCGCCGCCACTTTTAGGGAGAGGGGGATGTCCACCCGGAATTGGGGGGGCAGCTGGCGGTGGGTTGCGTGTGCCCGGGCGGGCCACCTCCGCCCTATGCAAACCTCCCCCCAGCTGCACTGTGTAAGGCTGGCAGTTCGGAGGAGTGTTGGGGCCTCTTCAGCAGGCCCCCCATCATTTCCCAGTGCGCCGTGCGGGTCCTCTAGCGCCATGTGGTCGCCATATGGTCGTCTTATATTTGAGTATTGTCTTCCACCCCTCAATTTTTTTAAAAAAAGGTGTGGTTTATATTTGGGCCAATACGGTATGTGAGAATATCACTAAGGCGAAATGAAGCTGATTGTTTGCCTTCACTATGAATGTTTGCATACACTTTTTCCTGCCTTTTTTCTAATGCAACTTGGTCACTTCTTTCTTACTTCCCATATTGTGCTGTATTTGCATCCCCACTCATTGAATTCAGCACCAATCCTTTTAAAAACCAAACCTAGCTCAATACATGGTTCGAGTTCAAGCTGATTGACAATTCTGAAAATGATTTAATTAATATCCATTTTATATGGTTGTACCCAGGAGATATACTCCAGGAGATATGCACCTCCGGAAGCTGTGGGCATTTATAGATAATTTCAAATGAAGATAGACTTTTTAAAAAATAACTTTTTGTTTTAATCCGTTGTTACCCATTCCAATACTCAAGTGGAATATTCTGGCATACAATTTCCCCCCTAGCAATTATTAGGGGGGAATGGGGGTTTGGAGAGAACAGTTTGCCAATACACAGTAAATAACGAAAAATTTGAAAGCAAATCTATACTTGCACACGTCTTTGTAATTGCATAAACAGAGAAAATAAAGTACATGATGTTCCTATACTACAGGAAAAGGGTTAACAGCTGCCTCCACCGCTCTTGCAATTCTTATGAAACACTATCTTAATAATAAACATTGCTTTGATTCTTAAACCACTCTCAATACCTCTTTTCCAATATTTTTATATAGAACTTTACAAACCTGTAGCGGGATCTATTTATGCCAACATCGTAAAGAGACTTCTCCCCCCTCCCCCCATTACCATAGTTGCTTCCCACAGTTTCTCTTCTGATATTTTATGTATTAATATCCTGTGCCAGATGCCTGTGTACTATTCCCCTTAGAGATGACGTTCATTGTTTTGATGTGCTTTTAAACGGCATTTGGCTCTCAAGGCCCAGGCATCTGCCACAGCACTCATCCTGAGCTAATTCTCTTTGTGTTGTGAGCAGGTAGTCTTTTGCCCAGGCCATCACCTTAATCATAGCTGCTTTGTTGTGGTTTTTCTTTATCGTTAATCGTTCATGTTGATTGGTGTGTAGCGGGCTTGAAGCAGGAATTCATTTGATTCCAGTTTACTTAGCCGTGTTGACTGGAACTAGTAGTGCAAAAATTAGTATTAGGGGTAAAGTGAGCGAGCAAATGAGGGAAAACCCCTTGCCAGGAGTTGCGTTAACATGTGAGAGGGCTGTGGGGAGTAAGCTTGCCAGCTCTGCTGTCCACCACTCGTTCTGATGGCCTGCCACGAGTTGGAAGCCGAAATCCTGGAGCAGGGATCTGCATAAGGAAAGCCCTGCAGGATCAGACCACAAGCCCATCTAGTCTAGCTTCCTGTTCTTACATGTGAGGAAGCTCACATGCTGGAGATGAGGGCAACAATATTTCTCCCCACTTGGGATTCCACCGCCCTCAACAGCAGAGGAGGCTTCTCGTGTTAGAATCCTGATTTTTCCAGTGTGGGGACCTTCCACAAATACATGGGGCTCCCCACTTCAGTCAACGCTCCTTCAGTTCATGGGGGAGGTAGGTGGAATAGTAGTGGGGGTGGAGTTAACACTCAGCTCTCCCGTGGAGCACCCACCTCATGTTAATTTAATACAGTGGTACCTCAGGTTACAGATGCTCCAGGTTACAGACGCTCCAGGTTACAGACTCCGCTAACCGAAAAATAGTACCTTGGGTTAAGAACTTTGCTTCAGGATGAGAACAGAAATCGTGCTCCGGCGGCGTGGCGGCAGCCCCCATTAGCTAAAGTGGTGCTTCAGGTTAAGAACAGTTTCAGGTTAAGAACGGACCTCCAGAACGAATTAAGTTCTTAACCTGAGGTACTACTGTACAGGAAAATTATGGCTGAAGAGAACTAGGGAAAGCATGAGAGGTGTCTTAATGGCAATCAGTAGGGCTGGACGATATGTCAATACAGTCATACCTCGGGTTGAAATAGCTTTGGGATAAGTATTTTCAGGTTGCGCGTTGCAGCGACCCGGAAGTAACGGAGCGTGTTACTTCTGGGTTTCGCCGCATGCGCAGACGGTCAAAATGATGTCGCGCATGCGCAGAAGCGGCAAATCGCGATGCGCGGACATGGGTTGCGTTTGCTTCTGGATGCGAACAGGGCTCTGGAACGGATCCCGTTCGCATCCAGATGTACCACTGTAAATCGTCCAGAACCGGTCCATATCGTGATACCAGTCTCATAATTTTTGATCTGGCAATATATCATGAATCGTGGTGTGTGTGCTATGTAAAAATCACAATGTGGGGAAAACCATGAAGCCAGCCATTGACTCTGCATAGCTCCATCCTTATTTCAGACATCGTGATATATTGATGTATTACAATGTTGAAAACCAGATGTCGCCCAGCCAGGGATGGATTTAGGTTTGATGAGGCCCCAAGCTACTCAAGGTAATGGGGCCCTTTATATGTCCAGCTGTCCTTTGTCAACAAAAAATTGTTGCTGTTTTTTGTGTTTAATATATGCTATATGGACCATGCAAGCAGTCCATGCAGAATGTAGGCACCCTATATATAGAAATGAGCAAACCAGTGATATTTTAGGGAGCAGGCTAGCAGGCAGGGCCCATTACTTACATCATAAGTAAGTATACCTGAGGGAGTGTCTCCACCCCCATCGTTCAGCCCAGACACTGAGATCCAACGCTGAGGGCCTTCTGGCGGTTCCCTCGCTGCAAGAAGTGAGGTTACAGGGAACCAGACAGAGGGCCTTCTCTGTAGTGGCGCCCACCCTGTGGAACACCCTCCCTTCAGATGTGGAGGAAATAAGCAGCTATCCTATCTTTAAAAGACATTTGAAGGCAGTTTTTAATATTTAATGGAAGGGAAGTTTTTAATATTTAATGCTGTACTGTTTTTAACACTTGATTGGGAACCGCCCAGAGTGGCTGGGGAGACTCAGCCAGATGGGCGGGGTATAAATAAATTATTAGTAGTAGTAGTAGTAGTAGTAGTAGTAGAGCCTACACAACACAAAACACTTGCTGTATGTGGGTTTTATTTTATTTGTTTTTTATCTTATATTTTGGAAATGTACATCCAGGTTTTTTCCCCCCCTTTAAATTTTTATTGGGGCCCCAATTAGCAACACTCACCTAGAGGTGTAAGAAGGGCTGGCTTTTCAAGAGAACGGTACCTCTGACAAGGCTTTTTATTGTTTGTTCTTCCAAAGGTTGCTGCTGGACTATGCCCCTCTGGTTTCTCTCTTCCAGCTGTCTCTGCTCCCTTCTTGGAGATCAGATGCTGGAGACTCAGAACAGTTGGAAGGAACCATGGGATCTGGCACATTTGATCAGCAACCCTTGGGAGAGTGGATCAGCAGAGCATGGATTCCGCTGAATAAAAGGTAGTTGGAGGGACCCTGGAAAAAACAAAACTTGTTTGGGGAACCTCCTGTTAATCTCCCTCCATTCATTCACCGATCCAGTGGTCCACACATCTGGGGAGGATAATGAGGGCCATCTTCTAACTAGCCTCACATTGCTTGGCTTTCTTTAGTAACCCCAAGGAAGACTCAACCATTTTGTTCGTTACTTGATTGAAGATTCAGTAGGACAAGGTTCAGATCCATAGCTCAGTGGTAGTGCATCTGTTTTGCATGCAGATCTCCAGAGAGAATGCCTGAATCCTTGGAGTGCAAGCAGTGTTAAGCTAGGACAGTGGTCTGACTTGGTATAAGGCAGCTTCCTATGTTCTTACGTTCCCTCTTCTCCAGAAGATGCCTGCATTGCCATTCATCATGTCCTATGATCATTGCAGTGTATCTTCTTGTGCTGGTGTCAACCGCCTTGAAGATGTATGGGAGGCAGTGTGCTCCTTTGCTTATACTCCCCTGCTCTGACCTTTCTATTTGGAGAGAGTGGCTTGCCATCAAAAGAGGAGTGGGGGGCTGGAGGGGGCTATTGTCAGCTTCATCATTGCAACTTGGCTCACCCCGGTCCTTTTGTGCGGGCCGGCTCCATCAGTCACAGTTGCCAGCCAACCAGAGAGAAAAGAAATAATCTCGTGGAGTCTTTGAAGCTCAGCTGTATTCCAGTGGGATGCTTGGGTTAGCTTTTACTGCATTACTGGAGCAAACAGTTGCATAAACGCCACAACTTTTGCTGCAAGTGGCTCAAGGATAAATACGGCAAAACTTGCGGAGAGATCTGCAAGCCGCATTCTTAATAGCTAAGCTCTGTGAGACAGGGAAGAGCTTAGTGTAGCTTAACTGGAAATGAGGGTTTCTGAGTACCAGTATCCAGTAAATATTTCTTAAACGCAATGATTATTTAGATGGCGTATAAGAACAGGGACCTCGCAAGGGAAATTAGTCTTTGTTTGGAACACCACCTGCACTCAATAAGTTATTTCTCTTCGTCTCTTCTTCCAAAGTGCTGCGAAATACCACGTCCTGGTGAATTTCCCATGACTCACACAAAATCACTGATCACATTCCCAATCCTCCCCACTGAACTCCCTCCCCCCCCCTTCCTTCCTCTCCTCTCATGCTTGGCTTAACAGGCCATTTCCTGATTCCTTCCAACACGTGTCTCAGTGGAACACTTCATCCATCCCTCCTCCCCAATGTTGTCAGAGTCCCAGGTATGCCACACAGCAAGCCTGGGAGGGGGCTGGGCAATAAGGACATAGAGGGAATGAGCAGGAGACATCGCAGAACTTCTTATCTCCTGCTGCGTTGGAAGATCTAAAGGCACGTATATGTTCTCTGGCTTTCAATCCAACAACCCTGGTTTTGGAGAAAGCTTATACACAGGGTAAAGGGACCCCTGACCATTAGGTCCAGTCGTGACCGACTCTGGGGTTGCGAGCTCATCTCGCTCTATAGGCCGAGGAAGCCGGCATTTGTCCGCAGACAGCTTCCCGGTCATGTGGCCAGCATGACTAAGCCGCTTCTGGTGAACCAGAGCAGCACACGGAAATGCTGTTTACCTTCCCACCAGAGCAGTACCTATTTATCTACTTGTGCTTTGATGTGCTTTCGAACTGCTAGGTTGGCAGGAGCTGGGACCGAGCAACGGGAGCTCACCCCGTCACGGGGATTAGAACCACCGACCTTCTGATCGGCAAGTCCTAGGCTCTGTGGTTTAACCCACAGCGCCAGAGAGCTGGCCAAACATTGAAATGAATGGTTAAAGTCACTTGTGTGAGATCTCCATTTGTGCATCACAGTGATTGTGGATCTTGAGATTGGGCTAAGGGGCCAAGGTCCAGAGAAGCCAATGGCGTACATGCCAGATATAGGGAGCTTTTCTTAACCAACGTCAGGCTGTTGGCTTAGTACTGTCTACAGCACTGACTGGCCAACCAGCTCCCTGTTGTTTCATAGGGAGCTGCCTTAGACTAAGTTGGACACATTGGCCTTCCAAGCTGAGCAGTGGCTCTCCAGGGTTATAGACAGGAGTGCTTCCCAGCCTGGGGAGACTTGGTATTCAACCAAGGACGCCCTAACATTGAGCTATAGCCTCATCCTGAATGGTGTGCTTTCCTAGCTTGTCCTCAAAATGCCAGAGATTGAATCTGAGGCCTTCTGGGTGCTCTGCCATTGAACCACAACTCTTGCCACGTTTTAAAAAATTGTGTGGTGTTCAGCTTCAGCAGGTCTTGCTGAAATGTTAAGCAGTTTCCCCTCCCCCAGTTCCATGCACCTTCAACCTTGAGCAAAAAGGATAGGCTATTTAAGCGGGGTTGTGATGCAGAAGGGTCAAGACAGCAGCACCAGTGTGCAGGGTTTTGTGTCGCCTAGCGCTCCTCTAATCAGAGGCCACTTCGAGTGCTTTCTCTGCCGGCGTGTGCCAGCATCCCTGTTGAGTTGGCCTTTCAGATCCCAGCTTCAAATAACATTTGATCTAAACATTTCCAGTTATTGTGGGGAGGGGATGTGGGCAGGGAAGCGAAGGAAGAAGGAGGGACTGGGAACTTAAAAATAATCTTTAATAAAGAAAGGAAGCACTGCAGAACTCGGGAGCCTCGTCTTTCCTGTGAGCCACGGAGGAGGGTGGGCTTGAGAACGAGGCGGAGGAAAAAAAGAGATTGGCTCGATAGTTCAGATGCTTGTGGAAGAGGAGGAGGTGGAGAATAGTTTCAAGGGCAGGAGGTGCGACCCTTCGGAGCGGAAAAGGTCATAAAATGCTACCGAGTCATGCTGTTGTAAAATGCCGGATGCTCGTTTCATAACACTCTCATCGTTCCTGGTTCTGCACGTATTTTCTTACAATGTGTCTCAACTATTCCATGCCAGGAAAGTGACACTACTCATATTTTCTGCATGCAGAGGATCCCTGGCACTTCCAGGTAGGGCTGTGGAGGAACCCTGCTTCATATTCTGGGGAGCCTCTGCCAATCAGCATAGACTAGATGGCCTGAGGCAGCATCCACTGTTCCTAGATTTTTATACTACTGGTGGTTCCCCCCCCTCCAAATATACCTAGAGGAAATACATTATGGCCTGATGCACCCTTGCCTTTCTAGTTCCTGGTGGATGATACCTGTTGTCATTATGGTCCAACTGTTTACAGAAAGGCAGGATGCCCTAAAATCTAGCACATACTGTCCAAATTTGGACCACAGAATCTGAGTTTGATAAGCCAAGATGTGCACTAGCTTCACGTACAGCTTCTTCACAGCTCCCTTTCCACATACAAGCCGCAGTTAATTATAGTTTCCTGTTACATCTGAACCAGGTCAATGGCTTCCAGACAAGGTAAGAGGATGTCGTATGAAATTGGTTTTCTGATCCTTGATAGCTGTACCCAGTTGGCATTCTTTCACTGGCAGAAAGCTTTTGCCACCAGTAGAGGATTCCATCAGGGGAATGGAAAGGGAGGTGATGTTTGGCAAGAGCCCATTTACACCTTGCAGCCCCCTGCAACCAATACCATACTTCTTTGGTGGCTCCCCTAAACCTCTGGAGTAGATTTGGGGGAGTTCAAAGGGAAAGGGCATTCTTGGCTCCTCCCCATTACACTGACAGAATCCAAAGAGCCTTACCAGTTGCTGGAAACCACAGGAAGGGAGAGTGCTGTTGTGCCTGAATCATGCTTGCTGTTCATCCACTGTGAGAACACGATAGTGGACCAGATGCTCTTCTTAACAATCTTCTGTTACATGCCCAAAGTTGATAGGCATTGCAATTCAAATGGTGTGTGTGAGCCGTGTCTTGTGATTGATTATGCAGGGTGGGGCTTACCTCTCTCTCTCTCACACACACATACACACCAATATTTTATTCAAGTTGGCATCCCTGAGTATATACATTTGTATTCTGCTGCATAACATAAAGTTTTCTGGGCTTCGTACAATAAATAATTAAAACGACAACAACAATGAACTACAGCAAGTCCACATCTTAGGCACATTTAACTTGTGTGCCTTCAGCTTTATGCGCTTGGCAAAGAATAAAAATAACAATAAGAAATGAGGGCAGGGTTCCAGGAAAAATGACTTGGGCAATCCCAACCACCATTGAACCCGATGGGTTTTCACCATGCACGATTTTGGCTTTAGGTGCAAACCCCAGAATGTAACCCTCACGTAAGTTGCGGCTTACTGTACAAAGTGAAAAAGATCAAACAATTAGAAAAGGGGGGAAATCCCACATAAATAACAACAATACAGAACTTGCCACACACCCAAAATTAAAAACAGATTTGCTATGTTTACGATATAGCAACACTTAAGCGTTAGAATCCAGAATAAAACCCAGGCAAAGTTGAAATGAAATAGCATACTGGAACTGAGCAGCAAAGGCCTGGGAACATAAATGTCATCTTAATAGTCACTGAATGTTAATAATGATAGAGTTTGGCTAAGCTCAGAAGAGGTCATATCCCCACAATAAGTGTTCCATCGCAGACAAGGTCCTCCCTGTCGCTGCCACCAACCAAACTTCCAAAGGTTGTGACACAACCAAGAAGGCCTCATAAACTTTGTTACATTCATACAAGGCAATTAGAGAAAAAAGAGCTCCTTCAGGGTTGTTGTTGTTTTAAAAAAGAACAGAGGCCCATATTACCTAAATTATTTAAAAGGACTGAGTGAACAAAAAGCTCTTCCCAGGAAGGCTATTTTATAACTGAGGTGCCACCACTAAAAAGTCCCTGTCCCTTGTGGTTACCCGCCTTGCTTAAGCCGTAGAGGGCATCCAAAGAGGATTTTAAGGTTCTGGTAGTCCAAGGGCCTTTCTGTAGAGAGGTTTGGGGGAAATAAGCTGGACTAGTGGTTGATTAGGTGGCGCAGGATCAGTATGCTACAAGCAGTATTTAAATTTGTTGTGGAAGCGCTGAGGAGGGAACCCACGAGCTACTGAGTACAGTTACACCCCCCCTTACTTCTGAGGTAACTTTAGTGGTAGGTATTCCCCTTTCTCAGGGGTTTCTCTAGTACAGGCATAGGCAAACTCGGCCCTCCAGATGTTTTGGTACAATTCCCATCATCCCTGACCACTGGTGCTGTTAGCTAGGGATCATGGGAGTTGTAGTCCAAAAACATATGGAGGGCCGAGTTTGCCTATGCCTGCACTAGTACAAGAGGAGGGTCATAGGTCAGTAGAGTGTTACACATCCTTTGTATGTATGATGCCCCATATTGAAGCCCCAGATATCTCTAGTCAGTAATACTGTGCTTGCATGTGAGACACAAGAAACAGAAAGTTCTGCTCAGCTCCTGATTACAAAACCTGTGGCTGGTGTTCAGAAACTTGTAGATTGCGAATGAGTCAGCCAGTGTCAAGGGGGGAAAGTGTCAGGGAAAACCAGCCTTAGGAACAATTCTGTGCCGGCCTTGCTTACCAAACGAAGTGTGGAATGCCTACGGAATACCTTCATATGTGATTGTTGTCACGTTTGCAAGTAGCTTGCAATCTCAGGCTGCTTCTCTGTCTTGATCGATTGATTATATTTTCCAATTTTGCATGCTCTCTTCCTTTTTTTTTTATTGCATTCAGAGGCTGTATTTTTAATTAGCTGTTTCTGGTATTTCCTTCTCAATGTCATGAATGGTTTTAAACTCTTGTTTTCTTATCAGTTGACCTTTCCTCTGGCTTACTCGGTTTCCTTCCTGGCCTCACCTTAACGATTCCCAACCACCCCCCACCCCCCAAAAAGAAATGTAATCCAAGTTGCCCTCATTGTGCAGCCACACCACTCCCCCCTTGACCTTTGTTTGGGATTGCGGCGGGGTCTGCCTCTGGCTGCAGCAACTGATAAGGGTGGATTTCTCATATGTCAAAATGGGAAATGAAAGCAGTTGTCTGGGGCCAACTTTTCCTCCTTTTTTCCGAGTGGAATGTGAGGCGCCTTGCACTTCTTGTGCCTTTTAAAGCAGCTGTGGCGAGGGCAGGGATTGCAACAGATTAGATCTGAGGTCAATTTCAATCCTGATGTGTCATCGTTCCACAAAGGCTTGACCGCTCCAGCGACCTAACGCTGCACATTTCGTTTGTGGCTAGGAAAGGTGACCAGAGACCTCGCCTCCTTGAGAAGAGGGAAAGGGGTTGTAATCAAAGAAGGAAAGGACTTCCGCCGATTCTCGCCGTGGTGGCAAGAAGCTGACATGGTTCTCAGCACAGTGCCAGCCTAGAATCATAGAATCATAGAATAGAATCATAGAGTTGGAAGAGACCACAAGGGTCATCGAGTCCAACCCCCTGCCAAGCAGGAAACACCATCAAAGCACTCCTGACATATGGTTGTCAAGCCTCTGCTTAAAGACCTCCAAAGAAGGAGACTCCACCACACTCCTTGGCAGCAAATTCCACTGTCGAACAGCTCTTACTGTCAGGAAGTTCTTCCTAATGTTTAGGTGGAATCTTCTTTCTTGTAGTTTGTATCCATTGCTCCGTGTCCGCTTCTCTGGAGCAGCAGAAAACAACCTTTCTCCCTCCTCTATGTGACATCCTTTTATATATTTGAACATGGCTATCATATCACCCCTTAACCTCCTCTTCTCCAGGCTAAACATGCCCAGCTCCCTTAGCCGATCCTCATAAGGCATTGTTTCCAGGCCTTTGACCATTTTGGTTGCCCTCCTCTGTACACGTTCTAGTTTGTCAGTGTCCTTCTTGAACTGTGGTGCCCAGAACTGGACACAGTACTCCAGGTGAGGTCTGACCAGAGCAGAATACAGTGGCACTATAACTTCCCTTGATCTAGATGCTATACTCCTATTGATGCAGCCCAGAATTGCATTGGCTTTTTTAGCTGCCGCGTCACACTGTTGGCTCATGTTAAGTTTGTGGTCAACCAAGACTCCTAGATCCTTTTCACATGTACTGCTCTCAAGCCAGGTGTCACCCATCTTGTATTTGTGCCTCTCATTTTTTTTGCCCAAGTGCAATACTTTACATTTCTCCCTGTTAAAATTCATCTTGTTTGTTTTGGCCCAGTTCTCTAATCTGTCAAGGTCGTTTTGAAGTGTGATCCTGTCTTCTGGGGTGTTAGCCACCCCTCCCAGTTTGGTGTCATCTGCAAATTTGATCAGGATGCCCTTGAGTCCATCATCCAAGTCGTTGATAAAGATGTTGAATAAGACCGGGCCCAAGACAGAACCCTGTGGCACCCCACTAGTCACTCTTCTCCAGGATGAAGAGGAACCATTGATGAGCACCCTTTGGGTCCGGTCAGTCAGCCAATTACAAATCCACTGGGTGGTAGCATAGTCAAGACCGCATTTTACCAGCTTCTTTACAAGAATATCATGGGGCACCTTGTCAAATGCCTTGCTGAAATCAAGGTAGACTACATCCACTGCATCCACTACATCTCTGGGAGAATATATAGGATCTGACGCCAAAGTCTTTCTACCCCTCTCAGCAATGGCTGATAAGGTGAAAAGTAAGGGCTTAGTCTGAGATCCTTTTTCTCTTCTGCACTTCCATGAACCCTCTTCACTGAGGCTTAACTGCATGGAGAAATAGCTGGCAGATTTCAGGATATGTGTGTGTCGGACGTGGTTTGCAATTCAAATGGCATTTGACTGAAAGAAGCAAGAATCGGGGGAGGTGGGGCGGTAAAGATGTAACCACCTAAGTGATAATTTGTTTAGTCACCTCTCTCTTTTTCATAATTTTGTTATTTGATTTTAAACAATGTAAACAAATTACAAACAACAATTTAGAGTCCAAATATTGAGATTACAGTGGTACCTCAGGTTACATACGCTTCAGGTTACAGACTCCGCTAACCCAGAAATAGTACCTCGGGTTAAGAGCTTTGCTTCAGGATGAGAACAGAAATTGTGCTCCGGCGGTGCGGCAGCTAAAGTGGTGCTTCAGGTTAAGACCAGTTTCAGGTTAAGAACGGACCTCTGGGATGAATTAAGTACTTAACCCGAGGTACCACTGTACTCTGATTCTCCTGACTTCCCTCCATCCCTTCCATGGGTCCTAATGATAATATTTACAACTGCATATCAATATTTATCCAAATTTTTATCCTTATAACTTATCCATCCTTTCTGTTACTTTACAAGTGTGATTAAAATGCTGCCGATGTTTTAGCTTGCTTGCAGTGGTCTCATAAGTAAATCACAAGCTTTTCCCATTCTTTTTTAAAGTTTTTGTTGTCTTGATTTCTGAGCTTCCCAGTTAATTCTGCCATTTTGGCATATCCCATCAGCTTGGTTTGCCATTCTTCTCTAGTCGGGGTTGCTTCTTCCTTCCATCTCTGGGCTAGTAGCATCTGTGCGGCTGTTGTCGCGTCCATGAATTTTCTGGTCCACTGTTTAGTCACCGCTCTCTTTCCTCCCCCAATATAAACTTGGATGCAGTGGGGCGGGAAAAGTAGGCTGTATTCAGATACCCCTCTAATTCCTGGATCCATCAAGAGTTACAATCTAATCAAGGCTTCCGATTCTTGGAATAGGCAGGCTAGCCTGCTGTTGAGGTGTAAGGGGAACCAAGGAAGGGGTTCTGTGGGAGACGGCAAATGGGTGGGGCCTTTCCCTCAACTCGCAGATATTCAGAAGGGCAAAAGAGTTTGGACTGGAGAGTTTATAGTGGTGTGACCTAGAAGCTAAGCAGCAGCCGGAGAGAGAGAGAGAGAGAGAGAGAGCGCGAGCCATGCCAGATTTCTGCTTGAATCCAAGGAGAAACAAGACCCTTTTGGGGTGTTCATGCTGTGAACCCCTCCATCGTGGGTTCACAATCTATATAAGTGTAAATAAACCATATATCCTAAAGACACCGCAGTCTCCGCTGTGCCTCGTTCCAAAAGGAAGCACGAACTCCAGGGTAAAGGCCTGGAACCCCCGGAATCTCGCACTGCTCGGAGATGGGGTGGCGTGCAACACAAACTCTACCGCTTAGTGTCTTTGAACGCATCCCCATAGAAAGGATTTGGTGTAAATGCTCGAAATAAAGAAATAAAAGGAGAGGCGTGCTTGAGTGGAATCCTTCGAAAAGGACGGGGGGTAGCGGGGAGCGCTGGCATATTTCTTTCCAGCCTTGCCTTCGTGAAAAAGCTATCAGTTTCAGAGTCCACTTTGAGAAAGCATCGACCTGAGTTGGCTGCCTTTGTTGGCTGTGTGCACTTGACTGGGCATAGAAATGGAACTCTTCGTAAAAGCCCCCCATGAAGTCAAGGTTGAAACACATTAGCAGAATATGAGGAGCTTGGGTTACTGCAACTCGTACTAGGTAGCTGGGGGCAATTTTTTTCTCTTTTTTTAAATGCCAGTGGCAATAGAGCTTTGGTTTCCACTATCTCCAGCCATAGCAGCTTTCATTAGTTTTAATCAAAGGGGCTTTTGAAATCATGGAAACTTATTTATAATGGGTGCATTTAGAGATAAGCTGAACTGAAAAGACACCTTTGTTGTTAAGGGTGATCTAGGACTAGTTCCACCTAGCCAGGATTTTCAGAGTTGTGTGCCATGGTGCTGTCATCTTCTATAGTGCCCTTGAGTGACAGGAAGCGGGAAAATGCACTTCTTCCTTCCCTGATAAATCCAGTTTGTGGCCTTCTGGCTTATACTGGCACTGCATCCTCACCTGGAGGGAATAGCTACACCTTGACATGATCTGAAGCATTGAGTTAGGCTACAGCCTTGACACTTCCTGTAGAGCGCCCAGATTAGGAAGAAATTCGACATTTGAAGGCGAACCTTCCTAATTTGCCTTTTCCAGTAGAGTGGTACCTCGGGTTACAGACGCTCCAGGTTACAGACGCTCCAGGTTACAGACTCCGCTAACCGAAAAATAGTACCTTGGGTTAAGAACTTTGCTTCAGGATGAGAACAGAAATCGTGCTCCGGCGGTGCAGCGGCAGCATGAGGCCCCATTAGCTAAAGTGGTGCTTCAGGTTAAGAACAGTTTCAGGTTAAGAACGGACCTCTGGAACGAATTAAGTACTTAACCTGAGGTACCACTGTACTTCAGCTTCCCGTAAGAAACCTGAAACTGTTCTTAACCTGAAGCACCACTTTAGCTAATGGGGCCTCCTGCTGCTGCTGCGCCGCTGCTGCACGATTTCTGTTCTCATCCTGAAGCAAAGTTCTTAACCCGAGGTACTATTTCTGGGTTATCGGAGTCTGTAACCTGAAGCGTATGTAACCTGAGGTACCACTGTACAGTGCTCTGTCAGAGGAATAGGTAACATTTCAAGTCTTGATTGCTGGGAACAATCTTGCCCAGGATGACTGCTTTCTTTCTTTCTTTCATGGCTGCACAGCCTATTTGTAAAGCAGGGAGATGTCATTAGAGAAATAAGAGGAAGAGCATAGCAATTTTCAAGTAGCACCTGCCTATGGTCAGGCTTACACCAAGAAATGCATCTTTCAGTGCAGTGAACTTCTTGCAAAATCGACAAGGGGTGTGTTATGACAGGGTTCACCTAAGCGGGAGCAGGTGGTGCTGTGGTCTAAACCACTGAGCCTCTTGGATTTGCTGATTGGAAGGTCAGCGGCTTGAATTCGCGCGACGGGGTGAGCTCCCGTTGCTCTGCCCCAGCTTCTGCCAGGGTAGCAGTTCAAAAGCACACCAGTGCAAGTAGATAAATAGGTAACACTGTGGCGGGAAAGTAAACGGCGTTTCCGTGCGCTCTGGCTTCCGTCACGGTGTCCCATTGTGCTATAAGCGGTTTAGTCATGCTGGCCACATGACCCGGAAAGCTGTCTGTGGACAAACGCCAGCTCCCTTGGCCTGAAAGCGAGATGAGCGCCGCAACCCCGTAGTCGCCTTTGACTGGACTTAACCATCCAGGGGACTTTTACCTTTACCTCACCTACAGAGGTCACAAAGAGAAAGGAAAATAACAACAAGAGATGTGGAAAAATAATAAGAAAGTACTGGATAGTATACTGTGAACATCATAAGGTTAGATTTGTGGACATTAAAACAGCAGTAAGAAGCAAGAAGTTGATTGGATCCCTTTGGAACTTGACATATGGGTATCCCCAACAAAAAATTAAAATTCGGCTGTGTAATTTGGAATTTATGTAATTTGGTTTGATTTGATGTGATTGGTCGGTTAATAAAAAAAATATTCTTAAAAAAAAAGAAAAGAGAAGTGGAGCTCCGTGGCAGGAACCCCATGTTGCTGCCGTGCACCCTCGCTTATGACAGAATGTCTTGTATCGTGAGGTAAAATCTATTTTTGCTGTAGTCATACATAGCACCAACCAACACTGTTTCGGATTGTGCCAATTGCTTAAAACAACAACAACAGACAAACCTTTGTTTTTAGTTCATAACATGTGTATCTGCCTGAAGGTATATTGGTTAACATTTGATCAGCTCTGCGAAGGCCTGTCAAATAATTAACTTCCTAGTTACTGAAAGGCTGGCTGAGAGTAGCTGTAGAAACTGACTCCCCGCCCCCTATTCTGTCATGAGCCTGAACTGGACTTGCGTCCATTGTCACATGTCCCATTAAATAGTGCAAAATGGTGTCTCTTCTAAAGGACATGTTATTGTGGAAACGAAGGGGATTAGAGTGACTCACCATAAGTGGTTGCCCTCTTTCAATTTCTCAGTTTAGCATAACAATGCTTGTGGACACAGCGATTATGCATCGTGTAGCGTTGCCATATTGCCCAGAGAGCCAAATTTTTGCCGGGATTCTAGGCCTGCCACCTTGTGCCTGTTTGGGGCATTAGCTGCCTGGCCTGGATTCTTTTGTTACAAAATACATTTCTGTTTTCATGGAATTGTTGCATATTTTGAGTAATGTGTGTTTATATTTTTTTGAAATCGGTTTTATAATTGCAGATTGCCCAAGTCTATTGGGCAGTCAAGCAGTTAAGTGGTATATAAATATTCTGTTGTTGTTGTTGTTGTTGTTGTTGTTGTTGTTATTGGTATATAAATAAATTTATGATGTTTTATATAGAGAGAGAGAGAGAAGGAGAGAAAGTGCCTGAGATATAAGGGGACCTTATGGGCAATATTCTGCTCAATTGCTTAGTAAAGAAACAAGGCTGTGTTCTGCGTTCCACTGTTGTAACTAACAAGGAAATTCACTGCTAAGATTGACAGAAGATCATTGGAACAACTGCACATAAGGAAAGTGACAAGGTTTCTGTACTCCTCTCTCCAGTTACAGCTTTTGTGTGTGTGCTCAAGGTTTCTGCCTTTTGTTTGGTATGTAGGTATGAGTGTATAGAGTTCATCCTCCCATTCTTCTAAACAAGGGCCTTACGAGTAAGGTGCCCTGGAGCATATATAAATGATGCTTTTTCCTTTGTAAGGGAATGGCTCAGGATATGGTGTGAGGGAATAGCCCAGGGTATGGTGTGAAGGCACGTTAGACCACCACTTTGCTGAAGCTAAGCAGGCCGGGTCAGTGTGATTCTTGTCACAGCTCACGTCAGAGGGCAGAGTTTAAAGGTGCATGGTTGGCCAAGCTTAAATGTCAAGATCACAAAAGTGGGGAGTGTAAAGTTTAAGTTGTGCTTAGTTTGGGACGTGCTTCTTATTTTAAATTCTAAAGTTTGCAAAATAATACTAGTGTGAATCTTGATGCACGCTTCTGTATTTTTAATATCTGAATTGTTGAGAACTCCTCACAGGAAAGGCGCTCTAGCTCTTGTTAGATGTTGTGCCAGCTTATGGGATTTCTTAATTCCATTATATGACTTTGCATGTATTCTTCTCTGTGGACCCAGTAGGGTGCTGAATATTTTCAGCCAGCATGATGTAAATTAAAGCAAATCTTCAAAACAAAAAGGGACTGAGATTCTAAAGATTAAGCCCTTGATCTAGAGTGACCTAGATACTCAAAGGCATAGGTGGAACGCTTGTGTGAGCATTTCAGTACCCGTGGAACGTCAATACTTTAGAAACGGGAAAAGAGAAAAAACCCTGTATGCGTGGAAGCTCTGTGGCATGGAAGGAAATTCTGGCTTCAGGAAGAAACAATCGCAGTCTGAGAGAGAGTTTGCTCGATGAAACTGCTGGCAGGTTGCTGCCGGATGTTAGAAGGGAGAGGAAAATTCCTAGCCTTGGGTACTGGGAGGCAGCAGCGGAGGTGAAGATTCTTGCAGAAAATCCCCTTGTAAGTTATCAACTGGATAGTTGCCTAGAGGCCCTCTAGATATTGTAGGAATACAGCCCCCATCAATCCTAACCACTGGCTGTGTTGGCTAGGGCTGATGAGAATTGTTGCCCAGTGACATATGGAGAGCCACAGGTTCCCCAACGGTTAGAGAGAAACTCCAGACAACGGAGTCTGCAAGGAACCTCTAGACATCATTACATGGCCCTCAACTCCTCAGAGGTGTTCTCTTAAAATAAATACAAGAAATTGTGTGCAGGGAATTTAGTGTACCTGCAGCAGCACAACTGGGCACCTTCACCTGCCCCTGCTGCAACAAAACATGTCTCTCCCATATTGGTCCCTGGATCCACAGCAAGCCCTGCAACCTTCCAACAATTTGACTTCCCCACCCAGAGGTGCATTCCTCCATTGACTCCCAAGACAGACAGATGCCAACAAGTAAGCACTGAATCCAGGGACTGGCCTTAATAACCAATGTTTGCCAAGCCCATGCCCCTTTCTGGTTTGGCTGTGAAAGCCACTTCCGGAAATTTAGCACAACCCAGCAGGCGTTTTGTGTTCATTTCCTTGCTAATGGTTTCCAGAAGAAGAAAAAATGTTGGCAAACTTGGGGGGGGTGTGTTGTGCTGTGTTGCAGTTTACCTTTGTTTTGCATTTATCGTGCTGCCCCTGTTCATGTGATGAAATTCAGGGTGCTTTTCTGGCACACATTTCTTCCCTGCTGTTTAAAATTTAGCACGGCATGGCCAATATATGTCGCTCAAAAAGCTACGGTTCCATAACATAAAAGGTACTGCAGTGTAAAAGGAACATTAGAAACACTAGCATTATAAGTAGGAAAACATAACCCAATATACCCCCACCTCTGAATGGAGCCATAGTGATCTGGGCTGCAGTCCTAGCCCTGGCTGTTGCCTGCCTGGCTGGACTTAACAGAGTGACAGTGCCACCTCTGCATCTGTAGCTCTGCCAGCTTGGCCAGAACATGGGTGGGCAGGTAGATTGCTTTGCTAGTCTAGGGTTGGCATGGTAATCAAACCTGGATCTGCCCTGGCACCATTGCTCAGGATCAAAATGTCCTCCAGAGCAAATTGGAAGAACATACTGATCAGACGGGCAGTTTTGTGGGGGTGGGTGGGAGAGAGACTGTGCTTGTGCTTTACATTAAAAGAAAAGGCTTTTGTGCAACAGCAAATGGAGTGAAGCATCGTGCATATTTTGGCCCTAGATGACAAGGAAGCCATCTTGCAAAGGGGCTTCATGTGTGGGTTTAGACGAGTATACCTGAAGGAGCGTCTCCACCCCTAACTGAGGTCCAGTGCCGAGGGCCTTCTGGCGAGAAGCGAAGTTACAGGGAACCAGGCAGAGGGCCTCCTCGGTAGTGGAGCCCGCCCTGTGGAACGCCCTCCCATCAGATGTCAAAGAGAAAAACAACTATCTGATGTTTAGAAGACATCTGAAGGCTGCCCTGTTTAGGGAAATTTTTAATGTCTGGTGTTTTAATGTATTTTTAATATTTTGTTGGAATCTGCCCAGAGTGGCTGGGGAAACCCAGCCAGATGGGCGGGGTATGAATGAATGAATAAAAAATATTGGTCTCATTCAGGCATATTTTCAAGAATGTCTCTTGTCTTCCTGCCTTCTTTAAAACTGCAGGGCATGAAAAAAGCCACAGAAAGTTTAAGAGGCGGAGCAAGACAGGACAGTGGCCCACGGCGAGCATATTGTCCGACGTGGAGGCGTTGAAACGTGGCCTAGCCTCAGCGCAGTCTCCTGCATCCAGTAAAAACAAGACTAGCAGCGTGAGGAGGAAAAGCACGCGCCGAAGAACCAAGCGATTCCTCTCCTACCCTCGATACGTGGAGGTCATGGTGGTGGCAGACAGTCGGATGGTTGCTTACCATGGAGCAAATCTACAGCACTACATTTTGACCTTAATGTCCATAGTAAGTATTAAAATCCCACTGTGGGGATTTTAAGTATGCCAGATCTGTGCAATTTAATTCTTGCCTGGGGAACAAGCTGTTGCAATGCACCTGCTCAGAGTTCCAGACAGCCCAGATGTAGACTTGGAGTGGTGTTGTTGTTTAGTCATTTAGTCATGTCCGACTCTTCATGACTCCATGGACCAGAGCACGCCAGGCACTCCTGTCTTCCATTGCCTCCCGCAGTTTGGTCAAACTCATGCTGGTAGCTTCGAGAACACTATCCAACCATCTCGTCCTCTGTCGTCCCCTGCTCCTTGTGCCTTCAATCTTTCCCAACATCAGGGTCTTTTCCAGGGAGTCTTCTCTTCTCATAAGGTGGCCAAAGTATTGGAGCCTCAGCTTCAGGATCTGTCCTTCCAGTGAGCACTCAGGGCTGATTTCCTTCAGAATGGATAGGTTTGATCTTCTTGCAGTCCATGGGACTCTCAAGAGTCTCCTCCAGCACTATAATTCAAAAGCATCAATTCTTCAGTGATCGGCCTTATTTATGGTCCAGCTCTCACTTCCATACATCACTACTGGGAAAACCATAGCTTTAACCTTTGTTGGCAAGGTGATGTCTCTGCTTTTTAAGATGCTGTCTCCCGGGCATTCCAGAGGGCACCTTCTTCCCCTTCCCCCCATGGTACTTGCACACAATGAACCGAAGTGTTTTGTTGCTGTGTTGTGGCAGAGATGAGGAACTTCCAACCTGGAGTCCAAAGATGTGACTCTTGGCTTTGTACAACAGGCCAGAGGTTTCTCTGCAAACATACACCTCTCCATCCTCCATCCAGGCAACAAGAGGAGTTATGGGGGTTGAAGGGCACATCCTAGCCAGGCAGAAGATATTGAGGAAAGTGTGGTGCTCATCAGGGCCCAGGAAGACCTCTAAGGGCCGGATAAGGAGACCCTCAGGGCTGCATTTGGCCTTTAGGTCTGACGTCTCCCACCCCTTCCTGGCTCTCAGAATCTGTCGCTAACAGAACGTACTTCCTGAGGTCAGGATTTAATTAGCTGTAGGCCAGCAGCTGTAGCTTCTTGCACTGCAGGTGTTTGTTTGTTTTTTAAAAAAGAGTCAATTCTTTGCTTGCTTGTATAGTGTTAACATTAACTTTTCAAAATTTATCCTTTTTTATGCAGGTAGCTTCTATATATAAAGACCCGAGTATTGGAAATTTAATTAATATTGTTATCGTGAGATTAGAGGTCATACAAAATGAGCAGGTAATTACTCCTTCCCTCGTTCCTCTCTCACACTCTCTTTCTCGCCTGGACATATTTCTAGGAATGTCTTATTCTTGATCATTTAAATGATCAAGAAAGAAATATGATATTTCCTTCCCAAAAGCTCACTGAGATTTGTATTGCTGAAAGTTGGGTGTATGGGGCAGGCAGAGGCCCACAGATTTGTGTACATGGACCAGCAATGGCTTTCTAGAGTTCCGGACAGGAGTCTCTACTAGATGTTCTACCACTGAGCAATCACCCTTCCCTAACGATGTACTCCACACTTGTGTGATTGGGATTATTCTAGGAGATTTATCCATATTCTTGGGTGCGGGAGGGGGTTAACTCTTTGCCACTGCTGCAATCCCGGTCAGAATCAGGCGGCCTTGCCCCCACTATTTGCAATGGCAGAAACATTCCCACTTATCTATTACCAGCAGCCTTGTGTACAATGTAGCTCCTTGGTCACAGGAGGCATTGTGCGTACTTTGGTTAAGATCAGTGTGAGGTTTTGAAAGGTTCAGTTCAGCCATCTTGATTCAAAATGGCGTCCAACTGAATTCAAACATCTCCTCGCCGTCTGCAGGAGAGTGACAAAGAACCATCCGTGCCTTGTATGCTGAAAGGTGCTCTTCAAACAGCAGCACCACATGGAAGATCCTCAGCACTCCTCATGAGCTTGGAGCCAGGGAACTCCCTCCCCAACACAGCTCCTCTGCCTCTGTAGATCAGGCTAAATGCCCCTGTATTCCAGCAACCTGTTCTCAGTGGCCAATAGGGATAATGAAATAGGGACAACAAATACTTTAAAGAAATATATATGTCAAAGATAGATGCTTCAAAATAACATGTATGCACGAGGGGTACCATTTCCTCAATTAATCACCTACCTGGAAGCACCCCCAATCAGTGCAAACAAATGCTTCCCTACTAAACAATCTGTTGCAGTTTTTCCCCATTTCATAGCAAAGCAGTTCCTGCTCAGGGTTCCATACAACCTAGACAGAGCTTCGCATTCTTGCTGAGGATTTCAGAAGGAACGTTTCCCCCCGTTTCTCACTGCACTTGCTGTGTTTTTTTTGTTGTTATATTACTGAGCGAATGGGAATATCATGGGGAAAAGAGGGCTTTTTATTTAAATTTTACAGCACCCATCAGTCTCACAACAGTGTTAATGTGTTTTTGGAGGATGGGAGAGTGGAAAAAACAACAGGAAAGTCATTAGGAATTTGAAAGTAATCCACAAGTAGGATGCCGGTAACTGAATGCTTTTGAGCAGAGAGAGATGGTTTGCTGTTTTTCTGATGACTACGTTCAGTGTTCTTTCCTGCGGCCGTCCATCTCTGAGACATGTTATCAGGTAGAAAGGTGGCCCATAAAGGTAAAATAAAATGGTCAATAAATAAAAGGCACCGCAGATGGAGGGATGGGAACTGGGGAGGATAGGGAGTCCTAATCCTTCGACATGTTTGCTTTATATCTAGGATGGCCCTTCCATATCTTACAATGCTCAGACGACACTAAAAAACTTCTGTCAGTGGCAGCAGACCCAGAACCACCCTAATGAAGACCATCCAGAAAAGCATGACACAGCTGTATTGGTGACAAGGTATGTCACGGGCAGATTTATTTATTTTTTGGCCTCACTGTAATTGCCACTAGAATGCAATGTTACAGATCACAGCTGAACGACAATGCATGTTATAGTCAAGGATAATTGAAATGTTGAGGCATGATGGGGAAAGGTATTATATTGCTGCCTAATTTTTTGGCGGTGATGAGAACAGGAGCTCTAAGGGCTACGGGTAAGGGCATCAGGAATTCATTTCAATTTGCAATTAAAGGCGGATCTACTGAATTTCCCCCTTTTGGAAACAATAATGCAAAAAAAGCACGGCCGTCGTTCAGAATGTGCAGCCCAGTTCTCCAGCCAAATAACGTGCTGAATTTGTGAATGGTAGTGGGTGCATAAAAATGCATATATTAGTGAAATCAAAACACAAATGTGTGTTACATCAGGGGGAGTTGTATGCAGATATTACAAATTTGATCTAGAATATTGTTGAATTTTCATGAGGGCTTTAAATATATATATATTTAAAAACTGGTGTGGAAATGTGGAAAACTGAATAAAAAGCAAGAAACTGAGAGGAACTGATATTAGCCCATCCCTACCAGGGGATCAATTTATTTATTTTTTTGGAGTGAGAGTATACAATCCTATTACTCAGCCATATGGTCATTGGCTGAACCCACAGTGAGGCTTTCTGGGGTTTTGGTGCTAAGTTTGCGATGTATGGGAGTTTCTTATTAAGCCACACCAGTTAGCAATAAAAGCAATGCTTTCTCCTTTTCAGAAAAGGAGAGGTCTTGCGGGAGGGACTTCAAGCTGGGGTGGAAGTGGCTTTATGAATACATAAGCATTTGCACTACAGCTGTGGCTGGAGGCCATGATCTAACACGTACACATTGTTGCTCTCACAGCCTCCCTGTTGCACACTATGTTTTAGATGTTCTAAAACAGAGAATTAGATGTTTAGGGTTCTAAAACACAGTTCGTCAGCTGGGGGGTGGGGTAGGTGGGGACAAGCAGCTGGACCAGAAATGAAAAAAGAAATAAAATCTACTTACACAAGTGGTCATGTATTTCAAGTGGGGACCTAATTGAGCGTTAGTGGGGAAAATTGCAATAAGTGTTTGACTTTGTAAAAATGTTCTAATAAAGCACCACAGCCTATCCAGTGTTTCCCAAACGTTGGGTCTCTAGCTGTTTTCAGACTACAATTCCTATCATCCCTGACCACTGGTCTTGCTAGCTAGGGATGATGGGAGTTGTAGTCCAAAAAACCAGCTGGAGACCCAAGTTTGGGAAACACTGGCCTGTACTAGTGACATAAGATAGTAAAAACATCAGCTGTTTTTAGTAGGAACTTATTTCTAGTCCTGCTTGCTCCAGCCAATGCCATCTAGAGGTTTTGGACTACAACTTGCATCATTGGCTATGCTGACTGGGGGCAGTGATGGGAATTGTATTGCAAAATGTCTGGAGGGCAAAAGGTTGGGGAAGACTGCTCTTACTCAATATTATGAGCCACCTCTGGGTTAGAGGATACTAGCAGCTGCCTCCATGACTTCAAATCTAGATGCCAAGTGGATGGGGAGCATTGCCTGCTACCTTCAGAACAATGCACAGTTTGAATTTTACTCCAGAGCCCATAAAAGAAAAGTGAATAGAAAGACCCATTTGGCTTCTTCTCCATTTCTGCTATTAGTTTAAAATAGCTACCAGTTATGAGCAATGCACAACACTCAGTCAAGGAGTTTTGCATTGAAATTTTCATTAAAGTGAGCGCTCATGTCTCTTATTTATAATGCTGCAAAATATTTTAATGTGAGATTATCAGGCCTTAATGATAGTCCTTTGAAAAATCAAATTGGATTTTTATTCCTGCTTTTTTAATCTACTATTATCCCCGTCTTGAACATTTGGAATTGGGCAGACTACATATTGAAATTAATGCCAAGCAAGAAACACAAAGCCATATAATTAAATGGTGTTATGTTTATTATTGTGTGTTCTGAATGCTAACTTGCATGGAAATTAAAAGCATCAAGTCTGTTTTGCTTTCAGACAGGATATTTGTAGAGCTCACGACAAATGTGATACTTTAGGTAAGCCTAATCTCCTTTTTCTTTTACTCTTTAAGGTGTCAATGTTAACATGTTTTTGACAGAATGTTGTGCGTGCCTTTATTTAGAGAGCAAACTCTCTCTCTCTTGTTCTGCTTTTGATTTTCCAGGTCTGGCTGAATTGGGTACAGTCTGTGATCCATACCGGAGCTGCTCAATTAGTGAAGACAGTGGACTAAGTACTGCTTTTACGATTGCACATGAACTTGGCCATGTGTATGTTCTATAAAAACATAGATCTATTTAAAAATAACAGCTTTGAGAGAGATATGTAAACTATATAAATATATATATCCCCATGCAAGTGACTGTTCTGGTTTGCGAACCTTCTTTTGGAACCCGAACGTCTGACGGGGCTTCAATGGCTTCTGATTGGCTGCAGGAGCTTCCTGCAGCCAATCAGAAGTCGCGATTTGGTTTTTGAACGTTTTGTAAGTCGAATGGACTTCTGGAATGGATTCTGTTCGACTTCCAAGGTACAATTGTATATGCCAATATTGGCTTGGATTCAAACTTTCCCCTAGTAAACTGAAGAGTTATAGAACAGGGCCTTCCCCTCCCCTCTGCATCCCCCTGACCTCTCCTAAAATCTGATTAAGGGAGCTGGGGGACCCTTGATAATGGTGTGTGATATGGCACTGGGGACTGTAAATAGAGGGGAGAGTTAATTTGATTATTTAATTTCTATACCACTTAATTTATTAAAAACATCTGTAATTGGTGTACAGAAAACTGAAGCAAAACCAGACAACTTCAACAGAATATTATAAAATAAACAGTTACTTATAATAATGTTAGATTAATACAGAATTACTAATACAGTGGTGCCCTGCAAGGCGAAATTAATTCGTTCTGCGAGTTTTTTCGTTCTACGAGTTTTTTCGTCTTGCGAAGCACCAATGTGTATTGACGGTTTCCCATAGGAATGCATTGGCGGTTTTTTTTTAAAAGGCGCAAGACGTTTCGTCTTGCGAAGCAAGCCCATAGGGAAATCCGTCTTGAGAAGCAACTCAGAAAACTCTTTCGTCTAGCGAGTTTTTCGTCTTCCGAGGCATTCGTCTTGCGGGGCACCACTGTACATTTAAATCAATATGAATTCATTTCCCTTCTGACACACGCTCCCTCTCAGCCACCAGAGTCAAAACAAACTCTCCACTCAACCTGTCAGATGTCAGAAATCAATCCACTGCTCCCTTATGTGAATGAAGGAGCGAGCTAGGGTTCATGGCAATGTTTTCTCAATGTTTGAAATTGTGGTATGAGCATTAAATACTGTAGTAGGAAATATTTTGAAAAGTGAGAAAATGAATACAGTCATACCTCGGGTTACAGACACTTCAGGATGTGTTTTTTTTGGGTTACGGACACGCCGAAACCTGGAAGTACCGGAACGGGTTACTTCTGGGTTTTGGCGGTCATGCATACGCAGAAGCGCTAAATCGCGCTTTGCGCATGCACAGAAGCGCCGAATCGCAACCCATGTGTGCGCAGATGCGGCGCTGCGGGTTGCAAACGCTACAGGTTGTGAACGTGCCTCCTGCACAGATTATGTTTGCAACCCGAGTGTCCACTGTACTGAATTTTTTGGTGTTGGGTGACTGTAGACTATCATTTACCTGTACTACCTGTACCTGTACACTATTGATGCTGCTAGGCTTATTAGCAGAGCATGTGGCCACATGGAAAGTTGGTGACACTGTCCTGCCATAAGGTGGGACAATTTTTGCAAAATTTTTGCTTTTCTGGATTTCTGATTGGGTAATACAATAAACAACAGTTTCCCCTTGTGGTTGTTTTGGTAAAGCATGCAAAATGTCTTCCCTTCTCCACCGCCCCAGATCATTAGTTACGTGTCCTGACAGTGCTTCATCAAGAATTATATCTATATTAAAAATTCATTTGCATGGTTTCCTTAACTACTTAAAAACCTATGGAGTGCCTATGCACTCTGTTAGGCATATAGTCACACCCTTTGATTTCCAAAGCAGAAAGTCCAAAACATCTGAAATACTATTGCTTGCTTGCCAATGGAGAACTGGGAATTGTTGTTTTGGAGATGAGGCAGGAGACCTCTCACATGGGCCGTAATCTCTGAACACAGCCCTAGGAGAAACCCCTGTTCATGTAGGAATTCTGTAAGCCTTTGCTCCATAATTCCTACCCAGAGCGCTCTAAATGAAATGCTTTTACTAGATGACACCTTTCAATTCTAACATAAGTAGGGGAGTTGACGAGGTGCTTAGCTCCCTTCCACTGAAATCCCTTATGTTTGCAAGTGTTTTTAACTTTGCCTCCTTTTTAAAATTCACCCTAAACACATTGGCCACTGTATGCTGTCTCTTGTAGATTTAACATGCCTCACGACGACAACAATAAGTGCAAAGAAGACGGAGGGAAAAACCAGCAGCATGTGATGGCTCCCACCCTGAACTACAACACCAACCCTTGGATGTGGTCAAAATGTAGCCGGAAATATATCACAGAATTTCTAGAGTAAAGCCTTAATGACTATTTCATAGATTCTGGAGTTTGTGTGAAATTGCCTGGATATGAATGCATGCTTAGCAGAGGGGGCAGAGCAGCAGGGGGGAGGTTTGGAATGCAAATATACATTACATGCGCACTGTGGATTCGTTTGCTCATATTATGCCTTGGTGAATCAAAAGGTCCCGGCCCTTGGTCCATTCACACCTCATTCTCGCAACTTTTCCTTGGCAAAAATGTAAGAATACAAGAGGAGGGCTGTGCTGGATCAAGCCCAAGGCCCGACTAATCTAGCATCCTGTTCTCACCATAGCCTGAAAGATGTCCGCGAGAAGGCTACAAACAGGACCCAAGAACTTGCCCTGCTTGTGATTCCTGGCAAATGGTATAGAGAGGTAGATTGCATCTGACATCATGGCCAGCAGCAACTGATATCAGTGCTACTCTCCATGATGAGCAGAACAAAAGAAAGGGAGGGTGTTAAAGGTACAAGCAAAGTGTACCAGCCACAAAAGAGAAAAATCCTGGTGATTGCAAGCAAAAAACCTTGTAGTGTATCCTCAAATCCTAAAGGAAGTGTTCTTCTTCAAGGTTCCTGCTCTCCTCCATCAGGTCATTCAATCGCTGTCTCCCTTTCTATTTTTCTTTTCCATCTGATACTCAACATTCCACAACTGTTGAGCATGCTCAGTCCTAGTTCTTATTTGTGTTTTTCAACAAGGCTTTCTTATAGCTTTCTTGCACTTCTACAGCCTCTGGGGTTCCCTTGAGCATGCAGATACCTCCCTCCCTCTTGTTTTTCCCCCAGTGTCCTTATTTTGGCTATAATCCTGCCAGCGCTTGAGTTTGCGGTTAGAAGGAGTGATTAAAGAGGTTCAGTGGTTTGTGATGCAAAACACTCTTAATTGTAGAAGTGGGCAATAAAAAGACAATCACCGTGAGTGATGGCGAAAACCCACATGAGTGTTGTATCCAGCAACTCACCAAAGGAAAATGAGCTACTGGGTTGTATTACTGGGTTATCATCTGATCCTCTTTCTTCACATGTGTACAGCACTCTTCCAAGAGTGCCACATGGGGGTACTTTTCCAACATGATTCCATATGTGAAAATTTAGCGGGTGGGAAACAGGCCAAAATTATGTCGTGAGGCTGCGCACACAACATACTTTTAAAGCACCCCCCCCCCAAGAATCCTGGGGATTAGTTTACCCCCTTACGGAGCTACAATTCCCTTAACACACTACAGTTCCCACAATTCCTTTGCGGGGAGGAAAATGTGCTTTAAATGTATGGGGGGGGGTATGCAGCTCCCCCCCCCCCAGTTTTCCAAGCCCTACTGTGCACTAAGATGCATTTGAGAACAGCGGCCAGCTGTTCGCTTTCTGCCAGTCTAAAAGCAATATTCTCCAACCCTAAAAGGCAAACTCTGCAACTGTACATTAATTTATATAATAAAGAAATCAAAGTTTCTTTCTCGGGCAGAGTTTCTCATCAGTATAAGAGGGTGACAGGTGATTTGAGGCAGCTTACACTGTCTTTAGGTTCTCCGTTTTAATTGTGGAACGATGCAGTGCTAGATGGGAGGGTTGCACTCATAGCGTATGTCTGATGCTGTATTGTTTTTAATATTCAGTTGGAAGCCTCCCAGAGTGGCTGGGGAAACCCGTATAAATAATAAATTATTATTATTATTATTTATTATTATTATTATTATTATTATTATTATGGGCAGCTGGGGGGGGAACTGAGAAGAGTAGGATGCTATTTTTACCTTCCACTGTCACTTAACTTTTGCTTCCAGCCTTTAGAAGACAGCCTTGTGCACCTCTTAAACCTCTCTCTACTGCTATAAGTTACAGTGGTACCTCGGGTTACATTCGCTTTAGGTTACATACGCTTCAGGTTACAGACTCAGCTAACCCATAAATTACCTCGGGTTAAGAATTTTGCTTCAGGATGAGAACAGAAATTGTGCTCTGGTGGCGCAGCGGCAGCAGGAGGCCCCATTAGCTAAAGTG
Organism: Podarcis tiliguerta; assembly: GCF_965153285.1. Taxonomy (NCBI): domain Eukaryota; kingdom Metazoa; phylum Chordata; class Lepidosauria; order Squamata; family Lacertidae; genus Podarcis; species Podarcis tiliguerta. Next base: position 25,023,226 of record NC_139535.1, on the reverse strand, counting down.
GTACTTCAGGTTAAGAACAGTTTCAGGTTAAGTACGGACCTTAACCCGAGGTACCGCTGTACAGAAATATTATGTGAAAATTAATTTTTTGTTGGTCTTTGTGAGCAAGTGGTTATCATGTAGTGAAGCAACTTTATGGCACGACTGTGGTCCTTTAGTAGATTACTCTTTTTATAAATGGGCTTTTTGAGGGTTGGTAAGCTTAAATGGCCTTATGCTGTATGTTACTATTCCGTGCTAATAATACTCTATTCACTAACCATTGAGAGATTTTTAGAATGATCTTAACTGACTTCTCAAGTGCAGCCGTGGAGATAAATGTCACACTTTTCATTCTAGCACTGGTTATGGGGAGTGTTTGCTTGATGAACCTTCACCGAGAAAGTATGCGTTGCCTCAACAACTTCCAGGATACATATATGATGTCAATAAGCAGTGTGAGTTAATTTTTGGGCCTGGAGCTAAGGTTTGCCCCTATATGGTAAGAACACTTTTTTTATAAAAAAAAAACTTGCTTTGAGTATGAAATACTGATAGGCACATTTCAAATAAGATGCATGCAAGTGTTTTGTATGTGAGATTCCTAAATGAGACAAATCCTTGCTGTTGAAAAAGATTGCAGCCTTTCAGTCATTTGGGATTCGAAGCTTTACAATGTGAGTCTTACACACACACACACACACACAGGAAAACCACTTTCCCAGGTCCTCTCACATGGCTGTGCTATTATTATTATTATTATTAGTAGTAGTAGTAGTAGTAGTAGTAATAGTATTAATACTTACAGACTAATATACTAACAATAAAATCATAAAATTGCAGCAAGAAAACCAATAGCAAATACTGTAAGTGTTTGAATGACACAATGAATGGGTCGGGTCAGTCTTGTGGACCTTTCTTACCCAGTCAACACCCTACTTCCTTACAGAGTGCTGATCAGATGTGGGAAATCCATGCAGTCTGCCCAGGCCCTGTATTTGGGTTGTTCATGTTCATTACACAGCCATGTGAGAGATGCCTCTGGGTAGGTGTGTGAATGGGGCCTGCTTGAGCAGCAACATTTAAGCTTACAAGCAATATTAGGTAACTTCAGTCTACAAGCACAATATGTGGTAAAACTTGTGCCCAATTTTAAATTTGCCGGGTGAAGGGAGAAGAAACATGATAGGATTTGGAAGGACTGATGTCGCAGAAATCCCTGTTTATATCACTAAATTCTCACCTAGAGCAGGTTCTGTATGCTGCTACAGGAAGAACTTAAAATTTTATATAACTGTTCCAAATTAGGAATCACAGAGGGGAAATGGCTTATCCACATATTTTAATAGTAATAGAGTTGGAATGTAAGACAGTCTCATTGTAAACTGTGATTGCCAACCTGATTTTCTCTCTACACTTCAGAGGCTCTATACTGCAAATGATATTGCTGATCTTAAAAAACACAATGCTTCAAACAATGCTAATAATTTGGGGACCATTTTGTGTTCATGATGCAGCCACATTTCTAGACAATCAGAAATATTCCTGGGTTGTCCAGGTTTTATGTTTACTCTTATTTATATGTTTGCTCTTATTTGTCCCCCCCCCCCCCCGCCCCTCAGCTTTCCATAGTCTGACTTGCAAGCTGCTCTGTGTGAATACAAACTAACAGAGCAATTCTGTGTTTGGAAATCCAAGGCATAGTCTAGTGTAAATTGCGCTGGCTTAAGGGTTGTTGTTTTTGTAAGCAGTGGCTTAAGTTAACTGTATTCCAGAATCTGTTCAGGAAGGATCTGGGGGAACGTGTCTTACACCACCCTTTTTGCAAACTTGAGTTCTGCTGGGTTGCCAGGTCCCATAACCGATCACAACAATACAAAAACAACACGTAGGCTAATAGTTAGTAGAGAATATAGAACAGAATAATGATACCATTCAAATTATAGGAATAAGCCAAGGTTTGTATGCCTTGTATCTTATTTCCAGCTGACGAAGACTATTAGTAGTATCATTCCAGAGACACTGTCCTTTTGAGACCTCTTCCACTGAAACTTTTAAAAGCCTATTGAGAGACTTTACTTTTGAGACGTCTTCTGTTGAAACTTTTGAAAAGGCTATTGTGAGTCTGTCCTTCGACATCTGTTTTGAACACACGGCTTGACAGTCCTCTGTTATATTGTACATATGAATTTTGATTGGCTTGTTCCTATAATTTGAATGATAACATCATTCTATTATATATTCTATACTGTTAGCCTACGTGTTGTGTTTGTATTGTTGTGATTGGTTCTTATTGGGGTTTGTTTTAGGTCACGTAACCAAGCTGAAAGGGGTTTTGAAGGGGTGTAAGTGTCTCCTTGCTCTCTCCTGCCCCCAGAATACTCCCTTTTTGACGCTTTAATGTTTTAAGTTCCCCTGGCTGAGCCTCGGCTGAGCCAGGGTGAGTGTCTTACACAGCAAAGCCCCAGCTGAGCCAGGAAACCCAAGATCCACTGAATCCAAACTCTCCTGCCCCAATGGATCTTCGGTTTGGACTGAACTGTTGGCTACTAACCCGGCCGCTGAAATCCATGGTTAAGGCACTTGAGCAGAAAGCTTCTACAACCAGAGCCCGAGTCATCTTCCCCTGCTTTATTGCGTTCGTTGTTTACACACGATGGTAACAACACCAGGGAGATAATCTAAACTATGTCTCTGGGCTATGATGTATGTTGGGTTGGCTGTTCAGTAATGCTGAGACTTTTTGAACTCACTTAAGCAGAAGCAGTGCAGGAGACTCTGGTGCATCAATGCTGATGGAGCACATAAAGGATGTCGGACTCAACACACGCCATGGGCTGATGGGACGGAATGTGGCCAGGGCAAGGTTTGTTGCAGCTCCTTGACTCTTTCTTGCTAACCCCAAACACGTGAGCCGTAATGCCTCCAAGCATGGCCGTGGAACATTGCTAGCCTTATCCTCCATGAATTTGCCTAATCTTTTTTTAGAAGCATTCGATGATGATGGGAATTGTAGTCCAAAAGCAGCTGGAGACCTAAGTTTGGGAAACCCCCATCTAAACTAAAAAGCCCCAAATGTTGTAACCTTTGGGGAGTTGCTCCATCTCCTTGACCATATTTGGTTGCCGTTTTCCAAACCTTTCTCAACTCTACGATACCCTTTTTGAAGGGAGGCAACCGGAACTGTACACAATATTTCAAGCGTGGTCATGCCATGGTTGTTGCTGTTGTTGTTTAGTAGTTTAGTCGTGTCCGACTCTTCGTGACCCCATGGACCAGAGCACGCCAGGCACTCCTGTCTTCCACTGTCTCCCGCAGTTTGGTCAAACTCATGCTGGTAGCTTCGAGAACACTGTCCAACCATCTTGTCCTCTGTCGTCCCCTTCTCCTTGTGCCCTTCATCTTTCCCAACATCAGGGTCTTTTGCAGGGAGTCTTCTCTTCTCATGAGGTGGCCAAAGTATTGGAGCCTCAGCTTCACGATCTGTCCTTCCAGTGAGCACTCAGGGCTGATTTCCTTCAGAATGGATAGGTTTGATCTTCTTGCAGTCCATGGGACTCTCAAGAGTCTCCTCCAGCACCATAATTCAAAAGCATTGATTCTTTGGCGATCAGCCTTCTTTATGGTCCAGCTCTCACTTCCATACATCACTACTGGGAAAACCATAGCTTTAATTATACTGACCTTTGTTGGCAAGGGGATGTCTCTGCTTTTGTTTTTAAATCAGCATTATTTCAGATTCATCTGATTCACACAACTAGATGTAGCACTCACTTGCAGTTGCCATTGTTGGATTATACCAGTTTCTCCAGTGAGGCTTCCGCCTTTCACTGCTGGCTCAAACATGCGTAAAACATGCCGCGTGGTGTGAGTTCTAGGCGCTCTCGAGCCAAATTGGTCTGTTGTGCGCGGAGCGCGATTGCTATTCAATATTTTCACTGCACATGGCAGCTGTTCTGCAAGATGTTCCTCTTTGGGGATAGCGCTGTCTATATTGATGCCATGTGTATCTTTATTTTGACAGCTGCAGAACCTCTGTGCTCTTGCAGAAGGTTAGCGTAGGAACTGATGCTGCCGTTCTTAAATTCTCTGAGCTTCCCCTTCGCTGAGAGTGACGTGGTTGCACATAAGTGGTGCAGGATCTTTTCAGAAGGGGAACATATTGTGCCTAGGGCATCCAGCTTGACAGGGCAGAGACATGAATCCACTCTCTCCTTCCTCCCCACCCTTGTTATTTACATCATTTTTTTTTTTTTTTAGCCTTCAGTATTTGAGAGGTTCTTTCAACATGCCTGATCTGCAGATGCATCTTTTCTTTCTACACACTGTGACATCTAACCTGTGATCAGAAAATCAGCCAGGCTGCTTTCCTCAGAAGCTGTAACAGCTTGTGCTTCTTGTCCTGGATCAGCAAATGAGCAGAACTCAATGGCTTGGGGAGTTGTCACTCCACTGTCCTCAGCAGATTGATTGCCCTTCATTTTTCAGAGATTCAAACCTCATTCATATCTGCAGTAGAATTTGATGGGAGTGGTTGCTTCTTAATCCATAACTAAAAACTGATTATAAATTCACTGCCCTGGTTCAGATACAATGGGAAACTGTAGTTTCCTGCTACACGAGCATCAAGATCGCGCCCTCCCCTCTCCTCTTCCATGCACCAGACAGAGAACATTGAAAGCATCCACTTCTACTTTTAAGCAAACTTTGGTTCCTTGTGATGCTTGAAGTTGAAAAACTGTGGCTTGCTTAAACTATGTGTTTTTGAACAAGTCAGCACCTGAAACTATGTCTTTATCTTGGTTTATCCTCACTTACCATAGTTTAATCAACCCCCTCAATAAAATAATGAGTAGAAGAATTTCATTTTAGTAGGATGGAAAATACCAGTTTATCATAGTGTTACAACCAGATTTTGAGCAGCAGCAAAAACACAAATGCAGCTCCCCACCTCACAGTAAACAGGAAAATGTCTCCCGCGCAACTTGGGTTAGGAGAGAAGGCTGATCTCTAATATTGTGTTCTGACGGGTGCAATTTCTTTTCCTGCTAAGTTTGACAACATCACATTCAGGTGTAAAGCTAGACTGGTGACTGGGAGTGGCCGCTGAGACCACATGACACCGGTCTTGAAAGACCTACATTGGCTCCCATTACGTTTCCGAGCACAGTTCAAAGTGCTGGTGCTGACCTCTAAAGCCCTAAACAGCCTCGGTCCAGTATACCTGAAGGAGCGTCTCCACCCCCATCGTTCTACCCGGACACTGAGGTCCAGCACCGAGGGCCTTATGGCGGTTCCCTCACTCCAAGAAGCGTAGTTACAGGGAACCTGGCAGAGAGCCTTCTCAGTAGTGGCACCTGCCCTGTGGAACGCCTTCCCATCAGATGTCAAAGAAATAAGACATCTGAAAGCAGCCTTGTTTAGGGAAGTTTTTAATGACTGATGTTTTAATGTATTTTTAATCTTTTGTTGGGAACGGCCCAGAGTGGCTGGGGAAACCCAGCCAGATGGGTGGGGTATAAATAAGAAATTAGTAGTGGTAGTAGTAGTATCTTGGGTTCATTTTAGAATGCTTGGATCCAGATCATAGCAATGAAACAATGTTGTGAAACTCTTTCTTTTTCTATTGCCCTTTCTGGAGTATAGCACTGCAAATATGGCCACTGTGTTCCCAGAGAGCGAGAGATATCCATGACGGACGGAGCATGGGGCACATGGAGTCCCTTTGGCGCATGCTCACGAACATGTGGCGGGGGCATTAAAAATGCTGTTCGAGAATGCAACAGGCCTGAGTAAGTACAGGAGTGCTAACCAACTGTCAAGCTTACTGGTGAAAGAGTAACAGCCATTGTTGGCCTCCCTCCCAAAATGAAAAAAAATGTTGCTAAAATGCTGATATCTCTAGTGCTGTAGTAAACCATATGATATCACCTGTGAGGAAGTATATCATTTAAGGATGGATATCATTTAAGGAAGTATATCATTTAAGGATGGATGGATCAACCTATTAGCCCTCAGTTATATGTATAATCCTTCCTCGTTTGGTATTTAAATTATCTTCATTTTATATATATTCTTACTCTGAAATACACATTTTGTATGTTTTTCAATATTCTCCACTAAAACATTCATCTGTATACACATATTTTTATTTAAAATATTCATTTTTGGCGTATTTTTTTGAACGAAAGCTACATCACCAAATTTGGAGAAGTGCATAGTCTGATTTGTAGCTGCACTATGACCAGCTTATGAAACTGAAACTGGCCAATTAGGTCACTTAGCTTTAAAACAAATTTATTTTGTGTTGTGAATTTCAGTCCTCAGTTTCCAGCTGTGGAAGTCATACAATTGGCGATGAAGATTTTTAATCAGGACTGATCTCAAATAAGCAGAATGAGAAGAAGTAATGCGTCAATTGTTGAATGTTCTTCCACAAGAGAGGGTCACATGGTGTCTGATCTAATTTTGGCATCAGTCAAATACCTTGTTTGAACTTTCTCAAGTCTTTTAATTCAGTGTGCTGTTGTGGTTTAATTTTTGTGTTACTCCTTTTAAATTTACTGACATTTTGTGTGTGTGTGTATGTAATCAGAAGCCACTTCAGGAATTATCTAGAGTACAAATTTATTTTAAAATGCTGTTTGTTTTTAAGGTCATATTCATTTTGGGCCAAATAGTACTTCTGAATACTTGTAAGTGATTTTGTCTCACAAGGCAACCATAGACTGCTCTCATTCTCATACATCGGTAGATTTCGTAAAGAGCTTGGGGGTGTGGTGTAGCAGTAGGCATGAGGGAGAAATAGGACTCTGTTCACATATACAAGACAAACATAGCAAATACTCACTTTCTGAATCAACATGCTAACCAAACCACAGCCATCTATAAAAGTTCACACATCTCTGAATTTTCCAGTGCGGTTGTCTAGCCGAGTTAAGTATGCAGAAATGCGCAAATGCATAATGAGTGTGCATAAATATGCATTTTTTAGTGGGGAAACAAGTTATATTGGAGATGCTTTGTAAGAAATATGCGTAATTACATACAACAATGTGTAAAGGTAAAGGGACCCCTGACAATTAGGTCCAGTCGTGGCCGACTCTGGGGTTGCAGCGCTTATCTCGCTTTATTGGCCGAGGGAGCCGGCGTACAGCTTCCTGGTCATGTGGCCAGCATGACTAAGCCACTTCTGGCGAACCAGAGCAGCACACGGAAATGCCATTTACCTTCCCGCTGGAGTGGTACCTATTTATCTACTTGCACTTTGACGTGCTTTTGAACTGCTAGGTTGGCAGGAGCTGGGACCGAGCAACAGGAGCTCACCCCATCGCGGGGATTCAAATTTCCAACCTTCTGATCGGCAAGCCCTAGGCTCTGTGGTTTAACCCACAGCGCCACCCACGTCCCTCAACAATGTGTACATTAGGAGAAATCTGCAGTTTAGGGAGAGAATGTAAGTCTTCATGAAGACTTATTTTTAAAAAAGAAAAAGGAGTTGCAAACTGGTGAGGAAATATTGGGGACTAGACTTAAGATTGGAAAAACGAGAAATGGAACAAAATAGAAATTGGCAGATTTCACTCATCCGCAGTTGCCCGTATAGAAGGACAATGGTACGAAGAATGAGCTGGGAGAAGAAAGGGAGGAGGAGGCCAAGTGAAACCTCTTTTCCCTGGCTTAGTGCTGCCTCCCCATTAAATGTGCTCGTAAAGCCCAAGACACTCACTGTCTTATCCTGAGCTTTTGCTGCCAGTGGTTCTCTTTTATTTTATTTAAAAAGAATTTACTCTGACACATACATGGACCAGCTCTTTGTAAGAAGATGTAAGTGGCTGTGCAAGCGGACTATGCTTTCATAGCAATCAAAGGAATGAGCAGACCCCGTCTCACCACGATGCTCTGCTGAGTCCCCAAGGTAGAAAAAAGGCTTACGATAAGCCACTAATGGATGGGATTGGTGTACTTACTGGATGCCACATGGGGAAGATGCTTTCAGCAAAGCAAGACTGGTCTCAACCACCGTTTGCAAATCTATGTTGGCAAAGCCACTCCCGACCTAAGGAGGGGGGGTTGCGGGCTCACGCCCCTGTCTACATTCTTGCGGGGCTGGCGCCAGCCCCGCGGAACTCAGGGATTCCCAGTCTCATTAATATTCATCACCTACAGTGCCAGCCAATCGGCTGGCGGTAGGGGCGGGCTTACTAAGGGGCATTTAAGGTCGGGGCAGCCCTGGCTCGCCCTTTTTCTTTCTTTACAGCAGCCATTAACCTAAATTCTGGTGTCCAGTGTCTTTATTTACTCCATCTGTGGGAGGGGGCGGGAATCGCCACACAATCATATACGTCGTATATGTCTAAAAATGTTTGTATCCCATCTCTTCGACATAACTGATTTACAAGCTGGCAAGTAGAATAGCGTCACAGCAAAACAATAAAAAGCAGCAATTAAAACAATGGTCATAATTTCAACAGTAAAAGTAAAATTGGAGTAAATATGGCAGAAGTATAAACTCACTTTAACAGCTGAGACGTCTGTTGTGTTGGCATTCTTTCATCCTTTTAATATTTTTTGCTCTCCGTGTTTTTAGCTATAGATATTTTTGTTTGTTTTTTTAAAATAAAATTAAGGGAACAATCCTGTACTTACTTGGGATCCTGCCAGGCTAGGGTTTCCCAAACCACAATCCCCATTATCCCTGACCACTGGTCCCTCTAGCTAGGGATGATGGGAGTTGTAGTCCAAAAACAGCTGGAGACCCAAGTTTGGGAAACCCTGCTCCGGGCTATACGTTCTTAGGTACTGGCATAAAGGCCATTCTACTGACTGAGGGAGGTCCACCAGTAAACGCCCCCAGAGGTCCCCTAGTATGCAAAATGGGAATGCCTGCTAGCACTGGTGTTCCGGCCATAGGAGTGGGAGCAGAAACAGGTTGTGCCAGGGCTGTATGTGGGCACACTTACTTCCACGCCCCCCTGCTGTTTCCCTGACACAAACAATCAGAACTCTGTGTCACCTCCTGTCCCTTCATGTTGCTCTCATGCCAGGTCCCTTAGCTTAAGATGAGTCTAGAAAACCTTCTGACTACAGCCGCCTATATTTTCCCGCTGTAGAGCAGAAAGTTTGGGTTGATAACCCAAGAGTCTTTCCAACTGTCTGAATGCATTAAAAGGTTTCATTTCGGATATCTATTGAAAAAACAGAATGGAATTTGATTGTATAAGGAAAGGAAATGGCAATTGTGAACAAGGCATGGCAATATTGGAGACAGTACTTAATTAGGAACATACCATCTCTGCCAGTGGGTACTTCTTCCGCTTCAAAGTACATCGAGCCAGGTTTAGATCTGTCTCTGCTTGCTGCTGAGAAAGCTAGTACGAAGCCTTAATGGCTTCAAAGTTGTCATAAAATTTGTTAGGGTGGTAAAGGGCTAGTTTGGAAAAGAAAAAAAATAATCAATTTCAGAGCTGTAAGTATGTTTTAACCCCAACATCCTGATTGAAAGGAAGTTTCATTATGGGACCGTGAAGCTGATGAATGATAGCTTGGCAGCAAAGCCCAGCTTCCTGCAGTTTGTGACAGTACCATATGTGCAGTGTGTTGCCTCTGACATCAAAAATCGCACAGGAAAATGGTATTGCCTTGAAAACTTTTTGTGAGCAGACTTCAAACCCAGTTTTGTGTGGATTGGAATCCATACATGGTTGCTTGTTCTCTTCAAAGTTCCATCCTCACAAAAACTTGTTTTTGGTTTGAAAAAAATCTGTACATGCCTAGTTGTTGTTTAGTCGTTTAGTCGTGTCCGACTCTTCGTGACCCCATGGACCAGAGCACGCCAGGCATTCCTGTCTTCCACTGCCTCCTGCAGTTTGGTCAAACACATGTTAGTAGCTTTGAGAACACCGTCCAACCATCTCGTCCTCTGTCATCCCCTTCTCCTTGTGCCCTCAATCTTTCCCAACATCAGGGTCTTTTCCAGGGAGTCTTCTCTTCTCATGAGGTGGCCAAAATATTGGAGCCTCAGCTTCAGGATCTGTCCTTCCAGTGAGCACTCAGGGCTGATTTCCTTCAGAATGGAGAGGTTTGATCTTCTTGCAGTCCATGGGACTCTCAAGAGTCTCCTCTAGCACCATAATTCAAACGCATCAATTCTTCGGCGATCAGCCTTCTTTATGGTCCAGCTTTCACTTCCATACATCACTACTGGGAAAACCATAGCTTTAACTATACGGACCTTTGTGCATGCCTACTCAGAAGTAAATCCCACTGAGTTCATCATAGCTTACTCTTAGGAAAGCGGGCATAAGATTGCAGCCTAATTTTCTTTCAAACAATTTTGGATTAATTTATTAGCTTTCACAATGAAGGGGGGGGGATATTTCCTGTCACGTAATTAGCTATTAAATGGATCCTGCAGTATCTTGTTGAGAACCAAGATAGTCCAGCAGACTGTGTACTGTTTTCAATCCAGATTTTCATATTAAGTGACTGGTGTGCCTTGGCTCTTGGTCTCAACACGGCTTTATTTGTGACATTTTATTCTGCACAGATCATCTCCACTTGGGGAATGGTATGTATGTGCTGTCACATATGAAATGCAGTGTGCAAACTTGTTTTGCAAGGAGAACACCCACGTGCTTGACAGTTCTTACCTCATCAATCCTTATAACAATACTGGAAGGTCATGTTAGTGATTCATAATCAGAACGAAGCAGCTCTCTCTAATTCTGTTCAGAAACAAGGGAGCCAGCCTGCACAGTGTGTGACCCTTCACTCTAAATGAAGCCCACCACCCGTATATTGTGGCCTGCCTGGTAATCTGTATCAGTCTAGGCAAGAAGCGAAATATTAGCTTCTGTAGGCATGTCATACAAGGCTGGTGGGTTGTGTTTGCCGCGAGTAGCAAAAATATTTAGGAGAACTGAAGTCAGTTCAGATAGCTCCTCTTCTGTGCTGAGAAATCCTGACCATACGACACCAGTTCAGGCATAATGATCTCAATCCAATGGACTGTTACAGGTGTTCTTAAACTGGTCCACAGACCACCAGTAGTCCGTGAGCTTTGTTTAAGTGGTCTGCAGTTTTGTGGCTGAAGGGGAGAGATGGCACATCCATTGCATTAAATATTCATATTGATTTTTAATTGGATTTTTCTTGCTGCTTTCATTTCATGCATTCATTTTATTGGGTTATAATTTGAATAATATGGGATTCAAATCACCGTATATAAGAAATAAAATAAGCAATAAAAATACAATTTAAAATTATACAGTACCTAGCACAATGCATTGTAAGTGCTACAACAGGCAGAAAAGCTGCTAAGTGGTCCTATAAGACTCTCAGTGATTTTCAAGCAGTCCATAGGGAGAGGTTTAGGAACCACTGGTCTATTAGACTGAGAAAAAGTGTTGTGCTCTGGCGGGGTTGGGAGAAGCCCCAGAACAGCACCTGGGGGGAGAAGAGGGGGTACTGTTCTGTCTGGCAAGCTGAAATGCTCACGGCGATAGAAAGATTATGATAATGTTACCCTGAATTTCTTCCTATGTTACAAACCTGGTTTGATTTTTGTTTGCAAGCCAGGATTTTAGAAAGCTTAAAACACAGTTTCCTGGTTTGGATGTAACCAGAAACTCTGGTTTGACAAACCCTGGAAGTATGGCATTAGACACACAAGAGAAGGAAGCAAGGAGTGAGTGGGCACAACACTTCTTCTTTGTCTCTTAAACCACATGGAACAAAGTACCATCACAGCTATCAGTATGTCTGATGCAACCAAGATTGTGGTAGGGCTTTAAAAGTTGGAAAGAAGTGAAAGGATCAAAGAACTAGTGAAGGCTTCCAAAAATGGATGGGTTGTGTGAGAGGGTTGGGTTTTCTTAAATAATGTTATAATTTGTAACTATATACTTATCCCATCTCTTTTTTTCAAGACCCAAAAATGGTGGAAAATACTGTGTGGGACGACGAATGAAATTTAAATCCTGCAACACTGAACCATGTTCAAAACAAAAGAAAGATTTCCGCGATGAGCAATGTGCAGTCTTCGATGGGAAGCATTTTAACATTAACGGTCTACCTCCTAATGTGCGCTGGGTTCCAAAATACAGCGGAAGTAAGTATATCAAAACAATCTAGCAATTAGATCAGAAGCCCAAGTCCAGGAGCTGGGAAGTTGCCATGAAGGAAATGAAGCCCTCGAGTTTAATGGGTCCCTCATCTGTGGACTAGATGCAAGGAACACGCACCTTGCAGCTTAATTCTGTGTATTGTTCCTAGCCCCAGGGTTGATTCGCACCACCATTTTTAAGAGCAAAGCCTTAACATGAGGCGTCTCTGCCCCCATAGGAAATATATTCACGGGGCCAGTTTGGTCTGACAAAAGCTCCCTTACATTATTTAAATAGCAAGTTACAATATTGGAGTGGGGGGCTGTCAAATGAATGCAGGCAAGATCTCTAGAGATTTTCAGGATACAGTGATTTCAACCTTGCAAAACAACAGTCTAAGGAGGAAGTTGTGGGGAGCCGCCTCATGATGATTTCCTCCCGCTGTTCTTCACTGGAGCCCTGCCTCCACTGTCCAGTTTCCTTTTACCACCTGGCCCAGTAGAATCAGTCACCTGCCTGCAGCCATAGGCTGCTCCATCACCGCCACCAACCTGCTGCCGCCATGGCAACTGAGCTGAGAGCAACCCAACTGTGCGAATAAGTACCTCATTTGGTCAAGGCAGTGCTGGCATCTGATTTTTGGCCTGTGAGGGAAGGGGCATTAGCTCAGAGTTGTGGGAGAGTGAATAAGAGTGTTCTTTCACCATACAAAGTAAACAACCAGCACTAAATTAACTTGGTTTTCTCCTCCCTCTCCTTTCTTTCTCTTGGCAGTTTTAATGAAAGATAGGTGCAAGCTCTTCTGCAGAGTGGCAGGAAACACGGCGTATTATCAGCTCAGGGACAGAGTTATTGATGGCACTCCTTGTGGCCCAGACACAAATGACATCTGTGTACAAGGACTTTGTCGGGTAAATACAGCCTCCTTCGGTTTAACTGGCTAACGCTCTTCGAGGAACCAGCTCATTCCTCTTCCATGAGTTGGATCCTGAGGGCCTTTCTCCAGGTTTCACAGGTGGGCGCGCCACCAGTCAGTCAGTCACCTGTGCTCACTATGACCGGTTTCTGCATAGTGCTCTGCAAATATGACATCAGATATAGGGCATGCGGGCATGACTTGGCCTAAATGGCTTTGTGGGCCAAATGGGAAGGCCTGGGGGCCCTATTCCATACTCTTTATCTTAAATTAAACCCAAGAGCCTTGTTATCTGCTTTAGACTGTAATATATCCCCTTTAGGGTTCTGTTTTGTATTACGCAGCTGCCTTAACAACCACGTTTGGTGTATCTTGCCAAAGCCCCAAATCACAAAATAATGAGGGGTTTTAAGTGTATGAGGAGTGAGGTTTCATTCCCCACATAATAGCCATGATAGGGATGGATTCTGTGGGGCCCTGGTGCATGCCTGTGTGTTGGCTCTGTGACAGCACCTGGAGGCTTCATACTGTCCAGACAGAATCCACTTTGGACAGGACAAACAGGCCAGTCGGTTCCCAAAATGGATCTGTGGGATATGAACTCCACAGAACCTCCAGCATCTAAATCGTATAACAGATTTTGCTGCTTCCTCTACCATTAATACAAAGGAGTAAAGGATTGTAGTTTCCGTGCCAAAATCGGACCTAACCCCTGACTGAAATGGATCTAGAAAATCAGTTTCCCTGAGAGTGCCTGCCTTCTTCGCTCTCTTCACTGCCACTAGGTAGTCTCAATGATGAACCCTCACCAGTCTTTGATTGCATTTGACTGGAGTTTTCCTCCACCACAGCAAGTCCCCATCCCCGACCCTCAAGTGTGCGCTGAAGCTACACCAAGTGCCCAGCTGGGCGCAAGTGGCGCTGTGGCATTCAGCAACAGCAGCTGCAGACCCGAGGGCTGGTTGACAGGACAACCACAATTCCTCAGGTCTGGCACATGGCCAAGTCATTAACTACCTGTGCCATGTCCCCCTCCTTACCCAGCCTGCCCCACCTCCCACACAGCCAAAACAATTTAAAACAGGAAAAAGCAATAGTTAAAATACAAAGCCGGGGAAAAGCAACTTTACATTAAGGACCACCTGACTCCTTATGCCCAACCTTGATCACTGAGATCTTCTGATGGCCCTACATCTGATGCTTTCCCACTTCTCTCAGGTTTAGCTGGCCTTCACTGGGAACCAAGACTATAGTGTGGCAGGTTCAGGCCTTGCCAATGGTGTTCCCACAGGAACCACCCCTGCCTTCTTTTAGGCATTTCTACTTCACTGTGTGGTTTAGGCAGGCCTTCACAATATGAATTTCCCCCTTTAACCAACCAGTATCTATTTACTGTTTTATTGATATTTTAATTATGTCTTAATGGATGCTTTTGCTCGTTTTATTATAACTTTGCATGCTGTGCTCCCTCCTCAGTATGCTTTTATGAAAAGAGCAGTTTACAAATACTTAATAAATACACAAATGCCATTTTGATAATGACCCTATCCCACGTCCGTGTGACTTTTAACCACGGTGTAATCCTGCCCCCCACAGCTCCTTAGCTCTCCCCCCACCTTTTCTCCCCGCCACGCTGAGTGGTTTTGCTCTTCACATGGCGGGCCTGGAAGAGACTCGTTTTTCAAGTCCTAATTGGAAGATGGCTATAATTATAGCTTCAACAGAGCACGTTGGAAAAGAAAAGAATGAGCGAGGCAGTCGGAGGCCTTCGGTGGCAGATGCATGTTTTCAATTTGGAGCGCTGCTAAACGCTATCCTATTTTCCGTATTTGTTCAATCTAGTTCTGAACTTTTCTTTCTCTAAAGCAAGCTGGATGTGATCACGTGCTCAATTCGAAAGCCAGGAGAGATAAGTGCGGGGTGTGTGGCGGTGACAATTCGTCGTGCAAAACCATTGCAGGGACATTCAACACGGTGCACTATGGTAAGAATCAGTCGCAGAAAACTTTACTCGGGCAGAGCGCCAGGAAGGAAAACCCCTTAACCGTGCATGATGCGCTCAAACACCTAACACTTATAATAAGCAGGAATTCCCTTAAGCTACCGGAAATGTGACTTTCTTGCTACTTTGTGATCACACCAAACAACTAATTTAATTGACATAACTCCAAATTTTTACTTTGGTTTCCTGCCCTCTTTACTAAGATGATTTAGAAAGAAAAGCAGAGGATACATGACAAGCTTGACTTTCTAGTTTATTTCCCCAGGTTATAACACTGTGATACGCATACCGGCTGGTGCTACAAATATCGATGTGCGGCAGCATAGTTACTCAGGGAAACCAGAAGATGATAACTACCTTGGTAAGACATGGCACTTGTTAGCAGTGGGGAAACCATGCTGTTTTCTTGACGTGCTTATATTTCCATTGGGCTAACACGGGACTTCCAGTATGGAAAGAACTCAAAGGTCGTCTGATGCAGAGTTACTCTGTGCTGGATATTGAGTCTTGATGGTTCTGTAGCAAAAATGTGTCTTAGCCCCATCTCAATCCAAACCTAGCATGGAGCAAAAGAAGGAAACTCACCCAGAGATGCCTTCAGAAGTATTTAATAAAATGCATTATTATTATTATTATTATTATTATTATTATTATTATTATTATTATACTGCCTTTCGTCAAAAGATCTCAGGACGGCTTACAAAGTAAAAATATAAGATAAAGACAAAAATAAGTAGGTAAAACAAAAGCAACAAAACAATAGCCCCCTGCTCCCACAAGCACATTTAAAAGGCTGTAGCACACTAATCAGCCAAAGGCCTGGTTGAAGAGGAATGTTTTTGCCTGGCGCCTAATAATGGACCTTGTGGGGGAAAGCATTCCACAAATGGGGAGCCACTAATATACCTTAGGCTAGCCTTCGCCACCCTTGTGCCCTCCAGATGTTTTGTGCTACAACTCCCATCAGCCTTGTGCTGGCTGGGGCTGATGGGAGTTGTAGTCAAAAACATCTGGAGGGTAACAGCTTGGCAAAGGCTTCCTTGCACAAATAAGCTGGCGGAGCAACTCCTACCTGATCCAGTGTGTCTTACTTGAAGCTAGTGTTTTATTTCCTTTTGCCCTGAGAACTTTTCATTTCCTCTTATGGGTGGCCTGTTTGTGTCAAAGGTGACATTCATGCTTTAGGAAGTATCCAACCACACCTTCAACTGAGAGGTGTACCTTTTTTTGTCTCACTACTTCACCCTCCCACAAGAGGAAAGACTCGGATTTGTTGTGGGTTTCAGTGTTGTTGGCACCGTAAGAGCCCACTGCTGCGTGAAAAGCAACAGTGGCTGGATTCTGTGTGCTTTGAAAGTTCCCCTTCCTTGTCCCTTTGCAGTGTGATAGCTTTTTATCTCTTGCAGGCCTTTTCAGAGAACACCTTCCTTTCTGTGCAACTTGAGTACTCCTTTAGGGCTAATATAGTAGCTGTGATGGGTGAAATGGTGGGGAAACTAACTTAGGAAATTAACTACATAATCGCATTAGTGTGAATTTGTGCAGCAGACTGCTGTTTTCAGGAAACCGTCCCTTTTAGAGAAAGCTTTTAGACTTTTAAGCTTTTTGACATTTTTGTGTGTTGCTCATGTTTGGCATAAAGCAAAACGCAAAATACGGTGCTGGCCAAACACCTCCGAATCTCCCATTTGGATGGTCAGCTTTAGATGTTTTAGCTAGATCCTCTTGTTTTAGTATTTCTTTACAACTAAATCAAGGTGTTGTGTGGTGGAGTTAACTTCCATCCTACAAGTGTGTTCTATGTAGGAAGATAAAAGAGAATGAACTGATACAGGT
This sequence comes from Podarcis tiliguerta, assembly GCF_965153285.1. Classification (NCBI taxonomy): domain Eukaryota; kingdom Metazoa; phylum Chordata; class Lepidosauria; order Squamata; family Lacertidae; genus Podarcis; species Podarcis tiliguerta. The sequence goes on along the minus strand of NC_139535.1, from coordinate 25,006,386 downwards.
GGGATGTTCACGTTTGCATTAGGGAGTGTGTTGAAGTGTGTACTGGTTGTGTCAAAGGTTGGGTTGATGTTAGAGGATATAGACATTTGTGTCCATGAGCATTTGTGTCTTGGGTTTTGGTATGCTGCATGCTTGTAGACTCCAGATTTTGTACATGAGCACGTGCATGTTTGCTGATTTGTGTATATTTGATACATGTATTTGAATCTGAAGCAAGCACAATCCAGGGAAATTTGAAAAACAGGCTGAACGGATGCCTCTGTTGCATTCCTTAAACGCAGTATTTGGGTAAAGGTAAAGGGACCCCTGACCATTAGGTCCAGTCGTGGCTGACTCTGGGGATGCGGCACTCATCTCGCTTTATTGGCTGAGCGAGCCGGCGTACAGCTTCCGGGTCATGTGGCCAGCATGACTATGTCGCTTCTGGCGAACCAGAGCAGCGCACGGAAACTTCCTATTTATCTACTTGCACTTCAATGTGCTTTCGAACTGCTAGGTTGGCAAGAGCAGGGACCAAGCAACGGGCGCTCACCCCATTGCGGGGATTCGAACTGCCGACCTTCTGATCGGCAAGCCCTAGGCTCTGTGGTTTAACCTACAGCGCCACCCGCGTCCCAGTATTTGGATAGAGTAAGATAAACGGTAAAGGACCCCTGGAAAACTTCCTCTTCTGCTGCTTCTGGTCTTCCTCTTCCTGAGACAGGGGTTTCTACAGCACCCACCACTTGGAAGTGTGAGGGCTGTAGCCAATCACGCCACGTCTGGTATCAGGGTCCGGCAGGAACGTGAAGGAGGAATCAGGCACCTTTTTATGGTTGCTGGTTCTCCTGACTTCACTGTGAGGAGCTTCACATATCCCTCCATATTTGCACCCTTTCAAATTTGCACCATTCCAGAATTGTCTATTTTTTTTTTAATAACTCCCTCTCTCAAAGCTTGAGATGCATGTCCTTCACAGTATTCATACAGAAAACCTTTTACTTTAGAGCTTGCAACACAGACAGCTGCCTTGTGCAGAGTCAAACAATTGATCATCTAGCTCCGCATTGCCTATGCAGCAGCTCTCCAGGGTTTCTGACAGGACTTTCTCCCATCCCAACTAGGGAGGAGCTTGGGATTGAACATAGAACCTTCTGAATGCAAAGTGGCTGCTCTACCGCTGAGCCAGGGTTCTTCCTTATACCACTGAGCTGCAACCCTGGCTGGAGATGCAGGGGATCAAACATGGAATCTTTCCAAGCAGAGCATGTGCAAGTGCTATGCTGTGCCCCTGCAGTGCAACGTTGCAGCATCTGCATCTTGCATTCAGGGTCTTCAGTAGCTCCTTAACAAACAGGGCCAGCCGGTGCCCACACCAACCCTTTGACAACTTCTCGGTTGCAGCAGCCAAAAAAAAAGTGTGATGCAATCACCATTGCCTTGCCTGAGTTCCAGTGACTGACTGAATTGGTCTCTACTGTTGCTTACCTGAAGAACAGCCTTTGGTAGGGGATAATTATTCCTGGATTTCCAACTATTTGGTGGATTTGCGCTGATTTTCCAAGTCATTGTTCAGGGGTAGTAGGGAAGCCTTTTTGGACTTTGGGCTGTATTGCCAAGGTGGAAAGCTGTCAGGGGTTAGGCTGCAGTAGTGGGAGAACTAGACACACACACACACACACACACACACACACAGTGGGATCACAACATGGAGAAGCAGCTCCCATCATTGTACAAATGAGGTCAAGAATGGGAGCATGGGGACACCAGCGCTGCAAGGAATTCAACTTGAATTTGAGTTTGACTTGGTTTATGTTTTCCTGTCTGCCAGTGTTTCATTATATTGACAGCCTGATGCTTTTGTATTAATCTAGTTGCTTTTGGTTTTGCTGCTGGCTGCTTTGGGCTTCTGTCAGGAAGGGACAGTGAGACAGAAGCAATAAAGGGAACAAAATGAATAAGGAGTACATAAATCAGTGCAGGCGGTCTCTGGTTCCCTCCCAGTCTTGTTCTGTCTTGGTTGCTTCTGGAGATAGACATCCCCGAGTTCATTTTGAGCATTATGTAAATCAGATGGCTTTCAAAGAACGTCCTTTCTTATCTAGGCAAGCAGATTACACTGATTCTGTGTCCCTGCTTGTTGTTGTTTCTATCTGCACAGCATTGTCGAGTACCGAAGGCTTCATATTAAACGGAGACTACGTTGTCAGCATGTTTAAGAAGGAAATCAAAGTTGGAAATGCGGTGATAGAATACAGTGGCTCAGACACCCCCGTTGAAAGGATCAATTCTACATACCGTATTGACCAAGAAATAGTTCTTCAGGTTAGAAACATCTCGCTTTAAAATGAAAACCTCATAAATACTGTTCTTCTAAATTGTAATAGCTGAGATAATTCTTTTCACCTTATGCTTTTTTCCTCCCTCTTAGGTTTTATCAGTGGGTAATTTATATAACCCTGATGTTCGATACACATTCAATATCCCCATTGAAGATAAACCTCAGCAGTTTTATTGGAATATCTATGGCCCTTGGCAGCACTGCAGTAAACTATGCCAAGGTATGTGGTCTTAGGGAGTTTTTTATTTTAAAAAATCATCATTATCATTATCACCATCATCTTCTGTATTTAATGCTTTATCTTCGATTCTGGTGGTGATGACAACTCCGCTTCTCATGTCTGCTTTTAGCTTCTGATAAAACTCAAGCGTTTTGTTTTCCGAGAACTGTCATAGTGGAAGGATGCATACTATCTGCAAGTCACGTGATAATGCTGAGGCCCCTCCTTAACTCTTCAGATTTCCTGCTTCCTCCACAGACTAATGGCTGACCATTCTGCTGGCAGGTGGCTTCTTATCTTGCCCTGCTCAAGGCGAAGCCATAGCGTAAATGGTTAAGTGTGTGCAAGTAGACACTGCAGTTTTGCTTGCAGAAATCTGAGCCCCCTTTTGGAAGGCGCTGTCCAAAGGCCGCTCGGGCTGCTAAGTGAAGCGTATGGAACGGAACGTGTTTAGTGCATCCTGGTGTCCACCTGTCTTTAGAGCATCATGCAGACTGTTCTGATATTGGAGATTACACAGTTGATCGTAAGAGTGGGGTGGAAGAAGTGAAAGCAGGAGCAGGAATGAGTTGCTTCTCCTTGAACAACATCCCAGATGATGTATGAATCAGTCCCAACTCCTACAACATCTGAACAATGCAACTACTGCCCATAGCCATCATAGGTTTCACTACGGTATGAACCTATGTCGTATTTGTGCGTACTTCCTACTGATCTTTAAAGGTTTAGAAATGTTTTTAAATGAATGAATTCCCCCTGCCCCTACAATTAATTTAGATAGCACTTGGATAGCTCAGTGGGTAGAGTGTGATTCTCCTAATCTCAGGGTTGTGGGTTTGAGCCCCATGTTGGACAAAAGATTCTTGCTTTGTTTGTGACCTCACGGTCACTTTCAACTCTATGATCCCATGATTCTAATTTGCAAAGTGGAACATAGGCTCATATAGTTACTGGCAGTGGCTCTCCAAGGGGTTCAGAAAGGGGTCTTCCCCAGACCTACAGATGACAGAGATTGAACCTGCACAGCAAGAGTGGGGAACCTTTGGCCCTCTAGATGTTTGCTAAACTACAACTCCCATAAGCCCTAGCAAGCCCGGCCAAAGGCCAGGGATGATGGGAGTTGAAGTTCAGCACACATTCGGTGGTCCAGAGGTTCCCCCTCTGCCCCAGTGTATAGAAAAACCCTTTGAGGAGGTGTCAAGGCTGAGCCTTAGGCAACTGTGAGAAATGATCCAAAGCTGGGGAAACAAAGGGCAGCATGTCAGAACTGAGGATCATGCAGAAAAAGAGCCAGGAAAACCTCGCCACTCAGGAGAGATCCAAGCCCCTGCAGGAGGCCTTTTACAGCACTTCCTGCCCAAGAGGCCAGCCTGGGTTGGCAGAGCTAGTCCAGAGCCATGTTCCTGCTAGAGACAGGTACCAGGCTGCAGTTCGGATAACTCACAACCCAGAGTGCTCAATTCTGGCCCTGAAAGCTCCAGATAAGAAAGTCTTCATTAGTCTAGTTTTTCAGCTAGGAAACTGAAACTGAGAGATAGCGACTTGCCCAGAGCCATGCAATGAGTCCATGACAAGTTTCCCATGCAAGACTAGTACTCTATTTCCTGGACCACTCTGGCTCTCACTGTGAAGTCAGAAATCCTGCTTCCTTGGTGAGTGGCATTGGAGGGGAGGGTAAGTGCCTGTATTGAAAGAACTGCTAATGAGCAGCTCAGCAGGGCTGCAAACAATTTGGCAAAGAAACACTTGTTGAATTGTGAAGGACCCTGCTTGTCTTGATAGCCGACTTGCCTTTTCCAGCATTGTGGTTCTCTAAACCCCATCTTGCAGGCTGTAAATTCATTGTCAGCACCACAAATTGGACTTGCTCATAGAAAAGTCTACTCCCCTGGTTACCATATTTTCGACAGTGCTTTTTCACAGGTTCTGGCTGTTCCTCTTTAGCTGGAAGCACAAGTTCTTCCCAGGATACCAAGTCACCCCAACCTCTTCTGGCCTAGCAGAATCAGCCATTAGCTGAATCCTCTTTTCACAGCCAGGTACACAGCAGCTGCATACTGGGTAGAGCACTGAATACCCCTGGGCTCAGGATGCATAAACAAAACGGCCTGCAGTTTACTGAGAATGAAAGATCTAAATCTTGGTAGTCAGGATAACTAGATGTCACAAATGTATACACAGCAAGTAGAATGAATTATGGACACTGGCCGAAGCATTCTTTTCCATTTCCTTCACTAGGCAGAAACTCCAGCATTGGTGCAACCATTCACTATTACAGATTGGCCATTTGGGCCTTAATGAGATGTGGAACAGGATCTATCTTAACAAAGAGAGGCCTGTCATACCCAGGCCTCTCTTTGTCATTAACCAAGCCTCAAAGCATAGTACTGTACACAGAATCCTGCTTCTTGAAGGCAGCATTTGAGCATTTGAGGATAGCCACCAAGGCAGAAATCAAGGTCTCCTATACACTCAGTCTTTAACAACCAAAATAAGTCTTGAAGCCATTGTCCTACTTTTTAGCAGGGGTGGAGAACCTATGTCATGCCAGATGTTGTTGGATTCCAGCTCCCATTCATGGCCAGTGCAGAGGGATTATGGGAGTCGTGGTCCAGTAATGTAAAGGACAACAGGAAAGGAGTAATGTGATGCCCTAACAAAGGATAAAAAGAAGGAGGAGTTAAAACTACAGCTGAACCAAAGTTTGTCAGACGTCTTTCTGAGAAAATGTCTGAGGTTTTTGTTATCCTCACCCACCACAACCAAATAAAAGACCACTTATGTAATAGAATATTTCTCTGGATATTCTCTACAGCTGCCATCCTCCTGTCCTCCCTGCACACACACACACCACCCGCAGTTATGCGGAACAGACACATTGTGGAGCATGTAAAATGATGTCCTGGCTGCCAACATAGTCCCTGCTGTCACGTCCCTTCCTAACCATGGGGGGGGGGGGTTAGAAAGCAGTGGTGCTTACTGCTATTGGTAATGGAGAGCATAGTCCCCCCGAACCTGGTCCTCCCAATTTCTCTGCCCACAAACAGGGAGGAGGCTTTTGAGAGACAATTTGCACACATATATAAAAAAACTATATATAGGGCTTCGTAGAAGCGAGGCCTGTGTGCAGCCTGCTGCAAGGACGTGTAAACCAGTTTGTGGAAGACGAGAAGTGAAGTTTTGAGAAATAAGGGGTATGTATCTCTTTCTATAGGCCTCATAAAACTATGCTTTTCTATTTTAGGGGAACGGAAAAGGAAACTTGTTTGCACCCGAGAATCCGACCAGCTCACGGTATCTGACCAAAGATGTGATCGGATTCCCCAGCCGGATCCAGTAACTGAGTTGTGTAATACAAACTGTGAATTAAGGTATCGGCACCCCTCTCCCCTACCGCTGCCCCAAAGATAGTCTGTACATATGGTTCATCATATATATTAGGCCTTTCCTAACATCTGTGTTTTCATGGCGGATTTTTGCTAAAAATCAAAGTGTGCAGTGTTGAGGTTTTCCTTGGTTTCTGGAGAGTCCGTTTCTGCTGCCCTTGCCTGAGCAGGGACGAGGGGAAAATCCATACTTCTTGAAACAGTGCGCAAGCTGACACATAACTATCCTTCGAAATTTGCCATTCTCCAGATTTTGCAGTGCAATCCTCCCACACAAAAATGTGTGCGAAAATGCATTTCCTGTTGCTGAGAGTTGTCAGGTAGCCTGTTCTCTGAAGGATAATAAGTGTCCCTATTTTAGACGGGGAGAGAGCACTTGCTCCCAGGAGGCTGTAGCCCATTGAGACTGGTAGGGCAGAAGGCAAGGGAGGCCAACAGTAGGTGGCGCCAGAGCCAATGACAGACAGGGCCAACTGATTATAGTTTGGACCCCATCCTCCGGCAGCAAAACAGAGACTAAGGAAGAGGAAGCTGACAGCTAGGGTCACCCCCTGGATTGGTTGTAGGAAGGCAGGTGTAGCCTGACTGGGGAAAGACTTAAGTTGGTGGAGCAATTGCCCATTCACTCTAATGGATCAACCTCCACTTTGTTTATTCTCTTTTTTTCCCTTCAGAGCATCATAGTCCCATAGAACACAAATGATTCCTCCGGTTTCAGAACACTTAAGCTCCACAAAACAAATGACAACAGTCTTTCTCTGTTTTGCTCCCCTCTCCATTTTTTTTCTCCCTTAGTTCTGCATCCATCTGGCAACCAGAATTGCATACACTCGAAAAAATCCCTATTTGTCATGGGACAGTCCCTTTTTTTTCTGGCGCTTGTCCTTGGCAGATCACACACACGTTTTGGCTTTGGGGAAGACTTAGGGGATGCCTTTTAAAGCATTGTGTTAGCATGAACGCATCTGCATTTGCTCCTCTTCCTCGTCACGTGCCCTCACTTCATAATGGTCCACCCAGATAGTAAATGTTGCTGAATGTGCATTCATTCTAGAACAAGCACAACAAGATCTTTTATGAGATTAAAATTCTGCTATGTATTCTTCGGTTGTTGTTTTAAAGAAACTTGTTATTGCAAGTTTACTAACCTTCTTTAAAAGCCAGTGCAGGACAGCATTGCTACACCTGCTCAGGACACTTGTCTTGGGCAGAGATATCCTTGGTATAGGAAATGGGCAGAACATTATTATTATTATCACCTTCATCATTATTATTATCATCATCATTATTACCTGCCCATCTGGCTGGGTTGCCAGCTTAAGTTAAGTAAGTCACCCCTGTAGCATACTCCATTCAGGAGCAGTGCTACTGCCGGAGGAGCTGGCCCAGTCCTGGCAGAGGGAAAACAAGCCTTTAAAATAGCATTGTGAGATTTACTCTACTCTGGAGTGTTTCATTCCATGCTCTCCTTACACAGTTCCGTCTGCCAGCCACTTACTTGTTAATGCAGTGGACACGAGAGCCTGCTGATGGAAAAAAGTCTTGTCTATCCAACAGCAACAGTTACACCAAGTCTGTTCCTTATTTCGTGGAAAGTTTTGTTGTTTAAGGAGCCTCTTCCAGTGAAAAGTAGCCCCACCTTCCTGTGTTCTGCACTTGCAGCTGGGGGGGGGGGGGCGTTAAAATGTTTCCGAATGTGTTGCAGATGGCAGCATAGAGGCCTGTAATGGCTGCTCCCGTGGTGTCAGAGTGTTCCTTCCGCTGGAGCATTGCATGCCATGCTCTGGTTTTGCCAAGGAGAGGAAGCTAGCAAAAGCTTCCAAACTTCGTGACTGCCACACTTCCAGGGGCAATGTCCGGTGGCTCCTGGCACTCTTCGTTGTTTGTGTGCTCTTTAGGCTCCTTCCCGAGGATTGTGAGATTACAGCACTAAGGTTGTTCTCTCCATGTGTCCGTAAAACACCAGCTCCTCACTGGAGAGGCTGCAATGTGAAACAGTTCCATGGTTCAAAACCTTGTCCCACTGTATCAAACACTTTGTGATTTTGCTCTGCTCCGTTCTTTTGTATTTTTTGTGGACTCAGGCTTAAAGGGGACGCGGGTGGCGCTGTGGTCTAAACCACAGAGCCTAGGGCTTGCTGATCAGAAGGTCAGCAGTTCGAATCCCCGCGACGGGGTGAGCTCCTGTTGTTCGGTCCCTGCTCCTGCCCACCTAGCAGTTCGAAAGCATGTCAAGTGCAAGTAGATAAAGAGGTACCGCTCCAGCAGGAAGGTAAACGACGTTTCTGTGCACTGCTCTGGTTTGCCAGATGCGGCTTAGTCATGCTGGCCACATGACCTGGAAGCTGTCTGCAACCCCAGAGCTGTCTGCGACTGGACCTAATGGTCAGGGGTACCTTTACCTTTACTCAGGCTTAAGGACAGGTTAATATGCAGTTGAAGATGATGGATGAAGGACACTATGTGTGATAGGCAGGGGAGGGATGCTGTCCCAGGGTGGGAGGCTAGGAGAAGAAAGGGAAGCTGCCAGGTGAGAGCTGGAGGGGCTCACCTCTCTCTGTGTGGGACAGGTTAAGATTTACCTGCAGAAGAGGACTTTGCATTCTTCCTTTCTTCTTCTTCCTTTGCTTTTGTTCAGGTTTTTTAAAAATTGTAATATGTTATGAAAGGTCTTGATAAAATACTGTTTAAGGAAAAATAAGGGGGGAAAGAGGGAACATTGCCCTCAATGGGAAAAAATGGTCGCTTGCTCCTGGAGCAGGCAATTACCAAGGCCCGAGGTGGGAATTTTTCCCAGCCTGAGGGGCACTTTCCCTTCTGAACAGTCTTCAGGGCCCATATGCCAGCGGTGGGTGGAGACTGGCAAAAGTGGGTGGAGCAAGATATGTAAATTTTTCATGGTAGACTAGTTTCTATGTTCACCCCTCTCTGCCCTCTAATCCAGGCAAACAAGAGGCTTTAAAAGAGTGCAAGGGCACATTCTAGTCAGGCAGAAACACTCCAGGAGGGGGTGAGACAAGGCTGCTGAAGGCTGTGACTTTGGGAGAGTTCCAACAGCTAGGCAGAAAGGCCTGGAGGACTGCATTTGGCCCCCAGGTCTGAGGTTCCCCATGTCTCTCCCAAGGTCTAAAGGAAGTTAAGTGAGGTTCTATAGATTAGTGGTAAAAAGCACGTGGTTTGCGTGCAGAAGGTTCCAGCCTCAGACCCTGGCATTTCCATTTAGCGAAAAGTTCAGGTAGCAGGTGATGTGAAAGGTCTCCACCTAAGTCCCCCAAGAGCCACTGGCAGTCAGAGCAGGCAGTACCAGGCTATATGGACAATCAGTCTGCAGCTTCATATAGGATTTTTTGCTTTTTGAGAATATAGTCATGTTTAAGATTGGACTGTAAGTCTTCTTTGGCCGAGGCTCAGTGGGAGAGCGTCTGCTTGCACGCAGAAGGACCCAGGTTCAAATCGTAACATCTCACAGAATCACAGAACTGTAATGTTGGAAAGAACCCACCAAGAGCCCGCTGCAGGAATTGAATCTCCAGGTAGGGCTGGGAAAGTTACGTGACTGAAACCTTGTAGAGCTGCTGCCAGTCAGTGCCAAGGAAATACTGAGCTGCGTGGACCTGTCTGACTTGGGTGTTAGGCAGCTTCCTATATTTCTGCTTCTCTTCTCTGTTTCAGGCTCCTTTGTCACTGTCTTGTCAGTGTTTTTTCTAACATGGTCCTCTTGGTTGTCCCTAGGTGGCACGTTGCGAGAAAGAGCGAATGCACTGCTCAGTGCGGACTGGGGTACCAGACACTGGAGATATCCTGCACAAAGTACAGCAAGCTGGAAGGGAAAATCGAGAAATTTGATGACCGGTACTGCAGCGGCATCCCCAAGCCAAGCTCCAGAGAAAAATGTTCAGCGGAATGTAACACTGGGGGGTGGCGCTATTCTGCCTGGACAGAAGTAAGTGCTGCCACTTGCTGTGGCTCCTTCCCACTGATGCTTTGTATTGTGTGTGTGTATACACACAGAGAGAGACACATATGAAAAGGACAGGGCCTTCTCAGTTGTGGTTCCCTGTCTGTGGAATGCTCTCTCCAGTGCAGTCCGCCTGGCTCCCAAACTGACATCTTTTTTTGGCACCAGGTAAAGACTTACTCCCCACCCCTCACCCCCTGGCTTTTGATGAACTGAGATGGTGTTATTTTGTTGCCAGTGTGCTGCTAAACATTCTTGTGGCTGCTGGTATGTGTGTGTGTTTGCACGACTCTGTTAATGACGAAATGTTTTCGATTTTAAACATGTTGTTAGTCAACTGGAAGCTAGCAAGCCAAATAGCAATAATTTAATATTGTAAGTTTGTTAGGTTACATACAGTGTACAGAAGTGAAAGGGGCTCATCATTTTCACCGCTTCCTAGAATGGATAAAATGGGTCAGCAACCTTTTTCAGCCGGGGGTCGGTCCACCATACCTCAGACCATGTGGTGGGCCAGACTATATTTTGAAAAATAATAATGAGCGAATTCCTATGCCCCACAAATAACCCAGAGATGCATTTTAAATACTGTGGTGCCTCGCAAGACGAAAAGAATCCGTTCCGCGAGTCTCTTCGTCTTGCGGTTTTTTTGTCTTGCGAAGCAAGCCCATTAGTGGATTAGAGCTATTAGCGCTATTAGCAGTTTAAGGGCTATTAACGGCTATTAAAGGCTTAAGGGATTAGCGGATTAGCTGCTAAAAGGCTATTAGCAGCTTAGCGCTTTAGAAAAAGGGGTTGGGGAGCGAAAAAAACCCTCTAGAATCGCAAGACATTTTCGTCTTGCAAAGCAACCCCATAGAGAAATTCGTCCTGCGAAGCACCTCTGGAAACGGAAAACCCTTTCGTCTTGCGGGTTTTCCGTCTTGCGAGGCACCACTGTAAAAGCACACATTCTACTCATGTAAAAACACCAGCAGGCCCCACAAATAACCCAGAGATGCATTTTAAATAAAAGGACACCTTCTACTCATGTAAAAACACACTGATTCCTGGACCGTCTGCGGGCTGGCTTTAGAAGGTGATTGGGCCGCATCCAGCCCCTGGGCCTTAGGTTGCCTACCCCTGGGATAAAACCTTTTGGAGACCAAACTTTAAAACATTCCTCCGGTTGCTTAAAATTAGGGGAGAACTATTAATTATAGATAGGATTTTCTGAAACGAGATTCCTACCTCGTTTTTTCTGAACTACCTCCTGGCACTCCCTGACGAATGGGAGCTCATCACTCCTGACCTGGGGCAAGTGGGGAGTGGGCCTTTCTGCTGCTGTCTGCTGACTCTGCTTTTCTCCCTTCAAGTGCTCCAAGAGCTGTGGGGCTGGCACAAAGAGGCGCCGAGCTGTCTGCATGAACACCTTCAACGACGTCCTGGAGGACAGTAAATGCAGCCAGCAGGAGAAGGTGACCGTGCAGCGATGCAACGAACTCTCGTGCCCGCAGTGGAAGACCGGCGATTGGTCAGAAGTAAGGAGCTTATTGCTTTAAAGGTGTAAACAGCACGGTAGATTTTGATCACGGGAAAGCTGCAGTGCAGTAATGTCAGAAGCACCCCGAATCAGTTTGCCACCATCGTTAGGAAAAGGTGTGCATGCTGCTTTCTCCCTTTTCCTTTCCTTCTTACTTTGCTCACACCCCCCTCCTTGATTAGTGAGGGATGGTAGTCAAGCTGCAATCCTTAATTCCAGGTTGGAATTACCCCTCACCACCTAGAGATAATGCCTTAGAATCTGAAACCCAGTGGGAAGCCCGTTGAACCTTTTCCTGAATGGTATCTGCTGCCATTTTGTGTTACATGTTTGCAGGTCCAACTAAAACATCATATCTTGTGGACCTTTCTGGTTTTCAAGGTTTGTGGGATCAATATTTGCACTCACAGACAAAAAATATATCGAGTTGGATTGCAAACGTAACCCTATACATGTCTTCAGTGAGACTTAGTGCCAGGTAAGCGCTGAGGATTATAGCCTAAATTAGTTGCGCTTTAGTCCAGCATTGAGAAACTTCTGGCCCATGGGCCTAATTAGGGCTGTGAGACATCTGAATTTAGTCTGTGGGGCCATTTTGGGCAAACCACTGCTATCAGTTGTGAGACATGAATTACAGAGACCTGTTATCTCCAATATAAGCTCTAAAATTGGAGATAAAAAAATCTCTTATCCATAATCTTGGAGCTAAGCACCATTGCAATAAGATAAGCTTCTATCTGATCTTAATGGTGTCAGACTACAGCGCTAAGATCAGAGATCAGCCACTGCCTGTTGTTTGAAAGGCAGCAAACAGGAGAAAAGGGCAGGAGGCAGGAAAATCCTCTGCCTGCTCATTGAAGGGCAGCAGAAAAGGGGTTTTCCCAGGTGTTAGAACCCCAGACCAAGTTAATCAGGCTTTTAACTCAAATGATACAGTGATTTCAATGGGACTAAAGCAGGGGTGAGATCTGGAAGTGGCCCACCTTCCCTTTTGACATGTGGGAGAGGCTTTAATCCCATTGAAGTCACAACTAATCGGAATGGTTGTCTACTTAGGATGAAGGCAGTGCAGTTGTGGGTTTGTGAAGGGAGACTGCTATCAAGTTCTGGGAGTGGCTGTGGAGGACCCACTGCTTTGCTCCGGGAAAAACTGCTCTTTAGCGCAAACAGGCTTTGAGCTAAAGAGTACGCTTTTCCTGTGAAAGGGACAAGGGGAAACCACTCGGAACCATGCTTTCTAGGCATGGGACAAGTGGAAGTGGGTGTGTCCTCCCTGTGCTGCAGGTCCATCCATTCTGCAACCAGTCCTGCATATTTGGCAGCTCTTCCTTGGTTCCCTAAAGCTGTCTGCGGACAAACCCCAGCTCCCTCGGCCCCTCGGTATTAGCAGAGGCCAGAGTTTGCTGTCCTTCAGTTCCAATGTCCCAGGGGCAACTGCATAAAAACCATACCAATCTTACTTAGCTTTTCAGTGATTGTTGCACTGGCTTTGGATGAGCAGCTGCTTATGCAAGCCTAAAGCTTGCCCTTTCCTTCCTTTAGTGCTTGGTAACCTGCGGGAAAGGGCACAAACACCGCCAGATCTGGTGCCAGTTTGGAGGAGACCGATTGAATGACAGGCTTTGCCATCCTGAGAGCAAACCAGTTTCTGTGCAAAGTTGTCAGCAACAGGAGTGTGCCGCGTGGCAAGTAGGACCCTGGGGCCAGGTATTTGAAGCCATTCTTCTCATTTTTACTGCTATGGGGCTTTTCATGGACTCCAGCAGATGTTGTTTTGGGGTGGTGTTTTTAAAAAATGCAAGCTCTTTGTCATGACTTCTGTCCCAGCACCCAAAAGAGAGGCTCAAGGCTTCCAGTGGTACAGGTGGAGCCACAGGTGCAGCTGCAGAATGCAACTTTTTGTTACTTGGATAAATAGCCTATGGATGAACACAGATATACCGTATTTTTTGCCCTATAGGATGCACCGGCCCATAGGACGCACCTAGATTTGGGGGGGGGGGGAATAAAGGGGAAAAAAACTATCCTCCCCCCCAGGCGCGGGGCTGGGGCGGGGGAAGCCCGAGCTTCCTGAAGCCTGGAGAGCAAGAGGGATCGGTGCGCACTGACCCCTCTCGCTCTCCAGGCTTCAGCGATAGCCTGCATTCACCCCATAGGACGCACACACATTTCCCTTTCATTTTTGGAGGGGGAAAAGTGTGTCCTATAGGGCTAAAAATACGGTAATATTCGTAGAGCAACGTGGCTGGTTAACTTCCTGGGACACCCAACTGGTTAACTTTCCGGGACAACCAACGTGGCTGGTTAGCATCCCATTGGATAACTTCCCGGGCATCACCCAGATTCCTCCCTTCCATCTCTGGACCACTTTTGCAGTTGCTTTGGAAACATTTATGTTTCTTTGAAATCAGGTGTTGTACATATAAACCAATGAATGTTTCTTTGGGTGGGCTTTTGTATTTTTTACATCTGGGAGCCTCCAGGAGGAGGGACAAGACTTTGAGCTTACTGAGTTATTTCATTTATACCCTGCTTTTCCTTGGGGGAGTTCAAGGCAACGTTCATGGCTCCGGTTCCCATTTTACCTTCACAATTGCCCTAGGTTAAGCAAAGAACAAGAGTGAGTGACCCAGCGAGCGGTGATTTGGAGCCACATCTAGCCCGGCATCCAAACTGCTCCACCACAATTACTCATAATGTAAACCAGAGGGGAGCCAGCCTCATGCCGCTGTTGAAGTGCTGCGCCTTCTCTTTAAATATTTACATCCATTGCCGTCTTATGTTTATCACAGAAATGGAGGCTCTTGGCCTTAGCTCGCTTGCTGACCATAATAATAAAGTGTTCTTAGACTTCCAAAGAACTCATGCCTTCTGCTGAATCAGACTGTGGGTATTTTAGACCAGCGTTGTTAGTGCAGACTTGCAGTCCACCACTTAATGTGCTCTCAGGGAGAGGTGGTTCCCAGCCTGGATACCAGTTGGCAAGGATCCCTGTACAGTGGTACCTCGGGTTAAGTACTTAATTCGTTCCGGAGGTCCGTACTTAACCTGAAACTGTTCTTAACCACTTTAGCTAATGGGGCCTCCTGCTGCCGCCACACCGCCAGAGCACGATTTCTGTTCTCATCCTGAAGCAAAGTTCTTAACCTGAAGCGCTATTTCTGGGTTAGCGGAGTATGTAACCTGAAGCGTATGTAACCCGAGGTACCACTGTACACTGAAATCGTGCTCCGGCAGTGCAGCGGCAGCAGGAGGCCCCATTAGCTAAAGTGGTGCTTCAGCTTAAGAACAGTTTCAGGTTAAGTATGGACCTCTGGAACGAATTAAGTACTTAACCTGAGGTACCACTGTACATGCAAAGCATACAGTAGTGGTGGCACAGAGCAGCAGCACTCATTTCCCAGAAGGCGTGCCAGTGCTTCTTACTGGTGGGGAGAGAGGGGTGAGGTGGCGGGTAGGATGGCATGGTGCAGGTGCGTCTGCAGAACCACCAGTGTGCTTGCACCGCACCAACCTCCCTGCTACCTCAGGCCTCCCTGGAAACCAGCACTGAAGCTCTACCCCACCTTGTGAGCCACTGCTGAAAGCCCATCGCTCTGCAATGCAGCTGTGATCCTGAAAGCAAGTAATTTAGCTAAGAATAAGCACTGGAAAGGAAAGGCAGGTTTTGATAAATTCTGCTTTAGAGTTGGCTTTAAAGATCCTTTTAAAAAAAACAACCCACACGGACACAACTTTTCGTGTTGACCTTTTCGTTTTTAACAATACATCATACACAGAATGAGAACTTCCAAGCAATTTGTCGGAGAGACTTCATTTGCCGTCTCCAGTGCAGCAACAGCTCTCATCTAATTACACTTTCAAAACAAGTAAATGCATAAACCTGTCCAGACCACACAAACTTCTCTTCAGCCGGTCATGCCTTCCTGTCATGATCGTGTTCTATTAAGGTTGTTGCAGGAGTCAATCGGTAAAGAAATGTGACAGAGATTATGCGAGGCTCGTAATCCACAGTATGGTAAATGATTTAAACACTTGCACATGTATATTTGAAGGGAATAAATGAAGCATGGAAGATTCCAGCGGAAGCAGCGCATTTTAACCGTTTGACCTAATTTTAAATGGAAGCGACTGAAGAAGGAGAAAGGGCTCTTTTTTATATTTTAAATCACTCTGGATTTGGCCAAAGAAGTTAGGTGCTTTGAACTTCCTTGCCTCTTTTTAATGCATTTAGAAGTAAGGCAGGTGCATTATGAAGCCTGGGACACAGGGCCTATATTTGAACTGGTTTGATGTTAATTCCCTCTCTGTGGGAAACTATAGTTTGGAGAGGCAGGCTAGGGTTCTCTGTGTCCTCACCAAAACTATAGTTCCCATCTTTTGGCAAGCACAAAAGCACGTTCCTCCTGCTATAGGTGTCTGGTTGGCCGCTGTGAGAACACGATGCTGGACCAGATTGGCTTTTGGCCTGATTCAATGGAAGCTGCCTTCTCGCATCCTTAGGCTTGCTTGCAGTATGGCTATCCCCACAGCTTTCTTTCCTTCCCCGCAGTGCACTGCGACATGTGGGCAGGGCTATCAGATGAGAGCGGTGAAATGCGTGGTTGGTGCCTACGTGTCCGTGGTAGATGACAACGAGTGCAATGCTGCTACGAAGCCAACAGATGTACAGGTAAGTGCGTTGATGTGGCAGCCACACAAGAATCTCCATTAAAATATATATATATCAGGGTGAAAGGGGGTGGGTGCAGTGTGTTGTCAGTCAAGAAAAGTGGAAGGGCGTGCAGCCACCGACGTTGCCTCTACTGGGAGGGGGTGAATTAAGCTTGCTGGGAAATGATTGAAACATACGTGGTGTGATGGAGGGGTCATGGAGAAGTATGGTCCATGGTGGCATGCTTTCGCAAGCATTGGCTCCCAATGAAAAAGGAGCATGTTAGGGGCAAGGATTTCAGCTTAGCCTAATAATAATAATGGTAATTTATTTATACCCCAGCCACTCTGGGTGGCTTCCAACAAAATACTAAAAATACGTTAAAACACCAGTCATTAAAAACTTCCCTAAACAGGGCTGCCTTCAGATGTCTTCAAAAAGTCAGATAGTTGTTTATTTCCTTGACATCTGATAGGAGGGTGTTCCACAGGGTGGGTGCCACTACCGAGAAGGCCCTCTGCCTGGTTGCCTGTAAGTTTGCTTCTCACAGTGAGGGAACCGCCAGAAGGCCCTCGGAGCTGGACCACGGTGTCTGGCCTGAACAATGGGAGTAGAGATGCTTCTTCAGGTATACTAGGCCGAGGCCATTTAGGGCTTTAAAGGTCAGCACCTACACTTTGAATTGTGCTTGGAAATGTGTTGTTGTTGTTGTTGTTTAGTCGTTCAGTCGTGTCCGACTCTTCGTGACCCCATGGACCAGAGCACGCCAGGCACTTCTGTCTTCCACTGCCACCCGCAGTTTGGTCAGATTCATGTTTGTAGCTTCGAGAACACTGTCTAACCATCTCGTCCTCTGTCGTCCCCTTCTCCTTGTGCCCTCCATCTTTCCCAACATCAAGGTCTTTTCCAGTGAGTCTTCTCTTCTCATGAGGTGGCCAAAGTATTGGAGCCTCAGCTTCACGATCTGTCCTTCCAGTGAGCACTCAGGGCTGATTTCCTTAAGAATTGATGTGTTTGATCTTCTTGCAGTCCATGGGACTCTCAAGAGTCTCCTCCAGCACCATAATTCAAAAGCGTCAATTCTTCGGCGATCAGCCTTCTTTATGGTCCAGCTCTCACTTCCATACATCACTACTGGGAAAACCATAGCTTTTACTATACGGACCTTTGTTGGCAAGGTGATGTCTCTACTTTTTAGAATGCTATCTAGGTTTGCCATTGCTTTCCTCCCTAGAAGCAGGCGTCTCTTAATTTCGTGGCTGCTGTCACCATCTGCAGTGATCATGGAACCCAAGAAAGTAAAATCTCTCACTGCCTCCATTTCCTCCCCTTCTATTTGCCAGGAGGTGATGGGACCAGTGGCCATGATCTTCGTTTTTTTGATGTTGAGCTTCAGACCATATTTTGTGCTCTCCTCTTTCACCCTCAATAAAAGGTTTTTTAATTCCTCCTCACTTTCTGCCATCAAGGTTGTGTCATCTGCATATCTGAGGTTGTTGATATTTCTTCCAGCAATCTTAATTCTGGCTAGGGATTCATCCAGCCCAGCCTTTCGCATGATGAATTCTGCATATAAGTTAAATAAGGAGGGAGACAAAATACAGCCTTGTCGTACTCCTTTCCCAATTTTGAACCAATCAGTTGTTCCATATCCAGTTCTAACTGTAGCTTCTTGTCCCACATAGAGATTTCTCAGGAGACAGATGAGGTGATCAGGCACTCCCATTTCTTTAAGAACTTGCCATAGTTTGCTGTGATCGACACAGTCAAAGGCTTTTGCATAGTCAATGAAGCAGAAGTAGATGTCTTTCTGGAACTCTCTAGCTTTCTCCATAATCCAGCGCATGTTTGCAATTTGGTCTCTGGTTCCCCTGCCTCTTCTAAATCCAGCTTGCACTTCTGGGAGTTCTCGGTCCACATACTGCTTGAGCCTTCCTTGAAGAATTTTAAGCATAACCTTGCTAGCGTGTGAAATGAGTGCAATTGTGCGGTAGTTGGAGCATTCTTTAGCACTGCCCTTCTTTGGGATTGGGATGTAGACTGACCTTCTCCAATCTTCTGGCCACTGCTGAGTTTTCCAAACTTGCTGGCATATTGCGTGTAGCACCTTAACAGCATCATCTTTTAAAATTTTAAATAGTTCAGCTGGAATACCATCACTTCCACTGGCCTTGTTATTTGCAATGCTTTCTAAGGCCCATTTGACTTCACTCTCCAGGATGTCTGGCTCAAGGTCAGCAACCACACTACCTGGGGTGTACGAGACATCCATATCTTTCTGGTATAATTCCTCTGTGTATTCTTGCCACCTCTTCTTGATGTCTTCTGCTTCTGTTAGGTCCTTACCACTTTTGTCCTTTATTATGGTAATCTTTGAACGAAATGTTCCTTTCATATCTCCAATTTTCTTGAACAGATCTCTGGTTCTTCCCATTCTGTTGTTTTCCTCTATTTCTTTGCATTGCTCATTTAAGAAGGCCTTCTTGTCTCTCCTTGCTATTTTTTGGAATTCTGCATTCAATTTCCTGTATCTTTCTCTATCTCCCTCGCATTTTGCTTGCCTTCTCTCCTCCGCTATTTGTAAGGCCTCATTGGACAGCCACTTTGCTTTCTTGCATTTCCTTTTCATTGGGATGGTTTTCGTTGCTGCCTCCTGTATAATGTTTCGAGCCTCCATCCATAGTTCTTCAGGCACTCTGTCCAGCAATTCTAAATCCTTAAACCTGTTCCTCACTTCCACTGTGTACTCATAAGGGATTTGGTTTAGATTGTATCTTACCGGCCCAGTGGTTTTTCCTACTTTCTTCAGTTTAAGCTTGAATTTTGCTATAAGAAGCTGATGATCTGAGCCACAGTCAGCTCCAGGTCTTGTTTTTGCTGACTGTATAGAGCTTCTCCATCTTTGGCTGCAGAGAATATAATCAATCTGATTTCGATGCTGCCCATCTGGTGATGTCCATGTGTAGAGTCGTCTCTTGTGTTGTTGGAAAAGAGTGTTTGTGATGACCAGCTTGTTCTCTTGACAGAACTCTATTAGCCTTTGCCCTGCTTCGTTTTGAATTCCAAGACCAAATTTGCCAGTTGTTCCTTTTATCTCTTGATTCCCTACTTTAGCATTCCAATCCCCTATAATGAGAAGAACATCCTTCTTTGGTGTCACTTCTATAAGCTGTTGTAAGTCTTCATAGAATTGGTCAATTTCAGTTTCTTCAGCACCAGTAGTTGGTGCATAAACTTGGATTACTGTGATGTTAAAAGGTCTGCCTTGGATTCGTATCGAGATCATTCTATCATTTTTGAGATTGCATCCCAGTACAGCTTTCGCCACTCTTTTGTTGACAATGAGGGCCACTCCATTTCTTTTACGGGTTTCTTGCCCACAGTAGTAGATATGATAGTCATCCGAACTGAATTCGCCCATTCCCGTCCATTTTAGTTCACTGATGCCCAAGATGTCAATGTTTATTCTTGCCATCTCATTTTTGACCACATCCAACTTACCCAGGTTCATGGTTCTTACATTCCAGGTTCCTATGCAATATTTTTCTTTACAGCATTGGACTTTCCTTTCGCTTCCATGCATATCCGCAACTGAGCGTCCTTTCGGCTTTGGCCCAGCCGCTTCATCAGCTCTGGATCTACTTGTACTTGTCCTCCGCTCTTCCCCAGTAGCATGTTGGACGCCTTCCGACCTGAGGGGCTCATCTTCCAGCGTCATATCTTTTATATGCCTGTTGTCTTTGTCCATGGAGTTTTCTTGGCAGGGATACTGGAGTGGCTTGCCGATTCCTACTCCAGGTGGATCACGTTTGGTCAAAACTCTCCACTATGACCTGTTCATCTTGGGTGCCCTGCTCGGCATAGTTCATAGCTTCTCTGAGTTCTTCAAGCCCCTTCGCCACGGCAAGGCAGTGATCCATGAAGGGGCTTGGAAATGTACTGGGAGCCAATGTAGGACTTTCAGGACCGGTGTTATGTGGTCTCGGCGGCCACTCCCAGTCACCAGTCTAGCCTTCTTTCTGGTATGCTAGCTTTTCACCTGGAGGGTGGGTTTTTGACTGTGTAGGGGGTCCTTCACTTACAGAAGGAACTGAGTAGTACTGTCCAACCATACAGTATTCCTGCAGGTTATTATTATTGGTAGTAGTACTCTGCCTATCTGACCAAATTGCCCCAGCCTCTTTGGGCAGAATTGTTCTTTAGTTCCTTCATCTCGCTCCCTTGCTGCGCCCCTTCCTTGCAGGATGCTTTTGCCAATTTCTCTTCCTCAGTACCTCCAGGGCCCTGCTCAAAAACTGCATTTTAACCAAACCTCAGCTGCTCTCTAAAGCAGGAGCGGAGAGCAGGGATGTTCTGCAACTCCCACCACACCTGACATTCTGGCTGAAACCGATAGAAACTGGAGTCCTATAATATTGGGTGGGGGGCACAGGTTTCCTATCCCTCATTTAAAACTTTCCTCTCTGAGCCCTTCTATTTATTTGCCAGCACTTAATCTGTCAGGTTCAGAGCAGCATTTCAGGAACCAACCTTTTTCTCCCCACCTGGGCTCATGCGCCCCACTCCTCCTCCGCCATGGCCACAAGGAGGAGCTCAGAAGCAGCTTGTCCTTTGGTCTGAACTTGTCAAAGTGTAGTCAATCCGATTTCTTCGAAACAAGCCGTCTTCGAAGCAGTAAAAAGCAGCAATAACAACTAACATGATTTACAAAGCTGGCTTGTTTTTAACAAACCATCGTTAAGATTAGCCACAACCCTCGGTTTAGATGTAATACTAACATGCGTTTAATTGACGTTGGAAGCGAAAGATTCTGATCTCCTCATGAGTACGCTGGCGGAGAGGAGGGGAAGCATGTGACTTTGAGGGGAGGGACATTCCCTTCACATTAAATCATGGTTTATTGTGACGTCCAAATAGTCCCCGCTAATTCCAGTCTTCTCTTCAGATTGATTTTGAGCCTCATCCCAGTGGCACGGGTTGTAAGCCCTTTGTGATTTATACAGGACATGAGGCAATTTGGTGCTAAATAAGTGATTTTAATATTAATGATGGGTGCTTCTGTAAATCAGCATGCTTGTGAGGGCTGGCATTTTGTTGGTGGGAGGGAATGCAGCTAGAGCAAAATAATCGAGGGGACAGCCTTCAGGCATGTATAGTCTCAGCTTGGCAGATGCCCAGGGAGAATCCGCCTTTAGGGTTCAGATGAGCCATCTGTATCAAACAAAAGATGTGATGACAAATGTAATGGGGTGGGTTTTTCCTCCCTCCAACCCCCCCCCCCCCCGCTTTCATCACCGCATCGCTATAACCATCTAACCTACACTGAAATCCCTGTGAATTGCTGATAGCTTGCTTTTTCCTATAAAATAGGACTGTGAGATAGCGCCATGCCGTCTCCGACCAGGAAGCCCGGAAACTAAGCAAAGCAGCCACAGAACCCAGTGGAGATTTGGATCCTGGACTCCCGTACGTTAAACTGGTCAGCGTAGATTACAAGGAGATCCCTTGATAAACTCCCCCACAGTCCTGCGACTCCGGGGGGCTTTTTTCCCTTCTTGTCATAAAGGGGTCAGCTGTTTCCCCCCCCTCCAACCCCCATTGTCACTCCTTGTCCATCTTCTCTAGTGCTCGACTACATGCGGGAAAGGCACCAGGATGAGATACGTCAGCTGCCGTGATGACCAAGGTTCTGTGGCTGACGAGGCCGCCTGCTTTCACCTCCCAAGGCCATCGGCGACAGAAGCCTGCTCTGTGACACCGTGTGGACAGTGGAAGGCCATGGAGTGGAGCCCAGTAAGCAGTTTCCTCTTGTTTAGGGGTAGTCTGTCCCAGGTGCCTGTTTCTTATTCAACATTTATCGTTGATCGGGCCTTCTAAAGATAACACTTGGTTCAAACCCGGACACTGAGGTCCAGTGCTTCTGGTGGTTCCCTCGCTGCGAGAAACCAAGTTACAGGGAACCAGGCAGAGGGCCTTCTCAGTAGTGGCACCTGCCCTGTGGAACGCCCTCCCATCAGATGTCAAAGAGAAAAATAACTACCAAACTTTTAGAAGACATCTGAAGGCAGCCCTGATTAGGGAAGCTTTTAATGTTTAATAAAGGTAAAGGGAGCCCTGACCATTAGGTCCAGTCGTGGCCAAATCTGGGGTTGCAGTGCTCATCTCATTTTATTGGCCAAGGGAGCCGGCATACAGCTTCCAGGTCATGTTCCGCTTCTGGTGAACCAGAGCAGTGCATGGAAACGCCGTTTACCTTCCTGCCAGAGCGGTACCTATTTATCTACTTGCACTTTGATGTGCTTTCGAACTGCTAGGTTGGCAGGAGCAGGGACCGAGCAACGGGAGCTCACCCCGTCGCTGGGATTCGAACTGCCAACCTTCTGATTGGCAAGTCCTAGGCTCTGTGGTTCAACCCACAGATTGTATTATAGTGTTTTGTTGGAAGCCGCCCAGAGTGGCTGGGGAAACCCAGCCAGATGAGTGGGGTATAAATAATAAATTATTATTATATTATTATTCAAAGGGAGGCAGCAAAATTTCCCCTAATCGGGAACCAGTAGAAGTAGTTGTCAGAGCAGAAGTGATAATAGTGTGTTTCTGTCCCTGGTAGTGGCGGCAGCAGCAGCAGCAGCAGCAGCAGAGCTTTTCTTTGTTCAGCAAAGCTGGGGACTAAGAGGATCAGTTTATACTAGCTGACACAAGTTAAGGAAGCGGCTGAAGCTCAGTGCAGCCACAAAGTCGTGAGATCAGCCCCTGCCATCTCCAGCTAGATGAATCAGCTCTGCCGGACATCTTGGAAAGTGGGAGTGAGCAGTGGGGAGGGCCTCCACCGCCATAGACCCAGCCTCCTGGCAGTAGCATTGCTGCTACACGGCCAGGATGGTGAGGGACCAGGACCAGCGGCAGGAGTACTGGATTGATCTCCACCAGTGCCCCCAAACCACCCCAACTGTGCCCCCTCCCAACCTGCACCATCCTGCACTCTCACAGCAGTGACACTGCTTCCTGGGGGACAAAAGTCTGGTGTACCGTCCCTCCCCTCTGCTTGTTCCTGCTTGAGAACTAGGCGAGCGAATGGGATCAGGCAGCTTCCCATATTCCTAATCATGTGAAATCAACAACCACATGGGATTCGCATACATAAAAAAAAAAATGTTTTACGTAAATATGTTTCGTCCTGCGATTCTTAACACTTGTGCCTCGTTGCCAAGGGCGTTGATCTCCCTGTTTCCCCCTCTTATCGCTGCAGTGCTCTGTAACCTGCGGGCAAGGCAAGGTGACCCGGCAAGTCGTCTGCATCGATTACAGCAACCAGATGGTTGACAGGAGTGAGTGCGATGCTGAGGACGTCCCTGCAACGGAGCAAGATTGCTCCATGCCTTCGTGCCAGCAGATCAGCCCTGAGTACAACAGGCCAATCCCTTCCTTCCCTTACCCTGACTATCGCCAAAAGAACAACCAGGGTGGAAGCGTGAACCGAAACCAAGGCCGTGCGCATGTCCACGGAGGCAACCAGTGGAGAACTGGCCCATGGGGAGCGGTGAGTAGCTGGTGGAGATACTCTTAATCCGTTGCGAGTTGGGTTAAAGCCTCCTCCACTCCTAAGGGTTGTATCTGATGTTAGTCCTCGTCAGATTAGACCCACTGAAGTTAATGGGCAGGACTAACTTAGGTTCATTAATTCTATTCTAGAACTAGGATGGATACAACCCCAAGACTCCATCAAGGCATTTTACTATATATAAATATTATCAACGAGGAAGGGAAGAGTTGAAGGGGCCTAGTTACACAATCAGTAGGATTAGAGGGGCAAGGAATAATAACCATGGGGTGGTGGTGGTGATGATAGAAACCTATCATCTGCCCTCCCATTGTTGAGAAGCCCTGTTCCGGCACTGTCCTAATTTTTTAGGCTTTGCAAAGTTGCCAAGATTGTCCTTGTCATTACAGGGACTAGTAACTTGCCTCTTTTTTTAAAAAAAAGAAATTCTGTTGTGTCTACATCCTGTGTCTCTTCTCAGACAAAATGCACTGATTTAAATGCAATGGCAATGTGTTTCTTCTCTGAAATCTCCCACTGGACTTCCCCTCGTTAGTACCTACATTGATAAAAGTGGACAGGATACTCTCTGCCTAAAACGCCTTTGATGTCAAAGAGAAAAAATGTAGCGGCTGTGCTAATGCTACCTCAAACTGAATTTTTAATGCCAAGAGTCTGATCTTACAGTTTTAAGGAACGGCACTGGCGCTCCATCAAGACGACGACTTTTCGATTATGGCTGCAGGTTTCATAGCCATTGGGACTCCTCACTTTACTAGGCTATATCGCTTAAGTTAGTTGTGGGCTAAGCTCGGTGGAGCCTCCTCAGTCATAT
Organism: Podarcis tiliguerta; assembly: GCF_965153285.1. Taxonomy (NCBI): domain Eukaryota; kingdom Metazoa; phylum Chordata; class Lepidosauria; order Squamata; family Lacertidae; genus Podarcis; species Podarcis tiliguerta. The sequence goes on along the minus strand of NC_139535.1, from coordinate 24,981,951 downwards.
GAAACCATGTTTTGTAGTGTTCCAGTACATGCGCTGGTGGATTCCAACGGCGAGTTGTCGTGTGCCAGGATGAAAATGGATACACTGCCAGTAACTGTGATGTAAGAATGAAACCAGATGAGCAAAGATCATGTGAATCAGGGCCCTGCCCACAATGGGCCTATGGCAGCTGGGGTGAGGTGAGCAAATGCTACTTCATTTGGGGTTGTTGTTGTTGTTGTTGTTGTTTTTGTTTTTAACTAACCTGTTCCCAAGGCAAAGCATTCTTGACTGTAGATTTTAAAGATGTGGCTGTATTTGAATTTCCTTGAAACCTTTTTTTTAAAAAAATCAACAAAATAGCATAAACCAATAGGTTTCAACAGAAGATCAGTTATCCAGATGTTCTAATTATCCTGCTTGTTTACCTTTCCTCGTTGGAAATAATAACACTTATTTATCCAATAGTGCTGAAAGGACTGTTGAGACATAGTTTAGACTTACTGTTGTTCGTCTGGGTAAACTATGATTATTAGACCAGGAGCAAACCATGTTTCTGTGGGCTTCCTCCTAGCCGTATGTCCTCTCACCATAATTCAAGGTTTCCAAGATTTTGCTAAAGCTACCTTTTCACATTGCATCCAAATTGGGAAACTGGTTTAATCTCTGTTTACTGTTCAGAGGAAGTAAAATCAAAATCCCAGTTCCATAGCTTGGTTGTAAAGGTATATTAAACCACAGTTTCCCCGTTAGGCTTAAAAAGGAAACTGTGGTTTAATAAACCATACTAGAAGCCCCAGATTTGGGTATGCAAAGAGCAGGGAGTCTGGTACATGTTGAGTCTGGTTTTCGCTCTAATCAGCTGTTCATAAGACCAAGACATTGCATATGTCTTATTCCCTGCTCTACCTTCCCCCCACAAAAAGACCTAATCTGGAACCTGCTCCCCAGTTTATTTTGAAACAAATAACAAAGGTGTCATTCACTTCACTCATGAGAGCAAATTTTGATGCTTTCTCTTTCCCAGATTGTACGGTTGTGGGAGTCCCTCACACATCCACAGTCCCAGTGGGGAAATAAAGGCATGTGGAAAGTAGCAATACATTGAAGTCAGATCAGGATGCTCTCATACAGATGTAACTGCCTTCATTTTTGCTTAATGAAGAAGAATCATAGCTCAATGGTACATACTTTGCATGCAGAAAGTCCCAGGTTCAGTTCCCAGCATCTTCAGGTAGGGCTGGAAAAGAGTCCCTGCCTGATACCCTGAAGAGTCACTGCCAGGTACTGTAGACCAGGGTTTCCCAAACATGGGTCTCCAGCTGTTTTTGGACTACAATTCCCATCATCCCTGACTAATGGTCTTGCCAGCTAAGGATGATGGGAGTTGTAGTCTACAACTGGACTGTAGACAATACTGAGCTAGATGGACCAATGGGTCCAGCTTGGTATAAGGCGTATGTTTGTATTTCCCCCCCTGGAGTCTAGAGTTTTGAGTCTCTCACATCAGAAGGAAAGCAGCATCTAAATTGGCTGTGAGTCAGATCAAAGAAGACGAAAGTAGCAATCACGAAGTATAAATGAACCTAGCCAATGCTAATGTGATCTCCACCTACTGCCTTCCTTCCCCCAGTGTACAAAGCCATGCGGTGGAGGAACCAGAACAAGACTGGTTGTGTGCCAGCATCCCAATGGGGAGAGATTTACTGATCTGAGCTGCGAAATCCTTGACAAGCCACCAGACCGTGAGCAGTGCAATATGCAGGACTGCCTTCGAGATACCGCCTGGAATACTGGTCCTTGGAGCTCGGTACGGCCATAACATACTTCTGTTGTTGTTGTTGCTTTTTGTTAGTCATTTTTACAGATATTTCATAGGAACGGAATGAGTGTCCTTAATGTCAAGGTGCTAATACTTGGTGCGTGTGCACGTGTTTTTAAAAAAGGAAACTGCACTTAAAGGTGTTTAAAAAGCAAAACAAAACGATGCATTCCAAATAAATAGGCATTCAGGAAGAGCATCAGCTAGGAAATCTGTTCGTTTTAAAAGGCACTTTCTGCTTGTTAATGAAGTTTGTACATTTTATTAGCCCATGACAAGTGCTGCACGATACGAGCTTCACTATGAAGGAAACCCATTGCAAGCAAAGGAGAGTCGTCGAAGTATTCGACTGTTTCCAAAACCTTTCCTTCTGTCTTCGTAGATCTGTTTTAAGCTCCTGTTCTAACACTTAACAAGCCACCTACAAAGCTACTATAGTTACGGGATAATTCCAGTGCTAAGCTGCTGTCATCCATGTAGCTCTTTCTGTATATTTAGAACTGTGTAGTACAAACTTCAGATGAAGGAATATCCTTTTTAGCAACAACAACAACAAAAACACAAGTAAGAGTGACACAGAAAGATGCTGCCTTTGGGCTCCATCAAAGGATAGCTAATATTTTTAATAGCAACATATTGCATAATTGTGTGTCTGAGTGTCTGTGTTGTATGTCAGTGATGAAGACCAAAGGGGAATGCTTTTAACACTGGCTTCTTGCCTTTCAGAGTAACCTTACAACAGCAGATGGTTTTGATTTAAAAGTTCTGTGTTACTTGTCCCAAGCCCTTTTGATTGGACAGCACAAACATATTCATAAGCTCATTGCGCAATGCTTCTTAACCCACCAGAAAGATGGGGGGAGGGGAAAACCCCCAACATTAACCATCCCTAAGAGATTGTCAAAATACCTAAATTCCTTCCCAGTCACAAAGCCACAAGCGGGTAACAAAATAGAGATCTGGAGCATTTTTGTTTCCATAGGTCAGTGTTGCCATGTTGGTGTGAGAAGCTACATGAACACAATCTGTTGCCAGGATGGGGGAACCCGTGGCCATCAATATGTTATTGGACTACAGTTCCCATCATCCCTGATGATCAGCTGTGCTCATGGAAGTTGGAGTCCAGCAGCGATTTTGAGAGCCACTGGTTCCCCACCCCTGATCTTCAGAAATTCAGGTATGGCTGAGAACAGTTGCTCACTTTAGAATTCCTCACGTACACCACTGTCCGAAGAATCAAACACGTAGCATCCGTCTTGGATCCATAGTTTGGAAACTCTTGGACAAGATGCTCAAAAGGACCACCTCCTTAAGTTTCCCCCTCTGCTTCTCATTGCTGCTGCCTATCCACTTGCCTTGTCCCTCTGAACGCTGCCATAAAATGGTTGCACAGATATTTTTTTAGGTACATTTCCCAGACCCACTGTGGAGAGGAGAGGAGAGGAGAGGGAAGATAGACCTTTATTACAGCTGCCCTTGTCTCACAGGTTCCACCAAAGGGGTTAGGCAGTCATTTGTTTCTCCTTCTTCCACAATGAACTTCCCCACAACGGAGATTCTGCTTGTTCAGAAGCATCCCATGGGTGCTGATTCTCAAGAAACCACTGCAGCTTGGAAAGTAGGCATGGGTGAATGTGAGTTGACAGAAGGAACTCATCCTACCTTCTCCTGGGCTCTTGAAGCCCATGTAAGTTACTTCCCTGCTTCCAGCTATGTGAGTTTAAGACGGTGGAAAATAATGGCTGGATAGGAAACCATAAGTGTGCCCGTTTCAAAGTCTCATGCAAATCAGCCTCCAAATATCATTATGGTGATATAATGTAATTTAAAGGGTTTTGTTTTTTTAAAGTCCTAATCTGACTCTAAAGCACTTTATATAAAAGAAGCTCCTTTTCATCCAATATTTGAACTTCCAAAACAGGCAAGGCTGCCATAGACTTATTGCTGGAATAGTCCTTCCTTTGTTCCGTCCTTCGCTGCTGTTTCTATGGAGAGTTCTGTGACCATTTTTCACTTTCATACCTCAGCAAACAATGTCAATAGCTGCACACTTGCTCAAGTTGTATGTCTATGGTGCTTTTTTATCATTACAAGGGACAGTGCTATAAAACACTTTCATCCAAGGTGCTGCTGTAGCCCTTTCTATGTTGAGGGGGCAGAGTTGGTGCTAAATGCAAATGGGCTCTGTGTGGCTAGGCATCTGCATGCCTTGGACATTCTCCCCAAACCAGGGGTGGCCAACATGACGGTCCTCCAGATGTTGACTGCATCTCCCATCATGCCTCTCTCCATTGACCATGCTGGCCAGGGCTGATGGGAGTTGTAGTCCACAGCTTCTGGAGGCACAGTGTGGGCTACTCTAGCCCTAAACTATGTACCAAAGACTGCTGTTGACACTGGATTACACTTGCTTTGAACATTAACAAACAAACAAGGTTATGACATTGAGATTGTTCTGGTGTATGATTCATATGCATTCTGGCAATTTCCTCCTTCAGCAGCAGGCCCTGCAGAAACTTCTAGATCCATTCCATTGGAGTTCTGTCTCACCATAGTAAGACCTTTGAATTTAAAATACAGGCTTCAGTAAACCTCCTTCACTGGAGGTATTTAAGCAGAGGTTGGATGGCCATCTGTCAAGGATGAGTTAGTTCAGACTCCTGCATTGCAGGGGGTTGGTCTAGATGACCCTTGGGGTCTCTTCCAGCTCTACAGTTCTATGATTCTCTGATTCCTTAACTAGGCAGGCCACAGTTCCCATTATGTTGTTTTAAAAAGAATCAGGGAAGCACTTCCAAAAGTAAGCATACTTCTATCTCTCTCTGTGTGTGTTTGTGTGTATAGGATAAACCCAAATGATATTTTCATCTTTTTTATATATAAACAGCTCTGAGAACTAGACATCTAAACATCTAAATTGTTGGTACAAAGTGTAGTTAAATGTAGTGCTGCAGTTTTTTTAAACAACAACAACACAAATGTCTGCTAGCTTGCCATAAAAATGTAATCAACGTAGTTTATGCACAGCGCACGGCTTAACGTGCACAAATGAAAGCTTGCCAGATCCTGAAATGGACAAGACTCTGTGGTGCAGAAGTAACATGTGCCCTAAGTTGCATATCTGTGTCCTCTTGCTCTTTCTTGCCACACACACACACACACACACACACACACACACAGCACAATACAACTGCAATCTCTTGGCCCATTCTCTTCTGCTGCCCATTCACCCTGCAAGGTCTGAAAGTGAAAGGGCAGGTAGTATCAGAACTGAACTAAGTTCTGGGTGTGCTGCTCAATGCAAAAGTAGTTCCAGGTCCAGATCTTCCCCCCACTCTTTTGAAATGATGCATGGAACAGTAAACTGTCCTCCTGTTCTTAACACAAATGGTCTTTGGCTCTTCAGTGGGGAGTCTTGTGATCCGAGCATTCAGAGTTCCTTATTAAATTCCAGCCATCCGTCCAGATGAAAAATCCCCCAGAGAAAAAGTCTGCAGGGCTGAGCCACTTTATTTGCAAATCATGATTTATTTTTTTTAAAGAGAGAGAGTGTGAAAAAAAGTACATAAATTTCACACAAACTTACTTTAAGCTGCTTACAGTTTAGATGGCCGATGATACAAATGGTGCTGAGTGAAGACAAAACTAAAACACTGATAAATGAGCTTAAACTTAAGATTTCTCGCTTCACCTGAAAAATTCAACCAATGATGTTTGTCTACCTCGTTTTGAGACCATGTGCTACTGCTGTAGGTAGTAGAGGACAAAAAGAAGTTGTCTTTTTGTTTCATGTCGCCACACACTTTCTCCTGGCTCTGACATTTATCACCACCTTTCTGCTGTAAATGTTTCTACTTCATCTGTCCCAGATGGAGTGTCGCTTCCCTGTTTTTGGACACTTTTGAAACAAGAGTATAGTATTGACTGAAGCTTTTTTTTCTTCAGCAGAATGGATCTCTTTATGTATTTATGTTAATGAAGTGTATTTATTTTTCAACTATTGTTATTTAATTTTATAAAAATGTCGCGTTGCATTTACAATGTTTGAATGCTGGGCAAAGGAGACAGAGAAATTAAAAGTAGAATGTAATCATCAATACGTTTCGCAGAATGATTTCTTGGCTTTGACAATCATAGAGTCATGAGGCGTATTTATTTTCTGAACACAAGATCGATAGGCTCTGCTTTAGGTCTGCTGCAGCAGAACTGATCTGTTATATAATGAAGTAATATAAACATGAATTTGCATGCAAAGGCTAAGTGTTCAAAAGACCACTATACTTTATAGCCTCATAGCAGGTTCATTCAAGCTGACAGAATGCAGAGCTAGCGTGGTGCCATGGTTAAAAAACTGAGGGCCGGATTCAGCTAAGTAGGTGCCAGTGGCAGCCCACACAACAAGTCCCATTGCACAATAGGACCTCTTCCTCTCTTTCTTCCCTCTCTCTCCCCCACAATCCACTCTGGGAGTTCGTAGGAGCCCCCAGAACCTGGTGTGAGGGGAAGATAGTGGAGAGCGTTCCCTCTGGCCGAAATATTTGTGCTGGCATAACAATCAGATTATTATTTTATTTTATTATTATTTATTGAATTTATATACCGCCCTATACCCGGAGGGAGGTACAACGTTTAATTTCTCTCCAAACTTTGGACTTCAGATTCTGTCTCTTTGATGAATGCACTTACACAAACCACTGTCTCTCCTCCATTTGTGGTAATAGTACTGACCCCCCCACTGGGTTGTTGCGCTGATTACTGTTCTAACATATGTGCTAATGTGAAAGGCTGTGAACACTCAAAATGGCGGCACAAGTCGCGTCCGTGTGCCCCACCCCAAAACTCTCCATCCATTTTGGCATTGAACAGGAAGGTTGGAAGAGGGCTTCTAAGTGCGTTCATCCGGGCGTGCTTAGAAGCTTTCCTCCAATTGTCAAGAGAATCTTATGTTATCAGAATTCTGTTTGTGTTCAGCTGAACATGCATAGAGATCTCCTTCCAGGTGAATGAAGAAAAGCTCAAAGTTGGCAGATGGGGGCATCTTCATGGCCTCTATTCATGTTGGCATTCCCATAACACTCGAAAAAGACTATGTTTGTGTTAAAAGTATTATCAGAAATCGTTTGCATGGGAATGTTCACACAATCCACGTTGATCCAAATGCGAAATGTTTCTGGTCTGTTTTTTTGGCAAGTGCTTTAGCAGCCAGGGTAGGCCTTTTGAGACCCAATAAGTTGAGCGTAGGCTATGGGCTGTGTCTCGTGACCCATTTGCGGGTATGAACACCGCCTGGTTTTGCTGGCCACGATTAACACAGGAGCTGCTGCAGGAGGACAGACCCAGGCCATTTCTGGCAGGCTGTGTGCAACTTGATGGGTCACAAATTGTGCATGCCCAAGATCACAGCTTGAGTAGAGGCACTTATACTAGCTCTTGTACAGTTGTACCTTGGCTCCCAAACGCCTTGGGAGTTGAACGTTCCGGCTCCCAAACGATTGAAAACTGGAAGTGAGTGTTCCACTTTTCAAACGACCGATGGGGCTTCCGTGGCTTCCGATTGGCTGCAGCCAATCAGAAGCCGTGCTTTGGAAATCAAACGTTTCGGAAGTTGAACGGACTTCCGGAGCGGACTCTGTTCGACTTCTGAGGTACGACTGTATTGTTGATCTTCATTCCTTTCCAAGAAAGTAAGAAATAGTAAGCTCCACAGTAGCTAACAGGACCAGTGATCAGGGATGATGGGAATTGTAGTCCCCAAACAGCTGGAGGGCCAAGTTTGGCCACCACTGCACTACTGAATACCAGTTGCTGGAAACCACAGGAGTGTAGAGTGTTTGAGGGCTTCCTGCTTGAGGGATTCCCACAGGTGCCTGGGGTGGCCACTGTGAGAACAGGATGTTGGAGTAGATGGACCCCTGGCCTGATCAAGCAGGCTCTTCTTATGTTCTTAAATGTTTGTCTATTGCTCCATCTTCGTGTCTGTGCTTAAAGGATATAGGATGAGCAAGTTCCCACCAGCCCCATGTAGTTGTATCTGTTTTAACTGATCCATGGAACAGAGTATAGAGCTGATCTTTGAGCAGCATTGCCAGTGAGTGTCTTGCAAATAACCGGGTATACCTTCCTGCATAAATTGATGGGACTGGGGCGAGGTTTCAGTTTTGATTATGGTGTTTATTATGGGTTGTTTTGGCTTCCCTGTTATCTCTCCTGTGGGATATGAGTCGAAAGCACAGAGACTGTTGCGTCAGACATGGTAACGTTTGGAGGAGCCATACAGCCATATAGAGAGCCCTGCAAATATTCTTCATATTTCTGTTTGGGTGACTTAAAATAAGGTGTCGCTTAATCTGTAATAGACGGAGGCAATTTTTTCTCCAGCGTGTTGCTCATAAATTTATCAATGCTGGCTGAAGACCCAGAGGGCATACCTTAAGTGGCAGGTAATTGACATACACTGCATATCATTCACAGTAGCTTGGCAGGAACCAAGCTTCAACTGAGAGATAAACCGAACTGACTGAATCATGTTCTCACTTGGAAAATTGTTAACTTGAGTCAGCTCTTGGTATACTGAACATCCTTATCAGGAAGTGACTTCCTTTAAAAGCTGTTGGACTTCCTGCCAGTTAAACCATGTTTAGCATTGACTCTTAAATCGACAGTGCTGAGCATATTCACTTGGTAACGTTCAACTAAATCAGTGGGAATTAGAGACACTTTGTACTAGAGATTAAAAGGACTAAACACAGAAAAGGAAAAAAAACCCCTGGGTTTTCCCTGGGTCATCCTTCTACCCCCGTTCTTTATATCTCTATTTGTACATGACCATTGTTGATCAGTTTACGTGGCCAGGTCCCATCTGCACCAGAAAGCAGCAGGGACCAAAGGCCATGAGCAAAAGCTCATAGTTATTTACCACAACACTGCCTCCTGAGGAACTGAAAAGTACCAACATTATCAAACCATTCCACATCATTCCTGTACACAAACATTACCAGGCCCCTGTAGGGCCTGATCACATAGAAGCAGTGACAAAGCTATATTTAGTAGTTATTGTTATTCTTATTTTGATGAAATTACTCCACCGGGCATGCCTGATTCGTTTAGAACAATATGTGCTCTATACAATATATGTTCATGCGCATAGCACTGAGTGTCACAGCTGCTTTCAGCATGCTAAATCGAACTTGTGTGTCAGCCCTTCCTTCCTGTATGCTTAGGATTATAGTCTTAACACTCAGCCAGAAAAGACAGGACGGAATTAGTTTTATTTACTTGCTTCTTTGTTAGGAAGAACATAGGAAGCGGTCTTAGGCCCTTTAAGACCATTGGTCCTTCTAAATCATTACTGTGCACATCGGTTAGCAGCATCTCTCACACGTGACTCTTTCCTAACTCTGCCTGGAGATGCTGGGGGGGGGGGTCCTAATTTGGGACTTTCGCTCCTGCAGAAAACTGCTCTGTAGTTAAGCTGTGGTTCTCATTCGGCCTCATTACACCCAAGATGCAATGGCTGTTAGCACAGCATTGTTGCTTTTTCCTGTTCTAGTGAGCAAAGCGGTGCCGTCTGTTTTTCTTTTGCTACATTCTTTTGCTGAGTATCTTAAGTTATTCCACAGTCCAATTTTTACCTCCGAAAATGCACCCAAGCATGCATTTCCCATCTACCACAATTTTTATTTTATTTTTTGCAAGCAAAAAGAAGTAATGTATACATACGGCTGCCATTTATCAAGACACATTTTACTGAGGAATTGGCTCCCAGATACAAAGTATTCCACATGACACAGCTTTAAATAATTTATTGAATGCTTAAATGAATCAGAAATTTGAAGTGAGTTCACATATTGTTTCTACCTGAGGGCCTAGGAGTGGTGCTTGATTCCCTGTGCCACTCAGGTTCTTTCCATCTCACATTATTCCTTTGTACATCTGAGGCATCAGCAAGGATTTACGAATGTCATCCTTTGTCTCTTGCCCAAGCTTAACATTAGTCCTATTCAACATTAAGCCTTTATGGACCATCAATGGACTTGGTACTTAAGTATTTCTACTCTGTGGCTCTTTTCTGATTATGACTTTGTTGGATATTGCCCTCGTTGAATATATTTGTTTATGAACCCATTTTCCATTTAGGGAAGAGCAATTACTGTTAACAAACGTTCTGTACATCTAAGGTTAACTCCACAGCCTGGGGGAGATTCATGTTTGTCCTTAACATGCTTGAACTCTGCATTTCTTTGCCCAGGCAGAGGGCCTTCTCAGTAGTGGCACCCTCCCTGTGGAACGCCCTCCCTTCAGATGTCAAGGTGATTAAGAATTTCACAACTTTTAAAAGACATCTGAAGTATTGGGAGGTTTTTAACACTTGATGTTTCTATTATGTTTTTAGATATGCTGTAAGCCGCCCAGAGTGGCTGGGGAAACCCAGCCAGATGGGCAGGTATTATTATCATTATTGTTATATAATGGATGACTCTGTCCCTCTAATCAGCTGTGGGTGTACATCTGAATAGGTCATGTAAGTTAGGCCATACAGGCAGTGCTTTTTTTTCTTTTTTGTTAAAAGTGAGGTGCTTGTACTCATTGATAAAAGTGTTGTGGATGCCAGCACAAAATGGCCGCCATGGGCAGCGAAAAAAGAAAAAAGGTGCCAGTACTCTATATTGGTGAGTAATGTCACACGCAAAAAAACCACCTATGTATAGAGATAAGTTGTCCCTAGGAACCAGGACTGGAAATGAAACTCCTGCTTGTAGACTTTTATAGACTGTGGCAGGTACCACATGCTTGGGCTTCAGGGCTTCAGTGTATTAAGAGAACATGTAGATCAGGAACGGGCTTGCCCATGAATTGACCTGAGGCAGCTGCCTCAGGTGTCAGAATCCTGTGGGGTGGCAGCCCGCCCACTGCCACCAGAGAAGTGAGGAGAAATGGCGGCAGCTTCCGGCGAAATCTTGTGGAACTCTTGTGATAGCTCCGTGAGATCTCATGAGAGATCCACAGAGTATTGCCAGAAGCTGCAACAGGCATGTGACCCTGGTAAGCGTGGCTTTGGTGAGGGTGGCACCTCCCTGTTTCTCCTCAGGTGGCGAGACAGGACAGGCTGCCCCAGTGTAGATTCGCTCTGAAGCATTGGCAAGACAGAGAGAGTCCTAACGCATAGTGGAGGTTCTTGTGGCATGGGCCTGAGCAGACCCAGTGAAATAAGAATGTTGGGACTATATATTTCCCATGGTTATATGACGCCCGCAGAGATCATAGCTATACCTACCAATAGATTTGCAAATATAAGCTGCCTTTATTGAGTCGGGCCATTGCTCCATTGAGCTCTGAATTTTCTACTCTTCCTAGCTGTGGCTCTATTTGGGTCTCCAGCATTCCTGGCTTTGTAATCTGATATCCTTCAACTGCAAATGCCAGGGGCTGGACCTAAAGATTTTAACTTGACTCTTTTTAAAGGCCGTTTGCCCTAGTGAGCCCTACAGCTTGGTAGTTCATCCTCACTAGCAGTTTAGTGAACAGCCTCAAATGTTTGTAAGCGGACAGAAATTGCCCTTTACCTTTTATATTCAGTTCCTTTCCTAATAATTCTGCACATCATGTTTTGAATTTCTCAGTGCCGTAAACTGAGGGCTTGATCCCAGAACGGAAGCAGTTGCAGCTTCCGTCCTTGGGCTTCATGATGGCTGCATATATGCGAGAAATACCTGAATATGCTAGGGTGCTTTAGACATGGACTGGCAAGCCCTGAAGGGGCCACTCTGATGATTGCCCTCTTCCCAGGGGACCAGAAAGAGAGCAGGAACAAAATTATTTTCTAACACTACTTCATAAGCTGAAACTCCTTTACTCCCTAGGTAATTTTTTCATTCTACAATAGCACCAGTGTCTGGAGGCATTGCTTACACATTCTTTCAACACATTGCTCGTGGTCTCTCTTCATTTTTATTTCTGCACGGGTTTCCTGCACTAAAATGCCCATGAGAATTAGACAATTTTCTCTTTCCTTCTTCCAGAGAGCTCCTAAGTCTGCAGTCTAACCCTGTTACTGGTGCCTAGTAATTTGGTGCATAACTACCCAGTTTCTCTTCTACTTCGAAATGCATTAGGGAGAGAGTCCTCAAGCGAGGAAGGCATAATTGCTGAGTGCGTTTAACTTCGATTTAGCTGAAACCTATAAAGTAAGTGCTTTACCGGTTTGCTTTAAAAAAATAAAAAATCTTGATATCCCTTTTCCTAACAAGACGGGCATCTTGCGGAAGTATGGGACTAGTACTTGTCAGGCCTTCATGAATATCTGTTATAAAGATCTTCAGCTGGTTTTCAAAATGCGGAAGTGTATGCAATTTTTCCAAAGGGTCTGGCTGTCATCAAACATACTGGGAAATTTGAAGTTTGCATAAGTAGCAGTTTTAGTTACGCAAATCTGGAGGAGAAGGGAGAATAGCAGATACAAATTGGAGTGTGATGTTGCCTAGAAGAATGTTACTTAAGTTATTCCATTGACGCCATACAATGTCTTGACTCCATAAAGATCCTGCTACCAGAGAATGTGAGGGGATCGCAAAGAAAACGTGGCCATGGCAACTTCTGTTTAAGGATACAAAAGGATGCCATGTTGTTTCGTTGGAAGAAATCCAAAAGCCGCAGTAGGATACTTAATAGCATGTGGCTCTACTGTGGCTTTTCTAGTTAAGGAAACATCTGTCTTCTCCCAAAGTACTGATCTACAGGTAGTGATTTAATAACATGGTCCCTTATAGGAGCCCTACATGGTTGATGAAATGTCTAGTCTTTGAGCTGGAATGGCTACAGCAAATTCTAAAAACCTGTCCAGATTTTTACCCCTGTTAAGGATTGAATATGTATGTATGATGGGTGGAATTCAGTGTCACACTGTGTCAGACCTTGTGTCTGCACAAGCATTGCAGCTTCCCAAATGGAACAATTCCCTCTGGGGTTTCTCCCCCCCCCCACCCCCCAATTTCAGGGAGAAGGGTAAGGAAGTGGGAGGGAGGGTTGGGTTGTTGTTTTTGTTGTTTTAGCTATTTATTTGTGCTTTTACCTTGTATTTTTATCCTGTGCACCGCCCTGAGACCTTGTGGTGAAGGGTGCTATAAAAAGAAAAGAAAATAGTCCCATGGTGCAACTGGGAGCACTATCAGGGTCCATTAAATCAATTGTGTCTTATGTCTTTAAATGTGATGTAGAAGTATATGTGCTCCAACTCATGAATTTTCACAGTACACTATTGAAAGTAGATTCTTTTTAACTGATACACTATAAATAATGCACCGGAAGCAAATTCTTCAGAAATAAATGTTGCGCTAGCTGGTATTGAGGGGAAACTACAACTAATGATCCGTCCTGTTCAGCAAACTTGCTGTCTGATTCCGGCACCCCGTGGTCCAGATTATAATAGCAGGAGGAAGAAGGTCCTGATGAATGAGTTGAACAATACAGATCTTAAGGCTTGTAATATTGTCCAACTCTACAATCTATGATTCTTTTACAGTGCACAGTTCTCTGTTTTGTGATTAGGGCAAAGTACTTAGCCTAATATGGGTAGCATCGTCTCCAGTAAACAGCTACCACTTCTGTTGGTATGAACAGAATTTGGTTAATGATGTAATGTGCAATATTTGATTTATTAAAAACCAAATAAATATTTGTATGGTTTTACATGGTTTATTCTGTCCTCAGAGCACTTGATAGCATTTGGCTTACTGGTTCATTTGCTGGCTTCTTTTCCTCCTGATCGGGTGCCAGAACATGGAGCTGTTCCATGTCTGAGAGCACAACTATGTAGATAAGCAAATAAGTTGCTAACAGTTGGTCCAATTTGTACAGGAGCAAATGGTTCCAGACAGTACAAAGCTGCTTGGTATTTGGCTAGACATGAAGGGGCAGCTAACACAGGTGAAGTTTTTGGTAAGTTGGACTCATGTCCAGTTGGGACATATTTGCACGCATCCCAATCTTGGTTTGCAGCCAGTGAAGTCAGTCCCCAGAGCAGATTTGGAAGGGGGAAGAAGGGAAGGGGAAGTTCCATTGCATGAACAGAAGTTATTCCACTCATTCAATGAGTTCATTGGGCTCAGCCCTTTGTATACAATTCCACTTGTGTTCAAAATTCAGGCCAGCTTTGCCCACGTATCATTAAAAACCAAGGTCAAAATGCAGGTCTTCCAATCAAAATGCTTGTTAAATTATCTCTAAGGCAGCACTGTATGCAGAGCTCTTCCATAGTTTTTAAAAGTTGCTTTGTTTTATTTGGAGGGGAACGAAATTCACGTGAAAAGACCTTCAGAAGCTTCACTCTTAAGGGGTCTCAGCATAATGTTACAAAGCTGATTTGTTTAAACACCATTGTGCATTTAAACCAGGATGCTTTGTTTGAATGCAATATTAAGCAAAACTTTTTAAAGGTGAAACTGAATTCTATCAAAATCCTCTTTCCAGCGATGCAGGAGGAGGAGGAGAGGGAAGCAAATGAACCCAAGACTATTCTTGAGCTTGTTGGGACTCATCCAAAATCATGGTTCTGAATTTTCATGAATACAACCACAGGCTTCATGTTAGGAGTAGCGCAGTTGTAGCAGAAAGATCACTTAATATCTGACACCATAGTTAACTTGGCCTAAAATTATGTTTTCAAGGTACAGCGGTGGGGAGCCTTTTTTTGGCCTGGTGAAACAAATCTTTATTTCTCCGACCTCCTCGGACCAATTTTGATAGGTGGCTGGGACAACCCGCTGGTAAATTATCTGACACCACAATAACGGAAGGTGATTGACACATTTCAAAGTGCCAAGCATAGGGCTTGTAAAGGGGAGAGCAGTGACTGGAGTAAACAAGGCTATCTAGAAATGAATTAGAAATGAAAAAAATAAAATAAAAATAGGTTGCAAAAGCTAGGTGAATGCTAAAAATGTGGGGGGAAATAGCAGACCTGAAAAATGCAGTGCTCTTTAAATTTGCAAGTCAAATGTATGAACACTCTTCCCATGTCATCAGCATGAATTTAAGCACACGGAAGAACTTGAATTGGCATTCGTGTGACTGTTCCCTTGTTTTCAGAGGTTGCTAAAGAGACCCCGTGAATGGGGCCCACATGACTGGTGAATGAACGAAGTATATCCAGGGAAATAGCAACTCATTTAGGAGCAAGCAAAAATCTGGTGTATATCAAAACTGATTTAAGTCTCACAGGGTTGTGATTCTAACCAAAAGAGCTATAGCAATATAACAAGCTGCCTTGGGAAGTTAAGGAAAAAATTAGACTAGCATAGTTCAAACATGCTTTTGAATATAAACTAACTTAGAACAGAATTCTGCTGCTCATGACTTCCTTCTAGCGCCCAACAACTAGGAGTGTTCCTGGATCCAGCTTGTATTTTGCAGGGCCAGGAATGCGTATTTTTAATTGCCTTGACAGGACAGCTAAACTCCACCAAATTTCTGGCACGTATTATTCATGCATTGACAGCTTCACGAATTGACTACTGCACATACTATAAATTATCTACTAAAATTAACGCCTGTCCCCCTCTCCGTAAATGGTAACCGGGAACCTGTCACACTGATGCCCCAGCATTATAGTATTCCAGGTTTAATTTAAGTTTCTGGTTTTGGAGCTGTGATCTCTATTTGGCTTGAGTCCAGCATCCATACCTTGTCACTTATACATTGTCACTGCGCTGCGGACCAGTCTTGGACTGCCAGGCCTTTCCTGCCAAACAACACCCTCCTGCCCATCAGCTGGCATCATGGAGACATCAGCTGATGGGCAGGACGACAATGCTTAATCCGCACTTGACTGCATGCCTGCTCCCTGCAGGGAACAGAACCACACAGCCATGGCAACAGGATTTAATCTCAGCTGATGGTCAGTGATTAAATCCTGCTCAGATGCACTGTTTGAAGTAGCTCATTTGCTTCTGTTGCAAGTGGGCAGGCAGGTGGCAGAAGAGTCTCTTCCACCTTTTCCCCTTCTGCCTCCTGAGCTCTTGCAGGAGGAGCGCACCAGCTGCTTCAGACAATGCTTCTGAGAAGCAGTCTAAGACATCCCCCATCCATGGGGGATGCTTTGAGGAGCTTCTCAAAAGCACTCTTTGAAGGAGCCACCCCTTCTCCTTCACTTAGAGGAGGAGATGGGTGGATGCTTCAGACAGCTTTGGGAACCCAGTGTTAAGCAGCTGATGCAACAGGACAGCCATCCTGCTAAGCGCTGGGCTCTCCTACACAACCAAACTCATCTCTTAGCCATCCCCAAATCAGCTAAAGAGAAGGGAGAGTGATGCTGCTTCCTTCATCCGGGTGTTCACAAGCAACAGCAGCAAGCAAAGCTTCTCCACTTGGCTGCTTGTGCTTGCAAAAGGTAGCTTTTTCTCCCCTCCATGTAAGTGGTGAGGAGGGGGGAAGCAAGTAGCTTGCCAGAAGTATGCTCGATGAGCTCCCCAGTCTGCTGCACGTGAGGTTGGCAACAGACCCCTCCCAAGTAGGAACACACACACCCCACGAGGGGCTGCCCCACCCACCAGCAAATATGTGATGTACTATGTGGTTGACAGCCAGCGCTGTCCACCTTCCAAATTTGGTCCACAGCGCTCATTCGGATAAGAATCAGGCTTGTGGAACTCCAGAAGTTTTGCCACCCCTATTCTGTTGCAATGTTTGTTTTAGGCTGCGGCCTATATGAACTTACCTCTGAGTAAATTCCATTGTACTCAGTGTTGGATACTTCTGAGTAGGCATGTATAAGGTGATGCTGTTAAACTCGCTAAATCTTTAGGACTGGGCAGGCTAAGACCATTAATGAGTTAAAGTCCCCCCCCCCCCCAGCCTTTCTGTGTTATCCAAAACCAGGGTAGTAATTTTGAATATAAATGCAGAGGTGATGCTGATAGTATTAATTAGCATTCTGACAGTATTTACAGTACATTGCAATCCTTACCCATTTATCATCATGGGAACCTTGTAACGGAAAAAAAGTAATGGTATTAATAATGATGGTGGTGTTGAAATTAGCACATTTTTATGAGTTGTTGCCTGAGGACTACACTGACATGCCCCAGGCTGTAAATGAATACAGATTAAAAAAGAAATTCTTAGATCCATATGTAAAATTCATCTGTCCAAGGGGCCATGCTGGCTATAACTACTCTGTCTTAATTAACTCTGATGAGAAGAAAATAACCTTGAATGAATACCTGTAGACTCGGTTCATAACATTTTGCTGAGAGTGGCAATGAAATAGCACAGTGGAGAAGCAGCGTGATACTCTTCACTCAACCACACAGAGCCTCCAGCATGGAAGCAGGCCCTCTGCATAAAGCAGCTGTGCAAAGAGTTGGTTCAATTTGCAAAGAGGAAATCAAATAATTCAGGCCTCTGCAGTCAGGCACTTGTGTGTGGAGAGTAATATTTAGACCAGTCCTACCACAAAATATTTCTCTTCCAGTGATCTCATAGTTAATATGACAGCTCCAATTGCATTGCCAGACCTGCAGGTTTAAAAGATCTTGAAATATTTGGAGTTCAGTTTTACTCCTAAGAAATGAAATTGTTTCGAGGGTCTGGGATTTTGTGTGTGTTTCTCTTGCCATATTGTAATTTTCATCACAGCTTTCCATTCCTCTGTGGTCCTTCAGTCTTTGTCTCTCTGCTTTGTTGTATATATTGCCCATCTAAAGTTGCATATATTGTATATATTGCCCATTCCTAAATCTATGACTAAAAAAAGGAAAGCAAGTATTACTAATTACCTAATACTAATACTAATTACTAATAACTACCAATTACCATATACTACCATTGTTGAACCCACAAAAATCTCACAATCAAATACATATATATTAACTTGATAAAAGTAAATGTGCCTAATCTGATAAATTTAGTAACCAGAACTTGTTTAGCACAGAATTCCAAAGCTTCTGCTGTCATTATTTCTTTCATGTTCCTCTTCTTTGGAGTCATCATTTCCAGAATAGGAATATCAAGAAATCAGCATGTGCACCACTGTTGCTTTGCATCCATCATAATAATACCATATGCAAAACATACAATTACTAAAACATGCAGAGGAGTTATAGCTTTCTGCAGCTCATAATGTATTTTACAATTCAGTGCACAGTGTAAATGAGGTTGTCTACTCCAATTGGACAAGTTTGTGTCATCACTGTTCAAAAGGCACACTTTAAAACTTGAATGGGGTTAGGTTTTTTTTACTTTGAATGTTTGAATTTGACTTTGAACTTAATTTGAAATTAATTGTCCATGGCAGGTGTGTTGATTCTTAAGTGAGTTAATGATTTGTGTGGCATTTTTCAGCTTTTAATGTGTTTTGCAGTTGTTTTATACCCACATTAATTTTGCTAGGCGAGTTAGATTGTGTGATATTGTTTTAGTATCGGCTTTGAGGCTCTATAGAGATTTGGATCTTCATTTTCTTTACTCTAAGACAGTTGGCTGTCAGTGCTAATACATTCAGCTGACAATTGTCTTACTTATTTAATCCTCACTATCGATGTTGAGAGTTTGGCTTGCTTTGTTTTCCTTCTTCAAAGTCTCTACCTAGGGCAGGGGCACTTGGGGGATGTTAATTTTCATATATACTTGTCATGGCCATTCAGAAGTTATTTCTGCAACTCATATTTCATGAGTAAGTAGAGTTGAAATTGACCTTTAATATCTATACCAACTAACTGGCATAAGGAAGAGGTCAGTGGAGTGACTTACTTGAGTTCCTCAAATGAAATTGATGGAGAACCTTTCTCTCAAGTTCATAGAGCTTAGAGCAAGGCAGTGGAGTATCAGAAAGAGATTGTAAACCCTTCAGTTCAAACAGATATAACCAAAGAGGCAATTGCTCTGTTCTTCTTTTCTGTGTATTCGAGAAGCCCAGGGTCAAATCTTGCCTCACTGTGGAATTGTTAGAGGTGGAAGTTACAAACAGGACGTGTAGTTTGCAGCTGTAAAAACAGGACTTAGAGTCAGCCAGTGACATGAGAAGTTCATGAAAGAAAAATATAACATCAAGAGGAGATTGTTTGGCCTCTTTGTATGACCCATGCAAAGCCAACCACATGCTATAGCAATCTGAACTCTACAACTGCCTTCTGTATCTGAACGTGGCTCATACTTTTCTGTCAGGATGGAACTCACTGTGTATGAGTATGCCAGAATAAAAATTGTGGGGGGAAGTAGGTGAAATTTCTAGTCTCTGCATAGAGAACTCAAAACATGGTTTCACCACTATGGCTCTGGCACCTGTATGTGTATGTGGTAGATGTGGCATAACTGAGTTCCTTATTATTGATGTTATTTGCTTTAATTTCATTATTTATTCTGTGGTTCCGTAGATTAATAAACATAGTTCACAAACAGAACAATGGGCTAATTGCTATGGAATGAGGTATGAAGGCAAGATTTTGCTGGTGGCGCTTCCCCTCATAATTTTTTTTTAAAGAAAATTGAGTTTTGCTTTTTTTAATGTATGTGCTGTTTTGTTGTCTGTCTTTTTATAATTAGGAAAACAATGTTGTGTTGAAAATGGTATGAACATTTTATAAAAATAAAAATCTGGGCCTGTCTTTAGGTTAAACGGTCAGATCAGGATTGGGGATTTGTTTTTCTCTTTAAGGCACATCCCCATGGGGGTAATGTGTTGGGGGCAGCATGCCAGCAGGTGGGTAAGGCTGGAGTCAAAATGAGCAGGACCACCCTTATCCATAAGTGCAACCCATCCATCAGATGATTCATAATCCTGACAGCGCACCTGAAATTTGCATTGCAAAAAAAAAACCATCCAATGCAAAGGGTCCTGGCATGGTAGTGGGACGACTTTAACCCTTTGCAAGCTACTGGGGGCAGACACACCCTCCATTCTCTCCAATGGGAGTTCCCCTCCGCAATGCAAATTGTAGGAAGCAGGGGTCCAGTGCAGATGTGGACCATATTGTGAAGAACAAGAGGGCTTTAAACCAGTGTTCA
Source organism: Podarcis tiliguerta (assembly GCF_965153285.1). Lineage (NCBI taxonomy): Eukaryota > Metazoa > Chordata > Lepidosauria > Squamata > Lacertidae > Podarcis > Podarcis tiliguerta. The sequence goes on along the minus strand of NC_139535.1, from coordinate 24,962,153 downwards.
AAACCCCCATTGTCCTAGACACATTTTGCGACAGGGCATTTCATTAGCGTGAGCTCTGGACCTAAAATTTCAGATTAAAACTGCAGAGTGGAAGGAAAGGAGGACCTTTTTCTGCCTCCCCACTTCCAGCTACTTTCTGAAGATTGGAGAAGAGAGGCTCTTAAGAATATTAGCGGGTGGGAAGGACTAGACCGTGTGAAAAATGAACATAATATTTTAGCTGCAGTTCATTCATTTTCAGCTTTGTATTCTTGTTATTAAAAAAAGTGTGCCTATAGACGTTCCATGCCATTTAGCTCTTAGCTTTCCTATCTCAATTTTTAACACTGCTTTAAACCTCCCCAACCCCTGTTGTGGTCCCAAGGTAGAATGAATGGGGTCCCAGCAGATAAAATTGGATGCACAAAAGCCAAGGAGGAGAGGCTAGATGGAAGTCTTCTGAGAGCCACATTTGAAGCGCAGGCCGCGATGGCCTCTCCCAGTTCCCCGCCTTTGTGTTACATGAAGCTGACATATCAAGTAAAATATCTGCAATGTGTGTTTCCGCTTCTGCAACTGTTTTGTGCAATAATCCCTTATCCAAATTGCTGTTAATTCCACATTGCAGAAGCAGAGCCCTATTAATATCATCCCACCGGTAGCAAATGAGCATTTAGACGGGGGCAAAGCAAGAGGAGAGCTACTCTGCCAACCCTACAATACTTATAGCCGAAGGTCATGACATCACTTTGTCGTGCAATTTGGCAGGGCTTCTTGTGGAAAGTGGGTGAGCATGTGTAGCAGAAATATATGCCAGTGAAGGGCAGTTGCCAGGTTTTTTTGTGAATGGAAATGTGAATGGAAATGTTTAATGCGTTGTGAATGGAAATGTTTAATGCGTTGGCGTTAATGGCATTGTAATTATAAGAGGTGGCTAAGGTGCAGTTAATAGTATGATAAATAGATAATCTGAAGGTTTCCTAAATCCCCAGACAAAATGATGGATTCTCCCAACTCCTGTATCCTAGCTACCTTAAATCTTTGGGGGCAGGGTGGGGGTATAGAATCAAAGAATTGTAAGAGTTGGAAGGGACCCCAAGGGTCATCTAGTCCAACCCCCTGCAATGCAGGAATCTAAATGCTTGGGGGCACGCGCATAATTGCAATTTAAAGCCCTGCACGGAACGAGGCTTCTATAAATCAAAAGAAGAGCTGAGAGGCCTGTTAGATGTTAGTGGTCTGCATCGTCCTCCATCGATTCAGCTCTGAAAAGAAAACAGGAGAGTGTTACTTTCGAAAGATCACCACAGATTGTGTTTGTGCTAAAGGATTAAGCTGACATTGTGTGTGATATAACATGTAATGACTTGTTTAACATGTAATGAAGAAATCGAAATTGAATCTCTCCCTGCGTCATGCTGAGTAAGAGGCCCGTTCAGCAAGGAACTGTCATATTAAATTCTTGTTGTGCTTCCAGACCCCTTTTGATTCCTAAATCTTTTGGTGGAGACTAATCTAAAATCAAAATGGTTCAGGGGCCCACATGCCAGAAGTGGTCACATTTGTAAAAGTTCAATGAACCTGCAGAAGGAGGTTGAAATTTGTTGCTTTACTACAAAGCTTGCAGCCAACGCACCTGCTGGTTTGCTTTTTGCTTGGGCTTGTAATGTCCTGTTGTGCCCGCTTTGCCTTCTTTGGAGCTGGCTACATAAAGTGTAAAAAATACTGAACCCCTTCTGGTTAAATACACGTGTAATTAACAAGCAGCAGCAAGCCACCAACCCACACTTTAAAAGGCAGCACTAGTAACATTTTCAATATTAAATCTTTGTAGTTGTCCTTCCCTCTGTCGTTAGGTCCTTAAAGGACAGGTTTCTGCAAAACAGAAGGTGAAAATTATGTGCCAAAATATGTCAGGCTAGTTATCCAACTAATTTTATTCCATGACCTGCTATTCAGGACTATTTGTACTTCCAACAAAGTTCTGCAGCTCTTTACTGTTTATATAATCCAGCACCTTTGAATTGCCACTGCAGGAGATCTTTACAGTTTCCACGATGATGCCCGCTTGTATAACAAAACAATATACTTAAGTAACACAGAATCAATTCCTTGTTTACTTTTCATTCCGTTCATACATCTCACTCAGTTAACATCTAATCTTCCTGCTTCTGGCACATTTCTCCATCACTGCTGGAGGCAGCAGTGACCACTGAGGCTGCTGGCAGAAGCGTCTATCATAGTATTGCTAGCAATTCAACTGGTATGTTTGTACGGAACTGACTGAGGCATTTCTACCCTCAACACTGTTTCCCAGCATGCTTTGGGGTAAACCGTGGTATGGAGGAGGAAAAGGGGGCAAACATTCTTATCCCACTGGATCAGTTGCATTCCTGATGTTTGCCATGAAATGGAAGGTGACCATCTGTAGTGGGGAGCCAGCTTAGTTAGGTAAATTTCCCCACAAGATTTAGAAAATGCAGAGGGAGCCTACACAGCAGTCACCCTCCAGTGCGTGTAGACTAGAAATGCAGTAGAAGCCAGGGAGCAAATATGTTGCTCCCCATTTCTGCCTGTCACACATGATTGACAATGTTTGGAGGAACATGGTTAGGATTGCACTGTTAATCCTCCCTGTGTTCTGTCCAATTGCTTTTCATGTTTGACCAAACTGCAGGAGGCAGTGGGAGACAGGAGTGCCTGGCGTGCTCTGGTCCATGGGATCACGAAGAGTCGGACACGACTAAACAACAACAAAATTTGGACTTCTGGAGCTCCTGCCTCCCCAACACCCCAATTCTAGCATAATATAGAAGTGTAAAGAACTGATTCCTGTCACCGCTGATAGTGAGAGGTGGCAGATACTTCCCCAGATATTTTTTCCTACCTTCTCCACCACCACAGTTCCTCAATATATTTCAGTCTTCATTCTCATGCTATGTTTGCATTTAACATGTACAGCAAAACTCTTGCTTCCCTAATAACAATCTTTGCTTCACCAAACTTTTTTTCAGAGTCACTCCTTAGTCCTAGCTACTCACAAAGCCATGCAGTTCAGTTGTCTTCCCTCATCATTGCTCCTTTGCTAATCTTAAATATTTAAAATAAAAATGTTGCATTTCAGAACTTTCTAGAGAATATCGAAATGCCCGTTAAGTTTGACACAAAATGTTTATATTCCCAGCAGTAATTTTGGTAAAAAGACCTACAACCAGGGCTTTTTTTCAGACGGAACTCACTGGAACTCAGTTCTGGCACCTCTCAGGTAGGCGCCATTGCCATTGTAAGAGAACAAGGGAGGCATTCGTGGTGAGTTCCAGGGCCTCTTTTTCTAGAAAAATAGCACTGCCTACAAAAGATCTGAAAATATAGTGTGGAAGAGGTAGGGTTTTTTCCACCAAATCTCCTCAGTTGCCACTTCTCTGTCCTTCTCCTTTGCTATGCTTTGGGATAATGACCTGTGCCGTATTTATGGGAAGGTTGATTGATAGGGAGAGACCTGGGGAGGTAGAGGTTGAGTGACAGCTATTCCTTATTATTATTGCTAAGCAGCCTCAGGGTACTCTGTTCTCTCTAGTTCTCTGAGTGGGGGACATGAAATCCACTTCCTTGCTCACTTAACACCCAAATAGTCTTATGCTGTATTTTTCGCTAAACATGTGGAAGGCCGCAAAACTAGCTGTATAAGATATATTTGTCTTTACCTTTACATTTCAGTGTTCTGTCTCTTGTGGACGAGGGCAGAAGTATCGAGAAGTTTATTGCTTGTCGAAGGATGGGACACATTTAGAAAACAATCTTTGCAAACACCTGGCTAAACCGAATGTGCAAAGAAAGTGTAGAGGTGGCAGGTGCCCAAAGTGGAAAACAGGAGACTGGGGACAGGTAAGGTGTGACATCCTACTTTTTGCGCCAACAACTATGGCTGTTAATAAACATCTGGGTGTTGTGGTTGTTTTAAGGGAGGGGAATCCTAGCTCAGTGGTAGGACACGTGAATTGCCTTCAGAAGGCACCAGTTCAATTATCACCCTCTCCAAGTAACAAAACTGAGATTGACCTCTGCAAGAGGCCTTGTATAGTTGTCACCTGAAAGTACTGAGCTTGATGGATAAGGGTGTTGATCTGGATTTTATTTTCCAGTTTATTAAAGCTGCTTCTCTCCTGGATATACTGTATGGTGTGATTGTTTAAGATGGAAGGGGCATATAGACTTTCCTGCCCACCCAACACCTCTATATGTTTTTCTTTTTGAACACATGGAGGGCAGCAGGATCATGCCTGCCCTCTCTCCCTGCCCCTCTTCCCACTTCTCATATGTTCAGCATTTATGTGAAAAGAATTGTGTGTGCATAAATTTGCACGCTAATCCTGAATGAGCAGAAGTTGAGAGACAAGGTCCAAGGGCATGATCCTGCTCCCCCCCCCCCCACACACACGTTCATCATGCAGGCATGGGATGAGAGATGTCTGCGTACCCCTGGGTTGCAAATCTTCCTTGGTTTCCCAGCAGATGGTCGCATTCAGTCCAGGCTCTCAAAATGGGACAGTCAAAGGCAGATGGATCTAACATTGGCTGTAGGAATCCTCCACTGTGGCATGTAAATTCAAGCTTTAACCTTCCTCTGTAGCTTGACATCGAATTTTGCCTTTTTAATGTATTTTACAGTACTATACATATTTGCCAGGCTTTTCAGTAGTGGCCCCCTATCTTCGGAAAGATGGATCAATGCTGGCATTTTGTTTGCTTGGTCGTCTCCCCCCCTCCCCCATCAATCGCCTTTTATTTCTCCAGGCATTTTTGAGTATTAATTTTCTGCAGCAGTTGAAATTTTTTTTTGGGGGGGGAGGAATCAGTGTTCGAAACTCCCATTGTTCTAGGTGCATTTTGCGACAGGGAATTTCATTAACGTGAGCAGTTTCTGAGCTCTGGGCACAGTACTGCACCTAAGATTTCAGATTAAAACTGAAGAGTGGAAGGAAAGGGGGTCCTTTTTCTGCCTCCTCGCTTCCATCCGCTCTCTGAAGACTGGAAAAGAGACCCTCTTAAAAACATTAGGAGGGTGGGCAGGGGAAAGACTAGGCCATGTGAAAAATGAACAGTTCATTCATTTTCAGCTTTGTATTCTTGTTACTAAAAAAGTGTGCATAGGCACTCCATTGCTGCGCCCATAACCTAGGTTTAAGGTGCCATTTAGCTCTTAGCTTTCATATCTCAGTTTCTAACACTGGGGGGGGGGGGATATTTGGTAGTCGAATCCGTGGGGGGACATAGGCAGATGTGCTTTATTGTGTGACCCCCTTAATAATGTTTTCAGCATTTTACTTTGTGTTGGATTTTCATTTTTTGAAAGTTCCTTTGAATCTTTTGTGGGAACATAGGAAACTGCTTTCTCCTGACTCAGGCCATTGTCCATCTAGCTCAGCATTGTCCGCACTGGCTGTCAGCAGGTCTCCAGGGTTGCAGGAAAGAGTCTCTCCCACCTGGAGATACTGGGAACCTGGGACGTTCCACATGCAAAGCAGATGCTCTACCACTGAACTATAGCTCTTCTCCAACAACTCACAAACTGAGATAATAATAATAATAATAATAATAATAATAATAATAATAATAATAATTTATTTATTTATTTATTTATACCCCGCCCTCCCCTGCCAGAGCCGGGCTCAGGGCGGCTAACACCAGTAAAATTACAAAAAAAACATAATAGGGGGGAAAACCCAATTTAAAATACAGGATAAATTGTGATTTAAAATGCAGCCTCATTTTAAAAGTAGCCCATAGATGAAAACTGTAAGCGGAGGGAAACATAAGGGTCAGACTCAGTCCAAACCAAAGGCCAGGCGGAACAGCTCTGTCTTGCAGGCCCTGCGGAAAGATGTCAAGTCCCACAGGGTCCTAGTCTCTTGTGACAGAGCGTTCCACCAAGTCGGGGCCAGTACTGAAAAGGCCCTGGCCCTAGTTGAGACCAATCTAACCACCTTGCGGCTTGGGACCTCCAAAGTGTTGTCATTTGTGGACCTTAAGGTCCTCCGCGGGGCATACCGGGAGAGGCGGTCCCATAGGTACGTGGGTCCTAGGCTGTATTAAAATGATACTCAGATGTAAGTCCCCATCAGAGGGCATTAGAATTGCACTGCTAATACCTTCCTTCGATACATTTCACAACCCCTCTTGTAAAGCCTATTGTGGAAGGTTCCATTAGTTAACGGAAAGAGAGAAAGAAGGGAGGATGTAAAAAATCATGTCAAATTCCTGTCACTCTGGTTCGGTGATCTCCTCCTGTCCCACACCTTTGCTTTTATCTAAGCTGTGGCCATTCCAGTTAGCATACTTCCAGCTAATACAGTACAGCTCCTTTTGTAAACAAAAGTGGAGGAGATCGGCCCTTGCGGTTGCTAAGCAACTGTGGGCTCCCGTCAGGGCCGGTGTCATACATAAGCAACCTGGGCCATGCAAAATATCCGGGCCTGTGCTTCAGCAGTTGCTGCGGGGGCTAACTGAGGGAAAGGCGAGGGAATAAAATGAGGTTGTGCAAGGAGCGGGCAGGGGGTATGGTTGAAGGACACGCAAAGGCAGATGACAAGACGTGAGACTCTTCAGGCAGCCATCAACCTGCCATAACTTCTTACCTTACAAATCGTTGGCCGCCCCAAAGGGAAGAGTAACAATGTCAGAGAGAAAGTGTTTCACCTACCTTCAGTACAGACAGGAGTGCTTTTGCTTGCTGTCAAGCCTTGCCATTTCTGCATCAGTTTGCTGTTAAAAGAAAAAGTCTGCACACACAAAAATTCCTCAGCATTTTAGTGCACGTTCTCCTAATACGGTATACACATCCAACGCGGAGAAGTGTGAATTTTGAAAGACAGCTGAATTTCAATTTGCGTATTGATCCTCAATGTGCAAATTGGGTATGTTCACATTAAAATGCAAACCATATTTCTTCCCATCTCTCTGGCTGGACTAGGGAGGCAGGTAATTTCTCTCCTCCTTCAGTACCCCAAGAGCCTGCCAATAATCATAATGCAAATAGGCAGAGGGCCTACAGACCATGAGAATCTTAACGTGGAAGGACTTCTAAAACACAAATGCATACACACAAACATGGTGTCTTCAGCTTTCCTAGAGCCAAGCTGCTGAATTGAGTCACTCCCCATCGCTGGTTTGGGGCAGGCAGCTTTAGTTCAGCTTTAGTCACATGTATAATTTGGTTACCCCCCTAACATTCTGTCGCTGGTCTTTTAACTTAAGCAGACAGCTCTCTGTGAAACTCATATGATTATTGGCAGATTGAGGAGAACGGCCTTTGTAAGTGTGGGAACATCCTTTTTAAGAGGCAGTGAGTTTGCCATACTATTTTTGGGCCCAGGCTTTTCTTCTTTCTTTTCTGCACCTCTGCTTTTGAAATCACATCTTGCCCCGAAAGCAATCTTTGTGGCTAATGAAGGCATGCCAGCCGACGCACGACGGCCTGTCAGATGCTTGAACTTATATAAAAACAGACGTTCTGAAATTTCCAAGTATTATCTCAGATGATTGGGGCCCAATTCAGAAAGGACGCAAATTAATAAGGATATAGTATGATTTATAGCCTGCGATAATCTGTTGTGACTTGGCAATTAAAGGCTATGATTGCAGTGCTCTGCCTGGTTGCCTGTGCTTCGCACCATTGAAAGGAGTGGGGTAAACAGCTAATCTGTATGCTAATGGTTAGCCCATGAACAGGCCATTGAGATCTAGACTTTGTTCTTCAGATGGTGTAAACCGAAATGTCTGTCACCTTAGTATAGTGAGTGGTACCAATCTAAGCCATCTGGACATCAAGCTGTGGTGATAGTGATTTGTTTTTTGGTTTTTATTTTCATTTACAAATATATGTCTAATGACACCCACAGAGAACTTTTTAAAATCCGCTGTCAGTGTTCCAACAGTAGTTCCTTATATAGTTGGGTCTAGAAAGGGCTATCATTCATCACCATGCAATGACACATTTTGTCTAGCTGTGCTAGAGTACAAGGAGGCTTAAATAATGCCTCACTGGAATGTCATGGCTCTTTCTGCTAGATGCTGACATTTGGGGGGGGCAGGGATTTATTAGCTGCTGCAATGTATTCTTCATACAGTATTTTCATTGGACGTCATAGAGAATATAAAAGGGATTTCAGTGCACCCAAGGTTTCGTGGGCTCCTCTTACGTCAGGGGGAAGGAACTTGGGTGTAAGATAAGAAAAGAAAGTTGTGGATGGTGCCTTGCACTTTAATCTCAGGGAAGGAAATATGCAGCCTTGTTGTGTTTTTTAAGGTGCCTGGAGGCAGGACTTGTGGGAGGGGGAAATGCCTGCAGAAAGTATGATTTGCCCGGTAGGTTTCCAGAATTGTCAGCCTATGGGAGAAGGGGAGAAACAGGCAAAAACTCAGGACAATGCGTTATGCATGACTCAAGTTCTCACTCTCTGTGGTTTTGGTCAGCAACAAAATTTCTTGAAGGGTCACTATGGCCTAGTTTGCACAATCATATCTTGGGCTACATAAGTCAGGATATGCCTAAACTGCATGCCCTGAGTTGTATATTGCAGTCACCAGCCAGATGCTTATGGAAAGCCCACAAACAGGACTGCTTAGGTTCCCTGGTGGCTGGTACACAGAGGCAGGCGGCTTCTCATCCTGGAAGTGGCAAATAATTATCAGGACAATGAGTGACTTTCCAGGATCCCATCCTGGTTTCCTAAGCCATGATGTAAAGGAGAGGTATGCGGTCATATACAACCATTCCCCGGTGCTTTGCTTTGCCCAGTGAGTGAGTTCCTAAACCACTGTTAACCACAGCTTCCTGTTACGTACGAACCCAGAAATTACTGCTAGTAACCTATGACAGAAGGAGCTGGCATGGTGCCGTCCAGCTGTATTTCACTACAACTCCCATCAGGATAATGGGAGTTATAGTCCACAACAGCTGGTGTTAGCTAAACTGACCCATAATATTAAGCCATGGTTTAATTATGGCATAATATCCTGACTCATTTGTCAACATTTTTTTAATTAGGGGTAGAGCACATTTTTAATTAAGTTTCGTTTGGGCAAAGCAACATTTTTCACAATACTGATTTCTACCAGGTAAATACTAAAGACAATGCCGTATTGCGTTTTCTTCTTTCAGGTAAAGTAGTTATTTGCTAGAATTGTGACAGATCTCACAAATATCAGTTATGTACATTAATATCTGAACAGCAAGATTGTTTTCACTGTATACATGATAAGTGCTACTAACATCTGCCTCTAAGGAGCTATTACTACCTTGCTAGGATATTGACTCATTACTAATAGGGAGAAGTCCTCCAGTTCTATTTAGCTTAGCTCATTTTGTATCAGTCTTCTATATTATCACAGCATTCCTGAAAATGAACGCCCTTAAGTATGAGAAACAAGGGATAAACTCCTTTTTGAAATACATTAAAGGGAACGGTTTCGTATAGATTCCTCTGGCTATGATTCTGCTATTCCACTATTCCATAAGGAATGCAGAGGATAAGCAGTGTTATTAATCACAATGCAAAGCACCACACCACATGGGAAGCATTCGGGTACAGATCAAGCTCTCACTCGCTGTATCCTCACCTTGTCGTGGTGAGTGGGCTTGCACGTTCCTATGACCCTTGTGAGCGAAGCTGTCAGGAATCTCGTACTCCCAGCAGGGTTACCCAAGGCCAAAGGGAAGTGCGCTGCACATATCGTCAAAAGTAAGATTCCATTCTGGTTGCTGTTGCCAGTTCCCAATAGTCCCAGGCCACAGATCGAAATCTCGCCCAACTTTTGCATTGAAATCACCAAAGAGGTGATTTTATCTTCCTTAGGCATCTCTGATAGGACAGTATCCAGCTGAGAGTAAAATTTTTCTTTAATGTCTTCATCGGCATCCAGTGTTGGTGCACAAGGGCTTATAATAGTAGCCTGCTGGATTTGGTGAGTGTTATTTGAAGGGTTGAGAGTCGCTCATTAATGCTGGTAGGGACTTCTGACAGGAGCTTCACAAGATCGTTTTTGATAGCGAAGCCTACCCCATGTATTTGACATTCTTGTTCAGCTAGACCTTCCCAGAAGAATGCGTAACCTCCATTTTCTTCCTTCGGTTGTCCCTCGCCTGCTCTTCGAGTCTCTTGAAGCGCTGCAATATTGATGTTAAAACATTGCAGCTCTCTTGCAATGATGGCAGTTCTGTTTTCAGAACACTTGTTATCTGTGTTATCCGGCAAAGTGCGTATATTCCATGTTCCAAAGTTCGACTGTCTTTTACGACCGCCGGGGGGTGACCCCACTGGGCGCAGTAATCCAGTCAGAGGAAAAGGAAGGCAGACTATGTTTAGGGCACCTTTTCTAGCCCCTCCCCCTTTTGGGGGTGAGCAGAGTGGATCCTAAAAAAGCGCTCCAATTGGAGAACCGCCTTTACCAAAGGTGTCATGGGCTTTGAAGACACTCAAACTCAAGATGCAAGGGAGAAACGTGCTAAGAGGAAGGCACACTTGGCAAAACCACACCGTGATCAACTCCTGCCCGGAAACCAATGTCCCCACTGTGGAAGGACATGGGGATCCAGAATTGGCCTCCACAGTCACTTACGGAATCATTGTTAAAACCATATTTATGGAAGACAATCTTACTCAGCTACGAGTGATCGCCAAAGAAGAACAGATAAAGTTGCATTGTGTTCCACTTTTTCAACTTATAAAACTAGCCTTTCATAACTGTTTATAACCCCCCCCCCCAAAAAAAAAACCAACACTAAAGCGTGCAACACTGAAGAAGCCCTTTTTAAAGTTGTTTACTCAATAAAGAATGGTGATTTGCCAGGGGGTGCATTGTAATTGACAACTAGCTGTAAATGTAAGAAAATGATATGAAATTGTTATTTGCAGTAAAATGATAATTTGTGTTGAATTGAAGGACATTTTGCTTTGATAGATACAGCATTATTGGGTTTATAAAGTTGTTTTTAATAACTCTTATATTAACAAGTGCTCTAAAACTTGTTAAACTAATACTTGCAAATTTTATTCATGATCTCTGTATTTCAAGTATTTTATAAGTTCAAGGAAGCTTAAAGATACTACATTACTGGATTCTAAAGTGTTGCTTAATGGTCCTTGCATTATTAGCAAAAGCCAATCTTCAAAAATGCTAAATGTCATCCGTAATATCTGTGTTTTAGCTACAAACCTTCTTGACTTTTAAACTTTTTTCTTGGTAAAATTAATTATCCTCTTCTGCACACACTCAAACTGCCTTTCAGGATCTACTAATGAGCAAAAAAGGGACACGGGTGGCGCTGTGCTCTAAACCACTGAGCCCAGGGCTTGCCAATTAGAAGGTTGGCGGTTCGAATCCCCGCGACGGGGTGAGCTCCCGTTGTTCGGTCCCAGTTCCTGCCAACCTAGCAGTTCGAAAGCACGTCAAAGTGCAAGTAGATAAATAGGTACCGCTCCGGCGGGAAGGTAAACGGGATTTCTGTGTGCTGCTCTGGTTTCGCCAGAAGTGGCTTAGACATGCTGTCCACATGACCTGGAAAAACTGTCTGCGGACAAAACCAGATCCCTTGGCCAGTAAAGCGAGATGAGTGCTGCAACCCCAGAGTCGTTCATGACTGGACTTATCTGTCAGGGGTCTTTTACCTTTACTTTTAATGAGCAATAATATCTCATCCATTTGCCATATTCAGGCAGCAATTCCATGTATACTTGCCAGGGAGTAAGTCCAGTTGAGTTGTGGGACTTACTTCCGTGTAAACAATGTGTAGGATTGGACTGGAGTACTATCAGTATGTCGTTGGTAACACATTCCCTGTGAATAAGTGAGCTCAGTGAGACTGACTCACAAATATAAGATTGTTCACGTACTCCAGACATTATTATTGCTTACTTTTATATGATTTTAATGAATCTTCTAAAAACAAGGACAAATGAAACTATTTTTCCTAACCTTCATTAGGATTAGCTTTAGACTGGATATGTTAAAATAATTCCAAAAGCAATAGCAAATTAGTATGGGGGGGGGGGGAGAAATAAAGTGGAAAGATAGTTAGCTATACACATACACTTAAGTCTGCTTTAGTAGCTGTGGGGAAGCTTGTAGCACGATGTGGGAAGAGGGACATATGCAGCAACCTTATAATGATCCTGTTACTCCATAGTTTTCAACAATGGCAACCTTTCTGCCTCTCTGCTTTGTTTATCTGCAAGTGCCACCTTTTGCCACTCTTGCAATTTTCTGGATCAGATCCATTCTTCATTTTTCTATGGAGCTGTTGGAACCAGTTGTGACATTCAATAAGTTGATAATTTCACACAGGTCTTCTCTATGTGACTGTGATCTGTCATTTACCTCACACAATGGAAGGAGAAAAACGTTTGCACAAGGAGTTCTGTACATGTAGCTGTGCACTGAGTAATTCTGCTAGAATCCCATAGCTGGAAATGTTTCTTCTTGTTTCTGTAAGGCCTGTGGCCCTGTGACATGTTTCCTTACAAAAAGGTGAATTCGGTGGCTTAAATGCTTGGCTGGCCCTAATGTGATACAGAATTGAGGTGGCTGCCTCAGTTAACAGATTCTCGACAGCACTAAACGGTAGCTTTATTGTCAGTTATATTCTTCTTTTAGTGGGTGAGTTGGAAAAGTGATCTTGTGTATGTGCTTTTACCTTCTGTCCTGTAGAAAGTAATGCACACTGATTTTGAGTGTGTTACCCTAATGGAAAAGATGTGAAACAACTGAGATTACTTCAGTCATATCAGTTATCAACACAGCATAAGAATTTACATGCATTTATGTTACATACAGGGACGTGGGTGGCACTGTGGGTTAAACCACAGAGCCTAGGACTTGCTGATCAGAAGGTCGGCGGTTTGAATCCCCGCGACGGGGTGAGCTCCCGTTGCTCGGTCCCTGCTCCTGCCAACCTAGCAGTTTGAAAGCACATCAAAGTGCTAGTAGATTAATAGGTACCGCTCCGGTGGGAAGGTAAACAGTGTTTCTGTGTGCTGCTCTGGTTCGCCGGAAGCGGCTTAGTCATGCTGGCCACATGACCCAGAAGCTGTACACCGGCTCCCTTGGCCAATAAAGCGAGATGAGCGCCACAACCCCAGAGTCGGCCACGACTGGACCTAATGGTCAGGGGTCCCTTTACCTTTATGTTATATACACTGCCCTGAGATGGTTTATATCTTTAAAGATAGCATGAAAACATTTTTAAATAAATACTGCTTATGTGGAAGTGAGGTGCCACTCAGGCCCACAAGGGTCTTGGTCTAGTCCTGCTGAAAACCACTGGCATGTAGCATTTCAGCATTTCCTACAAAACAGCAATGGGAACTATCTTTCTTAGGATTCAGGCCTCTTCCAGACTGTTGCTGTTTTGCTGGTGAGATTCAGTCTGCTCAGTCGAAGTGTGATTGGCACTCTGGCGCAACAAACTTGCTTTTTTTTAAAAAAAGGCCTTTGTGACAAGGAAAGCACTGGGGGGAAATGCAGTGGAAAGTGGGGGGTAACAGTTGCATTATGCAATATCATATACAGGGCCGGATTTAGGTTTGATGAGGCCCATAGCTACTGAAGGTAATGGGGCACTTTATACGTCCAGCTGTCCTTTGTCAACAACAAATTGTCACTGTTTTTTGTGTTGAATATATACTACAGTATGTGGTAATTTATGGACCCAATAGGTATCTAAAGCCGTTTGCACATGTTGCCCTGCAACCAGTCCATGCAGAATGTAGGCACCCTATATATAGAAATGAGCAAACCAGTGATATTTCAGGGAGCAGGCTAGCAGGCGGGGCCCATTACTTATAGGAGCCTACACAACACTAAACACTGTTGCTGTAGGTAGGTTTTATTTTATTTGTTTGTTTTTTCTTATATTTTGGAAATGTACATCCAGGTTTTTTTTCCCTTTAATTTTTTTGGGGGGCCCCCAAGAGAGTGGGGCCCTAAGCTATAGCTTGTTTAGCTTATACGTAAATCCAGCACTGATCATATAACCTCCACACAAGCGAATCATAATAAAAGCTCAATAAAGAGTAGGGGTTGTGTAACCTTCACACAAACTTGTGAAAACAAATCAGAGTGAACGTTCAATGAACAGGTTGCCTTGAGGAGACCTCACAACTTTTTTTTAAAAAAAAAATCTGAACTAAAAACTTTCAATGTTGGAGACTGGGTGTGAAAATAGGCAAAACTTTTGAGCCTTACTTTTTGTGCCTCTTCAGTGCTCAGTGTCCTGTGGGAGAGGAGTTCAGCAGAGAAGCGTTGTCTGCCACCTTGGTACTCACAAAACAGCTAGCGACACTGAATGCAGTCAGTCCAGCAGGCCAGCTTCTGAACAAGAATGCCAAATGGCGGGATGTGCCTCTTACAGCTGGAAAACGGAGGATTGGCAAGATGTAAGTAGACTATTTATTTATTTATAAAGTTATTCATTACGCTTTGCCTTTTATATTTATATATTATTAAGGTGATTTCAGCTAAAAGAGAGAGTGATACAGGAAAAAAAGAAGGAAAAGTGAGAAGGAGAAAAACAACAACAAAGATACACATAAAAGCGAAAATATGGGGAGGGGGGCAATATCCTATATTCTCATATAAAGGTAAAGGGACCCCTGACCGTTAGGTCCAGTCGTAGCCAACTCTGGGGTTGCGGCACTCATCTCGCTTTATTGGCCGAGGGAGCCGGCGTACAGCTTCTGGGTCATGTGGCCAGCATGACTGAGCTGCTTTTGGCGAACCAGAGCAGCGCACGAAAACGCCGTTTACCTTCCCGCCAGAGCGGTACCTATTTATCTACTTGCACTTTGATGTGCTTTCAAACTGCTAGGTTGGCAGGAGCTGGGACTGAACAACAGGAGCTCACCCCATCGAGGGGATTTGAACCGCCGACCTTCTGATCGGCAAGACCTAGGTTCTGTGGTTTAGACCACAGCGCCACCCGCGTCCTGGATATTCCCATATATTCTTGTATAAATTGGTACAGTATAGTGTTATTGCCCTGGTGTTTATGTAAATGCTAATAGCCTACTACGTTTTCCGTTGTGCCATTGATAACTTCCATAAAAATATTCTCCTCTGAAAGATTTAACTTTTTCTGCCTAGTCATAGTTACACAGTCCAGCACATTCTCCCCAAACTTGTTAAGTAAAGAACACTGTACAAACATGTGTTTCAGAGAGGCATTGTCCTTACCACATCTCCAACACTGAGCTACCTTAGCTAACCCTTTTTTATACTACTGTACTTGAGTCCAATAAACTCTAAATATTGTTTTCTGTTGTATTAATATTAATTTAAAATCTAATGACACCTTAGGTATTGAAGCTAATACATTTTCCCAGTAGCTGGGTAATAATGTAAGGTCCAATTCTTTATTCCAATCATCTCTTACAGTCTGCATATTAAACTTGTGTGTTGTTAATAGATACGTATAAAAAGCAATTGCTGGCTTTTTATTTTTGAATGAGTTGTCCAATTGCTCCAAAATCTCAGGTATCTCGGAAGCTGAAAGGGCTGACGGCCCAAACACACTTGTTAAAAGATGTTGTAATTGAAGATATTTCCATTGGACTGCATCTGATAGGTGATATTTTTGTCTTAAAACAGCAAAAGTATAAAAGTCACCTTCCCTATCTATATCAGTTTTTCCAATGTCAATACATCTGCTTCCATCCAGTTTTCCCATGTCACCATCTATTTTTGCAGTTCTTCGTGTGCAGTTTCCCCACAGAGTAATTTAGCATGTGAAAATGGATCAAATTTGTTTTTATTAGCCAGTATGTTCCATATTCTTCTAAGTGATTTAATTGTTTCCAGATGTAAGCAGACTATAATGTGGTGGGACTATGCTAACATTGAATCAGAGCAAAGGTGTTCCTGATACTCTTTGCCATCACATTTGTCTTTGTGGGGAGTTAGACGGCACAGAGAGATGATGGGATAGTTGGCCGGTTAAAAACATACTGTCACCATGCTTCGTGTATCAGGTCATTGCAAAGGTTGAATCCTTGAGTGGGAGGGGGGACACTTGAGATCCCCAAAGAACATGTGGGGTACAAAAAGACACAAATAAGTAGCACTGAACAGATTAGCCATCAACTATATGTAGAATAAGGGACGCGGGTGGTGTTGTGGGTTAAACTACAGAGCCTAGGACTTGCCGATCAGAAGGTTGGCGGTTTGAATTCCCACGACAGGGTGAGCTCCCATTGCTCGGTCCCTGCTCCTGCCAACCTAGCAGTTCGAAAGCTCGTCAAAAGTGCAAGTAGATAAATAGGTACCACTCTGGCGGGAAGATAAACAGCGTTTCCATGTGCTGCTCTGGTTCCCCAGAAGCGGCTTAGTCATGCTGGCCACATGACCCGGAAGCTGTACGCTGGTTCCCTCGGCCAATAAAGCGAGATGAGCACAGCAACCCCAGAGTCGGTCACGACTGGACCTAATGGTTAGGGGTCCCTTTACCTTTACCTATAGGTATAATAAGATCTCCCTCCGAGTCCCTACACCAGTGTGGTGGCTTTCTCCTTTCTCTAGAAACCTTGTTTATGACCAAGTCTCCATGACCAAGTCTGGAGATACGCTTTGGAAAATGAGCCCATCTTTGCAAAATGCCCCCTTTTTAATGCTTACCAAGTGTTCAGTGCTGCAGCACGAGCCAGTAGGAACACATGTGGCAGATTTATTACAGAAGCACTGACACACACCTGTTGGACCTAGCATGCAGTGAGAAAGTTTATCGGTTCTGCTGTGCTAGCTAAATCCTGCATTAGCGCTTTTCATTTGGCAAGCAGACATAGAGTAGACGTGCTGCTGTGGGCAAGAGTCGGCTCGATCATCGGAATGTTAGTTCAGGCAAACGCTAAGCATTAAGTTCTTAAGGAAACACCAGGACATGTTCACAAACCTATTAATGCTGGTGACTTGGTTTGTTAATTAAAGCAGGAAGCTTAATTTTCAGAAGGTAAAAGGCAGAGCTTTTTAAATGAGAAGTGTTTGATCTACCCCACATTAGAAGTGGACGGCATAAGCAGATTTAATTACCACTATGCATGGCATATGATTACCAGGGTTGTTGTTCTTTTCATCAATATAATCTACTGAGCTGATACACGATAATTGAAGAAAGCAAGTTTGTTCTATTAAAAAAAGCGCCTCTTTAAATAATTTTAAATGTAAGATCACCTTCCTTTGAATACAATTACTTTGTTTTTAATTTTGCTATTCTAGAAACAGATTTCAATACTGTCCCCATTGGTAGTGAATAGCTATTGTAATGCCAGATATTGTGGTCCACATCTCCCATCGGCACTGGTCAGGGGCCACACTGGCTGCAGCTGATAGGAATTGTAATCTAAAACATCTGGAGAACAACGTAT
Source organism: Podarcis tiliguerta (assembly GCF_965153285.1). Taxonomy (NCBI): domain Eukaryota; kingdom Metazoa; phylum Chordata; class Lepidosauria; order Squamata; family Lacertidae; genus Podarcis; species Podarcis tiliguerta. The sequence continues at coordinate 24,944,763 of NC_139535.1, read as the reverse complement.
TAGGAAAAGGCAATAGTGTATATATTTCCGATATATGCCAAACCTAGGATACATCTGGATGTGTCTGGGCAGAATCTAGAAATGGTCATTCTCTTTGAGTGTGTCTCACACTGGCTGACTGGAGGCATGGTTCTGGGCAGTCAACCAGCTCTAGAAATGACTGCTTAGATCCCCAAATCGTTCATGTCAGGCTGGCCCTTTTGAATCCAATGGCTACATTCACACGACAATTTTTTCTGTTTCCCCAAGTTTCCCTAATTTTCTGCATTATTGTTCAGCTTTCAAATGACATAAAAGCCACTTACAGAAATACATCAGAATGTGGCACAAATTTAGTGCTTATTTCCCTTTTACTTGGTCCAAAAAGACACCTGTTTGCAAAAAACAAAAAAACCACATAAATGAGCACTAAATATGTTCTGTTTACTCCACTATACTTTCAAAAGTGGTTTTTGTGTGGTATGAAAGCTCAGATATAATGGGGGAAATGGAATAAGCTGCTGTGTGAATGCAACCTTGGTCTATTCACTTGTGTCTGAGCATATCCAAGTGCTTGGAATTCACCTGGAAAATTCACCTGTAGCTCATCTTTTGCAAACAGGGTCAGGCATCTTTCTATGTGAATACGCACCATCTAGTACAAAACAGTGATGTACCAGCACATGTGCTGACACATGTGGTTATAAATGAATCTAAAAACAAAAGTCTGCCTTAAAAGTTTTGTTGTGGTGCTTTTAAAAATGTTTCTCCAGAGCCTTCTAAAAATGGATCTGATTATGGAAAAGGTTATAAGGTGGAGAATAACTTGTCGTTATTCGGAAGCAAGGAGAAGGGATGTACCAGAAAGTTCTGGGTGTCTGTGGCTTTATAGCAGCCAGCATTTGTTAATCTTGCCCTACACAGTCAAGATTTCACAGCAGATTAGTAAAAGAAAGAAATAGCAAATAGAAACCTCTGTTAGCTTGTATAAATAGAGAACTCTCCTTCTTGCCCCTCTCTTGTCTTCCCATTCCTTTGTTTCGTAAACATTTTCTAGACAGGTAGATCAGATGCTTGTGGGATTATGAGGCATGTATGAGAAAAGGAAAGCAAGAAACAGAATATTTTTTAAAAAATCAAATTAAAATCAAACAGCCTGAAAAGGAGAGGAGACAGTGTGTGAGAGAGGGTACATTGTGGGTGTATAGTGGTATTTGTTTCAAAGGGTGTGTAGCTCTTAACAGATTAAAAGTATACATTTGTAATACATACTTGAGTTACGCAAACACAGAATAAAGTTGTAAGTGAGTCTGAAGGATTGTTTGCCTAACACACTCTCACACAAATATATATATACAGTATTTTGTGTGTGTAAAATGTTATCACCATGAGGGCACTTTTGCATTAACTGGCATGGTCTCCTCAGGTTGTTGAATTCCATGTTCAGTATATCTTTCCTTCTAGCACATTCACCGTTGCATAAAACACTTTCTTCCTCCCCCTTTACTTGGGAGAGAAAGGAAGAATAAAAAGCAACTCCCAGTTCTTCAGATTCTGAAGGAACAAACTTTCCTCAGAGAGCAGAGAGAATGTTCAAGGTGAAGTCAACAGCTCTCTCCTTCAGATTTGCTTGTCCTCGAATTCCCACAATATGTTGCATTAACAGCATACACGGCAGAGTTTCTTACCCTCAGCTAACTCCCACATCAGTTGTGGGCCCCAGGGATGGTTTTTATATATAGAAAAGATACACATTCTGACATTCTGCTGCTGTCTTAAGGTCCAGAGATACTCTTATCCTGTGCAGTGACAAGTGAGGATCAATAGAAGCTCCAAGGACACACTTACTTCAAGTGGTGTAAAAGTTTTGTGGCTTGAGCTTCACTACAATGGCTCACAGCCTAGTTCTTCCTGTAAGCAAGAAACAAAGGAGGACTCAGCCTTGAACTGTTGTCTCCTGCAGAACTGCTTGTAAAAAAGATGGTGTGGAAGATTGTAGGAAGCACAGTGCGAACAGAACACATTGAAACAGATCCAGGTAGCACATTTAAAGATCACCAAATAGCATGCACTGGCAGAACTTACCCAAATCGGAGTAACTTTGTTCCCAAAGGAACTGCTCCTTCCTCTCCCCAGTCCCTCACTCTCTTCTTTCTTTCTCCCTCTGTCTGTTTCTCGCAAATTTTGTTATAACTTCTACACAACTGGAAAGCATTAGGGACCCCTCCCCCACTCACGCTGCCGGCCCTTTTTGTGGGAGGTGAATGTTTGATGGGTCACGCTGCTTTTCTAACGCTTTCCAGGCTCCCCGTGTGCTGGTTTTGTGTGAGCGTGTGTGTGCGCGCGTCTGTGCTCTGTAAATCTCTACCATGTGACAGAACAGACTTCAAGGAATGCTTAAAAAACAACAACCCACCAACCTTTAAATCCCTGACATCTTCCTCATAAGAAATCACGAATGACAGTCCAGATCTTGCACACATTAAACACTCGGTCCTTCGGATATCTTTTTTCCAGCAGTCCTGCACCCCTCACACCACTTCCAACCCGCAACCCCCTCTTTTTCAAACTGATAAACTGCCAAAAACGGCACCTTGTCTGCCATAGAACTAGTTTTCATGTTATTTATTGAGGGATGAGGTGCAGGCTGAATTAAGCCATCTGGTAGTAAATCCAGACTGACACGAAAAGCCTGTTGGAAACAAGGTTACAACCTCATTAAGGCCTGGTTTGAACCTCCGTCCCTGACTGGTTCAATTTTCCGCAGTCCTGTTTACAATTCTCATTGAGTTCCAGTGAGCTTATTCTACTGTTACTTAATTGTCTGCAATGACGTTCTACGTGGAGCAGCCCTTGAAGATGGTCTGAAACCTTCAGCTGGGGTAAAATGTGTAACCTGGTGGCAAACAGGGACTTCCTATAGGGACAACATCTTGCCAGTGCTGAAAAAGTTGAGCTGGCTGTCAGGTTGTCTTTGGGCCTAATTCAAAGTGCAAATTCTGGCCTTTGTCCACCTAGGGCCTAGTCCTTGCTACCTTAAAGTTGTGGTGTGGAGCCATTTGCCCTGCCTAAATTCTCTTAGCAAACTTGAAGTATGTATGAAGCCAGCTGGCTCATCGGTAGCTTTCAGATGCACTGCAATTCACTGTCACTTTTTCCAGTGCAGACTGTGGATCTTGTTCTTCCTTCGTTGTCTGTATTTTCCATTTGCTGTGCTTTATGATTATATTTGCTTTGTTTCATTGAGTTTTAAATCGTGGGGTATTTTTTTCCAACGTCAGAAAAATACCTCGAAGGCTGAACGATGGGTTACACATTTCGATTAATTAAATAAACGAATAAAGTTACGGCCTACCATGAAACACAAACCCATTTTCTTCCCCACTGCTTGCTCAGAAGGATCTTGTCAAGTAAGAAACACACCATATATCACATGCAGTGCTTATATATCCTAGGGCTGCTTCCACCTCCTTGGTCCGCAGAACTTTATTTTGTCTCTGCCACCGTGGTTCTAATATATCTACCTAAACTTGACAGCTATAGAGGCTGGCAGAAGAATGAGTGACACTGGACCACGTGTTCGTGTTAAGTCATATAGTAGACTTACCAGCATATTCCTATTAATTGGGTAATTGTATGCTTCAAATTGGAACGTGGGTGGCGCTGTGGGTTAAACCACAGAGCCTAGGACTTGCTGATCAGAAGGTCAGCGGTTTGAATCCCCGCAACGGGGTGAGCTCCCGTTGCTCGGTCCCTGCTCCTGCCAACCTAGCAGTTCAAAAGCACGTCAAAGTGCAAGTAGATAAATAGGTACCACTCCGGCGGGAAGGTAAACGGTGTTTCCGTGCGCTGCTCTGGTTCGCCAGAAGCAGCTTGGTAATGCTGGCCACATGACCTGGAAGCTGTACGCCAGCTCCCTCGGCCAATAAAGTGAGATGAGCACAATAAAGTGGGAGTCGGTCATGACTGGACCTAATGGTCAGGGGTCCCTTTACCTTTACTATGCTTCAAATTAGGCCTCTCTCCTTTTGGCTGTCCCTCAGATAAGTTCCACTCCAAGCCCCAGTCATGGGTCATGTGGTGGTGCAAGGTGGAGCCATTGTCATGAAGGCGGCTTCCCAGTTCCAGCCCATGGCATGCACCACTAGTGTTCTGAGCCTCCCTCCTAGATCCAGCACAGAAGGAGGGAAGTGGGAAGCAGCTGGAGCTTTTTCAAAACTTCAAAAAGCAATGAGAGGACATCTCCCTCAACAGCCAACACCAGTCCTGCCGTCCACCATATTTCTCCCTTGCTGCATCAGTTCTGCCACATGGTCACCAACCTCTCTTTCCGATCTCTTCTTTCAACAGTGTAGCAAAACATGTGGCGAAGGCTCCAGATATCGCAAGGTGACCTGTGTGGATCAAGATATGCAAAAGGCCGACAGCCTTCACTGCGATTCAAGCAAGAGGCCCCCTGATATTGAGGCCTGCAACCTGGCACCGTGTGAATACATTTGGATTACAGGGGACTGGTCAGAGGTAAGTCTGCAGGAAGGTAAAAAGAGGGAGCCTCTGTTTTTGTGCTCTGATTAATTGCATCCACCCAGAATGCCAAGAATAATATATGCAAATCATATATTATAATGCTCCTTGATTTTCTCCAAGAGCTGATCGGTGGTGTTCTGCAAAATAGCACTTTACGTTGGTTGATTTGTTTGTCAAAAAGTGGGTCAGGATGGGGAATGATAGCAGGAGAGGTTACTATTCAGTCCCTATATTTTATACCCACCAGAGGTGCCCACTGTTGGTCCAGTTGTTGAGGAAACAAAAAGGAAATTAGGCTGGGAGGGAGAAGGCTAAGGAATTACCTGACAGCTTTGAAAATAACAATTCGTTCTCGTAAATACAAAGATCAGATTTCTACTTCTTGAGCAAATCTGGGCTGGCAGTTCTGCCCCCACAACACTGAGCACACCTGTCAAGAGAAATCAGCTGCTTCCCATGTATGCCAAAGCTCAGCACAGAAGGAAGCAGACGGATCCTGGCCTGTTCCTTCTGCATCATATGAAGAAGCATTTTGCACCGAGAAAAAGCCCCATCGAGAAATGGCAGTGCTATTGCTCACCTAGCAGAAAAGGGAATTTTTTTAGAGCAGAATGGAGTTGAAGCATGAAAAGAAAATGCATGTGGATGTCTGGTGCAAGAAGGAGCTAAGAGATTCAGCTGACCCCTCATTCCACATTTCTTTGGGCTCGCCTATATCCCAAACCTAGATTACTGAGGGAGGTGATGGTTCTTGGTACGTTCCTTAAATGGGTAGAAGAGAGACCTGGCGATATATCTGTACTACTAATCTAAATGATGCTGCCATAATAAATTAATAAATTATCCAGAGCAGGTGGATTTTGAATAATATTCCCTAATTACTCTATAGTTTCAGATTCTGGGTGGGCAGGGAATGGAGTGATAAAAGAGAATGAATAAATGGAGAAGATGACAGAATGAGCTACAGGAGTTGGTAAAGAGTAGTGATGTGTGGAAGTGAGAGCTGGACCATAAAGAAGGCTGATCGCCGAAGAATAGATGCTTTTGAATTATGGTGCTGGAGGAGACTCTTGAAAGTCCCATGGACTGCAAGAAGATCAAACCTCTCCATTCTGAAGGAAATCAGCCCTGAGTGCTCACTGGAAGGACAGATCATGAAGCTGAGGCTCCAATACTTTGGCCACCTCATGAGAAGAGAAGACTCCCTGGAAAAGACCGTGATGTTGGGAAAGATGAAGGGCACAAGGAGAAGGGGACGACAGAGGACGAGATGGTTGGACAGTGTTCTCGAAGCTACCAGCATGAATTTGACTAAACTGCGGGAGGCAGTGGAAGACAGAAGTGCCTGGCGTGCTCTGGTCCATGGGGTCACGAAGAGTTGGACACGACTAAACAACAACAAAGGGGAAGGGATTGGTTAGTCAACAGAGATTGTGCCTTTGCCACTGGAAGTGCCTCCATTTTGTTTTCTGGCCCTTTACCAGAAATGGTGCTGTTCCCAAATGGCCTCAAAGCAAATTTCCATAGCATATGTTTTGTTTAAATTGCCATAGTTCCAGTCCTGCATACATAGTCATGCTTCAGTTAGGTTCATGAGGCCTTGCCATCTATATATGAAACTCTTCTTCAAAGATATGATTCAAGCTCTTCTTAGGCACTGATGCTGAAGGAGGAGGGGTGTATAAAGGCAAAGAACTTCTATTCTTTTCTCTTTTTTTAGCATTGCAGGCAAATCTTCATCTGCTTCTTTTGCAACCACCTTGTTTTACTTTGGTTTGACATCCCGTGGAAACATTTCCTGTGTAGAATTGTTTGCAGATTACAGTGTGTGGCCCATAGACTCCCTGATATTACGCTACAGGGAAACCACAGGATATTCGATCCAGCAGTAACTTGTAATATATTCCTCACCACGGGAGTGTGGTGAAATGCACTCTCTTCAATGGCAGCACATAATAGTTTATTCCCCCCCATACCATGTAAAAACAATATGATTGTGTGTGCATTGGTAGATTATAACAGCAAATTATACCAAAATTCCGATAAAAAAGTCTTCTGCAGAATCTCTGTATTAATTTGTTTTAAGTCTTTATGTGTGTGCTGCAATGATCATCTGCAAGGGAATTCCACACATTTGTTCATATTTTGCTGGAATAGTTCCCTTAAAGTGAGCTGTGCTCATGTGGGGAGCAAACCGAAGGAGGAATGTGGTGACAGAGACCACACATCGAAATGTAATCCTACTTGTTGCAAACCACTCACTGAAACATTGTGCTAACAATCTTCCACACCAGCAATGTTATTTTTACCTAATAATATATATATATATTGCAGTATGAGGAAATCCAGACTAAACGTTTGAAAAGGGCTGGCATTTAGATGACAATAACGTCATTTGGGCAGTGCGGGGAGGAAATTGCATGTGGGGGCAGCTTTACTCCTTTTCATCTCTTTGGCACACTCTGAATTTTCAGACTGTGTCACAGAGACAGAATACTAGGAATCCTGCCTGGGAATAAGAAGGGAATGGCAAATTTGGTGGCCAACTTCCTTGGGAATAGAGGACAATCTGTTTCCGATCCTTTACTATCTCATTTTTGGTGCCTGCTCCAAAAGGGGGAAAGAGGATATACATCACAGATTAAGTGGAGGTGCTGACTAGAGTATAAGGTAGAGGCCTTAAATATCAGAGGTAGGAGTGATTAAGGGCAGGAAGGGAATAATGGGAAACACCAGATCCCACCAGTGCTTGGTGGGCTTTGGCTGGTAAGTATTACCAAGGGGTAATAATAATAATAATAATAATAATAATAATAATAATAATAATTTATTTATTTATACCCTGCCCATCCGGCTGGGTTTCCCCAGCCACTCTGGGCGGCTTCCAACAGAATATGAAAATACAATAGTCTATTAAACATTAAAAGCTTCCCTAAACAGGGCTGTCTTCAGATGTCTTCTAAAAGCCTGATAGTTGTTGTTCTCTTTGACATCTGATGGGAGGGTATTCCATAGGGCGGGTGCCACTACCAAGAAGGCCCTGTGCCTGGTTCCCTGTAACTTGGCTTCTCGCAGCAAGGGAACTGCCAGAAGGCCCTCGGTGCTGGGTACCTCAGTGTTCAGATAGAATGATGGGGGTGGAGATGCTCCTTTAGGTATACTGGACCGAGGCCGTTTAGGGTTTTAAAGGGTAGGTCATTTATTCTTTTGTCAAAAGCTTACTTTTACCAAAACAAATTGATTTTCTTTCTTCCCGTAGTGCTCTGTGACATGTGGCAAAGGCTACAAGCAAAGGCTGGTTTCCTGCAGTGAAATTTACACCGGGAAGGATCATTATGAGTATGGTTATCAGAACACAGTCAACTGTCCAGGAACACAACCACCAAACGTGCAGTCATGCTATCTAGGCGAGTGCCCAGTTTTGGCATCATGGAGAGTTGGAAATTGGGGAAGTGTATGTTTCTAATCTTACTCCTTTTTTATTATTTGTTGTTTAATATTAATGTGTAGCCCACTCTGCTCTAAGAACAGGAAAATACAGAGGGTGGGGAATATTATCTGTCTTAAAGGAAAGGTACCTTGAAGAACCAATAGGAAATGAAGTTTGGGGAAAACCACATTAATCTGCCACAGTCTTTCACATCTGAATTTACTCATTTTTCCCTGACTTGGAAGGACAGGTGGGGAAAATCCATGATTTTTCATCCCCTGCTCAGCCTGCATTGATTGGGTGGCTTAACAAAATTGCCAATTTTGCTGATGAGCTGTAAATTGAACAACCAGTTGCTATGAACAGGAAGTAGCAGTCAATGCACAGAATATGCTCTGGGTTTGAGTGTAGCTACAGGGAGTTTCTCCTTCCATTACATAGGTGTTCTCTCTTTGCCAATAATCCCCATCCTCAAGGAGAACCAGTGCAATCCTTTCGCAGCTGTGGGGCTAAATCGGTCACAATTCCCCCCCCCACTCCATCACGATGGACCGCAAGCTCCTCCATCTCTGATAGGTAGGCAGGACTGCTCACCTGTAAAACACCTGGCATCACCGTGATGACCCATCGTTTAGTTCAGTGGTGGGAAACCCATTTTTCTGATATGGTGTGGTTCGAGCTGATAGTTGACTAGAAACTGGAGTGTAGCCAATCCCAACAGCACTTGAAGTCACTCCTGAGCAGCACTTGAAGTTAGGTGAGCAGCACTGACTTCAGGCCTCACTTTTAGCAGGGATTGGCTTCACTCATTTGCTCTGCTTGTCTTGCATTTGGTGCCAAATTTATAAGCAACAAGTCCAAAGCTTTTTTTTAAGGCCCCCACTTGTTCCTTCGCATTCAGGTCCCACACTTGATGTATATGGCTGGGCATGGCTTGGATAAAACAGCCTCACAGGCCAAATGAGGCCCATTGGCTGGACTAATTGAAGAGAGGAGGCTGGCAGGGCACCATTAAATGAACTACTGTAAATTAAAATGTTCTCAGATCCAAATGCATTGTTGTGTGGTCCTCGTGTGTCTCAGAACTATGGAATTTTGCTACTGGGAAATCCACTTACAGGATCACATACAAATCTTTCCTTTTGACACAAACCCTTCACAATCAGAGAGCTTCTGGCATTTGTTTGGAGTTCAGACAGATCTAATCTGACTGTGACCAACCGTTTGTACGCTTGGATACAAAAATAAAATCCAGCCCATATGACTTTAGACAGAAGCGTTTCCAGCAGAGTGAGTGAGTTTCATATTTCTAAGATAGATGTTCACCTGGCTTCAGAAATTGCATTGTGGATGGCCTTTTATTGCACATTTTTGCTGATGGCCAGGGGAGGAGGGGAGTTAATCCATTGTACTGAACAAGTGGAATAGTGGACCGTAGTTCTTTCCTTGCAGTGATTATTATTGCCTTAAGATGCAGGAATTGTGGGCTTCAGAATAAAGTATATTTCCACTAGAGCAAAATAGCATTGCCATACTTCTGGTCTCGAAGACAGAAGTGCCTGGGAAGATAGAAGTGCCTGGCATGCTTTGGTCCATGGGGTCACGAAGAGTCGGACACGACTAAACGACTAAACAACAACACTTCTGGTCTCTTTGCACCCATAACCTGGGAATAAGAATGGAGGCTGCTTGAGGTCTTACCTACTTTCGAGTGTTTTCAGCAGTTGAACTGAATTTACTTCCTTTGCTTTCCAGTGTTCGGTGAGTTGTGGAAATGGAGTAATGCACCGGTCAGTTCAGTGCCTTACGAACAATGACCAAGTGAGCCCCTTGTGTCTTGAAGAACTGAAACCTGAAGAAAGGAGGACATGCCACAATATTCATGACTGTAAGGGCCTTTTGCAATTATTTTTTTTAAAGAACCTGAACTTTCCCTTTAATGCTACAACCATCCCTAGCACCAGTGAAGCGCCTATAGTTCTGTATTGCTGTACCCACTGAATTGATGTCATGAAGCTTTACACAGGTGGGTAGTCATATGCCCCCATTAGATGCCGCTGCTGGGGTTTGTGTGTGTGTGTGTGTCCTGTTTTTCAGTTAGGGGAGTTGTCATCGGCTAGCAATAGGAGCACATAGCCTTCCAATAACTAAACGCCACATTTTAAAAATTACCAGGCCACTGCTGAAGGGAAATGGGAGCAGTATTACTGGTGTTCGTCTCATAGATAGATAGATAGATAGATAGATGATAGATAGATAGATAGATAGATAGATAGATAGATAGATAGAGATTAGGGCTGCCTATGTTCAGATTTTTCCGGGCATTACCAGGGGGAATTTCTGTCCTGGATCTTAGGCAAGTCAATCGAAAAATCAGCTGTTTAGAGCTTGCATTCTGAAATTTTGTGTTATTATTATTTACTAATAATTCTTTTAATTTAGGTGAATTACCAACAAGCTGCAAAGAAGTAAAAAGGCTCAAAGTCACCACTGAAGATGGAGAATATTACCTTCAAGTTAAAGGAAAGCTCCTCAAGGTATGGCTCAGCCACTTCTGCATCGTTTCTGTGTGAGCATTTCATTGAATTTCCAGGGCTGCATGACTTCTCAGAGATCAGATGACTTTGGAAAATGACTGTCCATGGTACATTTCTAGAAGAACTAGATTGAACTGGTTGCTTATAATGTTATAATCCCTCTTTTGGAAATATTACATTCCACATTTGGCCTCATGGTCAATAGAACTCCCTGGTTCACCCAGTACATTCAACCTCTTGATTTTAAGGGGGGTGGGAAGTGCACAATCCCTTTGTGTCCATGTGAGGGTGTTTGCATGTGTTATTAATCCTTTGAATTTTAATTATGTGCATGCATGTTGAGGCCAATTTGCATTTTGATATACACACACACACATATATATGTACACACACACACACACAGTGTCATACCTCGGGTTACAGCCGCTTCAGGTTGCGTTTTTTCGGATTACACACCCGCCGAAACCTGGAAGTACCGGAACAGGTTACTTCCGGGTTTCAGCGGTTGCGCATGTGCAGAAACGCCGAATCGCAACCCGCACGTGCGCAGACACACTGCTGCAGGTTGCGAACGTGCATCCTGCATGGATCACGTTCGCAACCCGAGTGTCCACTGTGTGTGTGTGCATGAAAAACTAATAATTCATATTCATTTCAGTTTTCTTGTGACTTCTACCTGTGTGTTTTCCATCCTTTGATTTCCTAGTCATTCATTTAAGACCTAGCATTAGATGTTTGTTTAAACTGAAGGCCTGTTTCTCTCAGATTTATTGTACTGGCATGGAATCTGACAGACCAAAAGAATATGTGACTCTGGCAAATGGCGAAGCGGAGAACTTCTCAGAAGTATACAGCTACAGGTAAGAGCATCAAGGCACTCTGCATTTGGCAATGCTTTGTTTTCTCTTCCTGGTGTTATGTTTCTTGTCATGAGTAGAAAAAGGGCTTTTCTTTTGATTCAGATTACATAACCCGACCGAATGTCCATATAATGGAAGCAGAAGAGAAGACTGCCAGTGCAGGAAAGATTACACAGCAGCTGGGTTTTCTGCCTTCAGCAAAGTTAGGCTGGACCTGAACACTATGCAAATAATAAGTGAGTAACAATAGGGCTTTACCCTCAAAATGCTCTGTGGTGTGTGTGTGTGTGTGTGTGTGTGTGTGTGTGTGCACGTGTGCACAATTTTCAATTTAAAGCTAGGATAAGGTCTTTACAATACCTAGGTTAACATTTTATACTACAGCACTTTGTACTTGAATGGTCGTGTAGTTTAAAACCACCAAAAAATGGATTTCTCTTCAGTTCACTTGAAGCAAGAAAGAACAACTCTTCCTTTTAGTCTGAATTTGTTCACTTTGTTGCACATTCAGGTTGTTCCCTTCTCCTCCTCCTCCTCCTGAACTCAGAAGCAGAATTTAAATCATAAATGTTTGCCCTGCAAGTTATGTTTCATATATGACTCTCCTGCCTTTTTTCCAGTGCCATGATAGACCCTCAGGATAAAAGGTCTATAGCCTCCCCAGAGCTCCCTTCAGATCTGAGTCCCTCTGGAAATCATAGAAATTCCACTGAAGCAATGTGGTAGCTTTTTATTTCTACCACAGTTGGAACTGGACACAATTCCTACTGACTGAAGTGGAATTTGAGCCAGGCCAAGGGAAATTAGATTCTTTACACATGGGAGGACCCTATCCAAAGCCTGTTCATGCCATTCCCAGAAGAACTCGAGACGAATTTCTGAATTCAAGTCCTCTGTTCTACTCCCAGGACAATCCGAAAGTGTCAAACGTGATGTGAAACATACTAAAGGAACAAGCCCAAAGGTGGTGTTGGTCAGATATACCATCGGTGCCCCTGTGGTCCTGAGCATATTTTCCCTATGTAAAAAAATATTGTTAAAAGACTGGCATCCGGCATATTTAGAATGCCTCCACCTTTAAAGATAAATGAGTTGTCCCTCAATTTTAACATGCACACGTGTTATGCCGAGTGTCGCATTTAATGGCCAACCTTATTGTTTATTGTGGATCCCAGTGGATTCACAAGATTAATGTGTAAAGGCAGGTGCACCATATTAAATGGGGATCAGATAATGCATTCGGTTTTCCTTCCCCTTTCCCTGCTGTTCTGTTCCCTTTGTCTCTCTGGTTCTTACCGAATATTTTTCACAGCAACCGATTTGCAGTTTGCGCAGACGCTTGATGGACGACCTGTACCTTTCGCCACTGCTGGGGACTGCTACAGTGCAGCCAAGTGCCCACAGGTATCTCCACAACAATATTTCTCAAACCATGATTCCATTTGTTATATTCTAGCGTTATATGAATTGCTCTTGATCAGAACAGTCGCTCTCCAGCCCCTCCAAATCTAGCACTTCCCTTTGTCAGCATGGCAGGCATTGGTTTTGTATAGTCACGTTGCACCCTTTAACCACAAAGGATTGTCGGGACAGCAGACAATTAGAACAATAATTTACTGTTCAAACAACATGAACATTAAAAAGGACAAAGAGATTAAACATTAGAGAGATAGAAAAGAAGAAGAAGAGTTTGGATTTGATATCCCGCCTTTCACTCCCTTTAAGGAGTCTCAAAGTGGCTGACATTCTCCTTTCCCTTCCTCCCCCACAACAAACACTCTGTGAGGTGAGTGGGGCTGAGAGACTTCAAAGAAGTGTGACTGGCCCAAGGTCACCCAGCAGCTGCATGTGGAGGAGCGGAGACGCGAACCCGGTTCCCCAGATTACGAGACTACTGCTCTTAACCACTACACCATACTGGCTCTCTTCCAAAAGAGACACTAGTGTAAAAACACATGCCTAGAGAGCTGTTGTTGGCAACCATCTCTCTTGGGAGACGGTTGAAGGAGGGAAAAGTCAGACCGCTGGAAGGTTGCAGCACCTGCTGTGACTATAGAGAGCGATATGGGAGAGACATGTTTTGTTGCAGCTGGAACAGATGAAGGCATCTGGTTGTGCTGCTGCAGATGCACCATGGCGTTTTTTCTTTCTATGCTTCTTCCAGTGGTCATTCCTCCTTTGGTCATTGCTATGGATACACAACCTGACTGTCTGTCTCCAGGCACCGCTGTCGTCCGTGAGGGATTTCCTCATGGCGGGGTTGACGTTGTCATGTCACTTCATGTCATGTTTGCAGACATCTTTGTAACGCAGAGTTGGTCTGCCAGAAGGCCTGCTGTCTGAAGCCAGCTCCCCGTAGAGCACGGGCAAACAAAAAAAGGTCTTCTCTGGTGTCAGGGAACTGCCATCGGAGCTGGAGGCAGAGAGGAGGCTCCAGAGGGATGGCGGAGAGGGTCCCAGTAGGGAGAGAGGTACCCCATCCGCTGGGGAAGGAAATCAGCGTAACACCAGTGGAGAAGGGGGGCAGATGGGGGAATCGGAGAGGTGGCTCCAGGACTCCTCGCCGGAGACCAGCGGAGAGGGCACGAGTACTCCGCTGCCCACACCCACTTTGCGCAGAAGACTTCCGCGCAGGCAGAGTAGGAGGAGACTGGGCGTCAAACAGCTTCTATGCTGGAAGAGGTTCAAGAAACACCCACTGACGGATTCTGCCAGCGACTGAGGCAGCCATGGAACTTGAGGCTGTCCAGACAAAAAGGGTTCAACCAGGCAAGCTAGCCAGGAGTAATGGCAACTTACGCACGAGCAACCCCTAGAACCATTACATCTGGTATCTGAAAAGATATCAAAATCAGTTGCTAGGTAAACCTTTATGGGTGTAACTCCAAAGACTGACCACAGAGAAAACCCTGCTTTTGGCCCTACCCCTGCCCTTCAGCTCAGATGCCAGTGAGAAAAGGGTGATGGAGGACGATTTTGAGGATCTCTGGGGAGGTGTGTGTGGGAGCAAGTGGTCCTTGAGGCACAGTGGTCCTAAGCCATTTAGTTGTACGTGTGATTACATTGTTTCCTAAAGATATCGAGAGTCCTGCACAAAGACCCATTTCTTTTGCTGCAAGCGGGGGGGGGGGGGAGCCAAGGACGATTGGCGTTCCAGTGAGCAAACAAGAGTGTGGCAGATGCTACAATTTATTTATTTTTTAAATCGAATTTCCCCCATCCAGGTTAAAAAAAAAGGGGGGGGGGGAATGATGTCTCTTCAAAAGTGGAAAGTTGACTTTCTCCAGTGAGCAGCAGAGATTACTAGGGAAAGGGCAAGGATGCCCTCAGCTGGCGATCTGCAGCAAAAACAGCCTTTCCTCAGGAAGCTGCAAATGGGAAGAAATGCTTAATCTCTCACTCCTGCTGTGATTTGTACAGTATGTGCTAATCGCTATGAGGGCTTGGAACAATTGAAAACATTGCCGGGGAGATCTTGTTAGAATAATGACACAATGGCTTGTTGTCGCAGGGCGGGGTTGCAGGGTTGTGGCAGTGGAGAACAGCACCATTCAGAATTAGGTTTTCTTTCTTTTTCTTCGTTTCAGCGAATTTTATTACGTAGCTGTCATTTCAGACCTGATGCATATCCTTTTCCATTTTCAAGGGCCGCTTTAGCATCAACCTCTCTGGAACCGGCCTGTCCGTGACACAAACGTCAAAATGGCTTTCCCAAGGGAATTACGCGGTTTCTGAAATTATAAAATCACCAGTAAGGAAAATCTTTTAACTTGCAGCTAATTGTGACATCGTACCTGTTAACCTATCAAATCGTATTGTAATGTACCTTTGTGTAAATTGTGCCTTGTACATGTGGGGCGGTGGGGGGAGAGAGTTTAAAATAACCTCTTGAATTCTAATGTGAAGCATAAGAACTGTGAAGCATGGTCTGTAATTGGTGGGTTTAGAGCCACAGACTGGAGTAAATTCAACTTGATCTGTATTATTGCAATTAATTAGTGGGTCTGCTTAACCGTGAAGCTAAAAACACTGAGCACAGTGGTGCAGACACTTCTTTAATTAGTTGTCTGAGTCCTCAGGAAGCATGCAGTTGGGAGCCCGCTCTAACAGTGCTACTGAGCATAATAAAGTACCAAAGAGATTACTTTCCAGTGCCTGCGGTTCTTCACCTCCCTCCTCCTAGCCTTGTGGATCCAGGTACAACAATAGCACCGTAAAGCCTCTCTTTAGCATCAGTTATGTGTTAGTATGTTTGCCACATCTGTGGCACTTTTCAGCACACAAAATGTAAAGGGGGGGAAAGTCCTCACAATGCCCACTGGACAAGGGTAGGCTGAGGGGGTTTCTCCTTCCCCAGACCCACCCAGCGAATGCTATTGATAACCACAAGGCACTTCATACGGCCTCTTGTCAAAACAAAGACCTTCATTTTTCCAGAATACCAAACTGGCCTTCGTACATCATGCTGTTGTTTAGTCGTTTAGTCATGTCTGACTCTTCGTGACCCCATGGACCAGAGCACGCCAGGCACTCCTGTCTTCCACTGCCTCCCGCAGTTTGGTCAAACTCATGCTGGTAGCTTTGAGAACACTGTCCAACCATCTCGTCCTCTGTCGTCCCCTTCTCTTTGTGCCCTCCATCTTTCCCAACATCAGGGTCTTTTCCAAG
Source organism: Podarcis tiliguerta (assembly GCF_965153285.1). NCBI lineage: Eukaryota > Metazoa > Chordata > Lepidosauria > Squamata > Lacertidae > Podarcis > Podarcis tiliguerta. The sequence continues at coordinate 24,928,762 of NC_139535.1, read as the reverse complement.
GAGTCTTCTCTTCTCACAAGGTGGCCAAAGTATTGGAGCCTCAGCTTCAGGATCTGTCCTTCTAGTGAACACTCAGGGCTGATTTCCTTCAGAATGGAGAGGTTTGATCTTCTTGCAGTCCATGGGACTCTCAAGAGTCTCCTCCAGCACCAGAATTCAAAAGCATCAATTCTTCGGCAATCAGCCTTCTTGATGGTCCAGCTCTCACTTCCATACATCACTTGTGGGAAAACCATAGCTTTTACTATACAGACCTTTGTTGGCAAGTTGATGTCTCTACTTTTTAAGATGCTGTCTAGGTTTGTTCGTACCTCATACCTAGGGCCATTTCAAACACATCAAATCGATTAATGCAAATACTGGGCTTGATATTTTCAAGAATCAAATGGGTTTGCCACACGCTAGCAGACTCCATACAGAGTCCCAGGCATGCAAGACCGCAGAAGACGGAATGGCCCAGAGAACGTATGTGTCTACCTTGCCGTTAGTGGCTGGCTGCACTGTGCTGGCATCTGAACCAAGAGAGCTGTTGGCCCGTTTGAGCCATTTGCCATCTCAGCTGCCGCAATTAAAATGGCAAAAGACAAGTGAAAAATAAAAGACATTAGGCTCATCTGGAAAGGGACAGCGCAGAGAGGGACCTTTCGACAGGAAATCTGAAGCAACCGAGATGAGTGCTGAGCACAAAGGCCGAGGGAGTCCCGACTGACCAAATTAAAGCAGAACCTAAGAGGCAATCGATGTAGGGCACATCACGTTACCTGGCTCACCTGTGAGGCACAGCTCTTGAAGCGTAGGTGGCAGGAGAATCTGAGAGCAAAGATGCTCTTAGGAGGTGGTAGCAGCATCAACAGATCAATAGTATCAAGCGCAGAAGCTTCATACACCACAGCGTAACAACAACAAAAAGGCTTGGAAAGTCGTCCATTGAGCTTGGTCGAGCTTTGATATATTTTGCTGCTTCTGAGTGTAAAGACATACGAAGGTAGAATAAGCTATCAGCCACACAACGGGGTGCGGAAGGCTTTGCTGTGGTTTTATGTATGCTAGCATAGATTACGCTGGCCAGAATTTGATATCCGCTGAACTGCGGAAGGGAGAGGCTGTGTTACTTTGTATATATTAGAATTTCATTAATATTCACAATATTTTAAAACGTTGGCACGGGGATCAGTTTAGGATGGGCTGGCGGTTTTTCTTGCATGTCCTTTTTGTCTTTCAGTGTCAGGTAATTGCTTCCCACCCTTCTCATTGCAAAATAAACACAACTTTTAAAAGCAGATATTCCCCACGTTGTGCATGTGTTGGGGAAATACCAGTAACCAATACCCTGTGGGTTCAGCCTGGGCGGCCAGTTAGAGCCTGACTCCAGTTGTCAATCAAGCAGGATGTTTGTTTAGCCATTTCAAGGGCAGTGTGACTCAACCTTAAGCAAAAAGTCGTTGAGGGTTGGCACACCAAGTACGAAAATAGCACAAGCACTTATACACTTAAAATCAAAGGGGGAGTTAGGACCACATATGGCAGTACTTCCTTCTACTAGCTTCTATTGGTTTAACCACAAGGCAAAGCAACTTTCCCTCCTTCCTTTGTCCTCAGCAGTCATAAGCAATAGCTCCTGCATACGTGTTGTTCCAGCCTTCTGTCATGGTTCTCTTGCAAACACAATGTTCACGTTCCAACCTTCGCTTGCTCAGCCTTTCTCACACACATTTCAGTTTTTACCGTATTTTTTGCTCTATAAGACTCACTTTTTCCCTCCTAAAAAGTAAGGGGAAATGTGTGTGCGTCTTATGGAGCGAATGCAGGCTGCGCAGCTATCCCAGAAGTCAGAACAGCAAGAGGGATTGCTGCTTTCACATTCAGAATATTTTTTTTCTTGTTTTCCTCCTCCAAAAACTAGGTGCGTCTTGTGGTCTGGTGCGTCTTATAGAGCGAAAAATGTGATAATTATATTTCTATTTTTTAACACAGGCTTACTCAAAAGTAAGTTCCATTGTCTCTAAAAGGACTTGCTTCCCAATTAATGTGTTTACGGTCACAGTTCTAGTATCTTACTTGATACAGATTTCGGTTGCTTTCTCCTGAGATCTGCTTTGTGATTTCACTTACAGGATGGTACCAAAGTAATAGGGAAATGTGGCGGCTACTGCGGAAAGTGTACTCCATCATCTGGAACTGGCCTCGACGTACAAGTGTTGTAGCAATGGTAAGTTCAGAATTGTGCATCTTACTATAAAGCCCTACATTTGAATAGCAGTGGTAGTAACCTGGCACCAAATCAGGTAAACATTTATTTCAAGTGGAACTTCGTTCCACGTATTCAGGCTTTGCATCATAACCCCACAGCTCAAAACTATGGTGCACTGAGCGAGCAGCTAAGCTTTAGGCAGTTGGGTATAACGATCCCAACTGATTCAAGCTTAATGACATAATTGAACTTAGCACAGCGGGATAGCAACCACCAGCTATCGCATTGCCCACATAGGAGGGATGGGGAATGCAATTTTCTCTGCATTGTTGGAGAGAGGAAATTCAGTAGGTTAGCAACACCACAGTGCAGTACCCTGGGAACTGAAAAGAAAGCTGGTTCAACCCTGTGTTTTCCCCCTTGTCCAATGCTGGGACCTCGCGTTAGCTTTAATTATAGTGTGTCCATTGCTAATTTAGCCCTCAGCATGTGCAGAAAGTAGCACCACTGAATTCCTTTCATGCAACAGCCGTTGGGCTTCTTCATGACGCAGCCAGGTGGAAATAGTACCAGACATGAGATTGCAGCCATTCCCGCCATCTTGGCAGCTCCCAAAGTTTGCACCGAGCTTGTGGGAATGGCTGCCAGTCACCTGAATATTACGCATTGCTGAGGGCGGTTGGACTGGGTGACCCTCGGGATCCCTTCCAACTCTGCAACTCTTGTGTGCAGGCCATGGAGAATAATCAGCATTACAGAGCCCAAGCGAAATGGCACAATGGTGATTTGGTAACATCAGGGCTTACGCTTGAGGACATTACTGTTCAAATGGAAATCAAAAGCATCTGGCCCTGATTCAGCTGTGCAACAAAGAGTAGAGGGAAACAGTGAGCCCTGTTCATATTCCTTGCTGTGCAGATAGCTGCCTCTGTGAAGGGCTGGGTTGCGCTTTTCTTTTAAATGCATTAATAGTGCTGAAAGTAGAGATGAGAACTCTCCATTATGCTTTTAATTCCCAGGGTTTCTGATTGCCGGGAGCTGAAGCAAGACAGATGAAGGACAATGAAGCAATACCTCTGCCTTCCTTTTTGTACTTCTTCCTGTGTGTGTGTGTGTGTGTGTGTGCGCACATCCAAATGTGTGTGTGTGTGTGTGTACCTGTGTGTGCATGTGTGTATGTGTGCGTGTGTGTGTATATATATATTGTATATTCTTAATGTTGTAAAGTATAATATTTATGTCTCGAATTATTTATTTTTGATTTAATATTTTTGTACGTAAAATGTTTATATTAAGGCTGCTTATCCTGTGTGTTTTTTAATTTTTTAAAAAATCTTGCAGTCACACCACTGCATTTTACGTACTCTACATTATATGTAGCATTATGACAAAAGTGATACTTTTACTGTCACTGTACTCAATTGTTTACTTTCAATCAGTAATTTCTCTTCCTGTTACAGGCTGCACTGATATTTGCAAGGTGCTAAACGGTTTGCATTGGGGTATTTTTGGCATTTTTTTCTTATGAGCAAAAGAATACGATGATGTTGCAATTATTATTTTTTAAACTCACAAGGCAATCAATGCTACACAGGGACTCAGTGAACACACATTATGATACAATGGTTTTATCAACAATTGTTTCTTAGGTGTGTTTTTTTAATGGCATGTGACCTCTCTTGGCCAGTGCTAACAGCTACTGGTTTGGTGCTAACATGGTAATATTTATTAGTATCCTGTAGGCTTTAAAAGCTGAATCCCGTACCATACGATATAGCCATGGAGAACGAGTAAGTACTATAGGGAAAATTGAGGGTGTGTTCAAATATTTAATCTGAGGCAGCATTTAATAAAACAAACTGTTCTAGGGAATCCTAGTATTCTCAGTCCTTCATAAAGAGCTCCTTCCCCAAAGAAAAGATACATAGCATTTGCCTTTCACTATTAAGCTTGCATTGTGCACCCACAGGAGACTACTGGTGTAATTCTAGGGTGTACTTGCAACTTGGATGGGGCAACAGCCCCTAGTCCTGTGACCAGCACCCCATTGTGAACTGTCTGAACGCCCTTCCTTTGTCCTGGGATCCTGTGGCAGACACAGTGGTATAGAAACAGATCTCTCCTCAAGTGGAGGAGGCCATCAAGACTGGGAAATGTCCTGTCTTCCAGGCCTCAAATGTGATCACCTTGCATTCTTCTGGATGAGTTTCATCCCCAGTTGACTTACTGCATCATAACTGAGAGGCAGCCTCCGTTGAGGCTCCAGGAGTTTGAACAAGAACCAAGAAAGAAATCTACAGATGGGGAAAGAAGCAGCAGCACCAAAGATGATTACAAACAAGTAGCCAAAGCTGGTAGGGAGAATGTCAGGAAGGCTAAACCTCAGAAGGAACTTGACCTTGTGACAGATGTTAAAAATAGTTAAAGGGGGTTATTTTTTGCTCTGTTTGGGGCAAAAGGAAGAATAAGGGAGTGGTAGATCAGCTGAGTAGAGAAGATGGAGCAATGTTGGCGAGTGAAAGAGAAGGCAGAGATGTCCACCCCCAACTTGGCTTCACCTTCTCCCACAAAGAAACCTGGAGAAAGTCTTTGAATTTTTGAAGGACTGTGACATGGATGATGGAGCAGATTTGTATTCTGTTCCTCCAGATGGTAGGACCTGAACCAGTCGGTTCAAAGTGCAGCAAAAACAGTTCCTGTTTATCCTGGCCCAGCATACTGAGCGACACTTTGGAAAGACACAGGCTACAGCTTCTCAGTCCTTCCCCCTATCCCATGCCCTTCTGCAGTAAAGATGCCCACCCCAGTCCACTCATGCACAAGGGAGAGCAGAAGCTGGGTGGGGAGACGCTGCTGAGATGGCTCCTGACTGCCCCCATCCATCCAGGCTACAGGATCTCTGTTGCAGCAGACCAAAGACTCTCCTGCAAGAGGATATAGCAATGCCTGGCAGAAGCCTCCAATATTGCTCCCATGGAGCAAAAGAGTAGAGATGTTTGCCAGCTGGTCTGCTCCTCCTGATGGAGTGTCACGCCCTGGCAGACAATGGAAGGTCCCTTTTCCTAATTGTAGCAGAAGGAGAAGGCCTCCACAGCCAAATTGATGAGGTGGCTTAAGGTCACAGTCAACTGCTGTCTTAGTCAAACTCATACCAGAAGCAGGGGCTGCAGATCACTATTTCCCTCAGTTACAGGGGTGAGGCTACACCTGGCAGCAAGTCCAGGCTAAGGCTTAAGGCATAGGGTGTGTTCCAGAAAAAAACTGAAATGGTTGATGCATGGGATCAGTGTTAGGTTAATCCCACAAATCATAGTTGAAGCCGAATAATTAACCCTGGGTTCAGTTCCCAAAATGAATCCTGTTTTCTTTTTAGTGAGTGTTTCAAGGTTTGGGAAATGAACGTACTTCTAAAAAAATGTTGTTTATCAAGAACCCCAGTACTCCCTGAAAGCGTAACACACATTTCAAATGTGTACATAGAAATTCAATTTTTAAAAAATGGTATCAAAATTAGATTTTTTTAAAATGCAGAGTAAACTGTGTGTTTCCTCTTCCGTGTCAGAAATTCAGTTTTAGCCAATTTCTTTTGGAAACCAAAAGAATGCTTGACTGTTCTTAAATACCTTGATGCCAGTCAAACTCTATTCGTGCCTCACTAGTAGCATGCAAGTACAAATGACCCAGCATACTGATTCATATCCCCACCCCTGTCAAAAGGAGAACCCAGCACTAATGAGTATAGATGGATAATATGGATTCATATATGCCTCTGCATGCATGCTATGGCTGTTTCTGTGGAAGATTTCTCCCATGTCTTGGATCTTCTAGCTGTATTACCATCTAATCTCTATCAAATCGGGTATGGGAAACGCCCTCCCATTCTCAAAATTTTAAGTTTACATGTAGAAATAAAGATGCCTTTCATTTGTTAGATTTAAACCATGCAGAATATAATTTCCACTCTAGATAAAGCCGTCTGTTCAGTTCAGTTGGTTGCATAGGAATGGGGGAAATTATTGGATTTCTCTCCAGAAATAGGACGGCGGTTTCCCCCGAATCAAACTCTTAGCAAGGCTCAAGCACGGTATCCAGTTGGCAAAACAAAATAGGCATCATATGTTGAGAAGGTGCCTTCAAAATGTGCTTCGTTATCTGCAAAATTAATATCTCTATTCCCCCCCTTTCTTTTTTTACTAATTTTACACACCTTTTTTGGCTTAATGGTGCCCCACAATGGTCACTAGTTGTTGTGCACAATTGCTTCCACACAATTACAGTTGGATCAAGGCCAGTGTGTGGACAACTCGTGTGGAAGATCCATAGCTGTCAACTTTTCCCTTTTCTTGCGAGGGATCCTGTTTGGAATAAGGGAATCTTCCCAGCTATGGGAAGATCTGGGGGACAGTTTCATGTCTCCTCTGAAACAGCTCTTGGGTAGCAACAGTAGCATAAAACTGCCCTTAGGAGAATTGCTGTCTGTCTAAGTAAATAATATTGAGCACAAGGCAGTTTTGTATGTTCACTCCCCTGATCTAAGCTTCTATCTAAATGTTTTTGCTTTCTGCTGTTCAGATGAAGGAAGCTGCACTTCATTTAGCTCCACAGGTAGTAAAACTATTCTCTGCATAATTCATGTTAGCATAAGTCTCGCAAGAACTGAATAAATCCATATCTCAGGCAAGCTAAGCTCTTCAGATACATGGTTGGTTTTTTATTGTTTTAACGAATGCATGGTGGTAATGTTTGTGTACTACTTTGAGAAAATGCCAAAAATACCATTTCAAAGTACATTCTAGGAAAACCACGAGTAGTTTAAAGGAGTAGTGATTTTTTTTAAGCCCACCACTTATCCTTAAAGATCTTCTTTCTATAGGGAAAAGGGGAAATTGCACTATAAGCATTAGGACAGAAACAATGGTGCTTAATTGATATTTAGAAAATTGCAATCTGCTTTTTATTTTCAGTAATGAAGTGACTGAGTATTTATACAAAGAAATATTATTAAGGGGGGGAAATCTATACATTCCTTTATACTATGTAGTATCATAATGGCTATCAACAACAGTGCAAAGAGGAAGCCTTAAAATTATAAAATGAAAGGAAATTGTTGATAGATACTAATTTGTAGTGTGCCTGATGGGGTTTGTTTGTTTTGCAAAAGGAGGACCACTGAATGATTAGACACTTCCTGTAAAGTAAATATATAATTATTTTTTCTCTTGTTGTACCAATGCCATTTTTTTAAATGAAAATAACTTTTGCAAGCACTTTCGTTATTTTGCTTCCTTTCTACCTTTTCTGTTCCTTCTTTCGTTTGGACTATCAGAAAGAAAACAAAAATTGCGTTTTTAAGTTTGTGTGGTCTTCCTTTGTTCACCAGCATCATCCGTAATCGCTTGCGTGGTATCCTAGAGACAAAACACACTGCACACATGAGACTAATAACATGGTATGTTTTTTTAAAGAATACTGTCAGATCTTGCAATGGCTGTATTCGTTCCTGAGGAAGCGAAAGAAGATCAGGTGACACTGGGTGATGCGAGCAGACATTTCAGGAGAAGATTCAGGGCTGGCATCAGAGGTGGTTATAGCTGGGCATCTGCCACTATCAATGTTCCTTTTTCCCGCAAATGCTTTTTATTGAGATTTAAGAACACCAACACCAACCAACAAAAACATCAAAACTAATTACATATATCCTACTTTATGCTCCATAGAGCCGTTGACTTCCATCCTTCCCTTCCGCAAGTTTTCTTATACCAATCTATAATTCACAGTTTCATTGGTTACAAATTACACCGTGACATAAGATTTAATTCAATCCTGCCAACGTTTTCATATTTCTACAATTCTCAGTTATATAAATCATAAATTTACTCCATTCTTTTTGGTACTTCGTCTCCTCCTGATTGCGAATTCTGTGTGTCAATTTTGCCATTTCAGCGTATTCAACCAACTTTATCTGCCATTCCCTGGCACAGTCGGGATCTCCTGTGCCACTATCAATGTTCCAATAGGAAATCCCCACAAATCTCTGGAGCTGCCTGGCCAAATGCTTCCAGATCTCTTTGGCCCTTGAGACTCTTCTAGGCCATGTTCTCTTTTGGAACATGTTGTTGAATTGTAATGTCTCTGGCTTGCCTGGATAAGAAGCTGGTGGGTACGTATCTGACTTTCGCACGGCTGGAATGCAGGCTAATTTGCATCTCTTACTCCACCTACTTTTGCCTTACCCTGCCTCCATGTGTCCATTAGAAATTGCAGCCCACAAGCTGATAAACGTTGCCAATCCTTTGAAGCTTTTTGGGTCTGTGTTTCTGTTTCGTCGCTGACAGTAGTGGCCAGTGTGGTTTGGCAGAGTCGCAGTGTTACCGTTCCAACACCATTGCTAATGCAGTGTACCAGGGCAGCACTGGTATGCGCAGGGTGGATGAGGTCAAGGCTGCATGGACTCACCTGCAGGAGCATTGGATAGGCACTGCCTGTGCATCTGCACAGCCCCAAATTCACCACTGGCTTGCCTCAGCACCATCAATGTAAGCTGCAGCAATGCTGGTGTCTGGAGGGCCACTCTGCACTAGCTCTTACTGGTCACTGAGACGTTTCCCCATTGTCCAAAGTAGATGTTCCTCATATCCCTTCTCTGGAGACCACACATTTGGAAATGGGTGTACCACACTCAAAGGGATCCAATTAACAGTGGCTGTGGTTATTTCTAGAGCTATCCTAAGGGTGGGACGCGGGTGGCGCTGTGGGTTAATCCACAGAGCCTAGGACTTGCCGATCAGAAGGTTGGCGGTTTGAATCCCCGCAACGGGGTGAGCTCCCATTGCTCGGCCCCTGCTCCTGCCAACCTAGCAGTTCGAAAGCACCTCAAAGTGCAAGTAGATAAATAGGTACTGCTCTAGCGTGAAGGTAAATGGCATTTCCGTGCGCTGCTCTGGTTCGCCAGAAGCGGCTTAGTCATGCTGGCCACATGACCTGGAAGCTGTATGCCGGCTCCCTCAGCCAATAAAGCGAGATGAGCGCCGCAACCCCAGAGTCGGTCACGACTGGACCTAATGGTCAGGGGTCCCTTTACCTTTACTATCCTAAGGGTATCTGCAAGCTTGGGCCTTTCTAGCAGATCCTTCCCCCTTTTGAACAGCAAGTCCCCCATGCAGTGCCACAAACCATTTTGGGAACAAAAGAAGAAGCAAGAGCTTTCTTGGGCATGCAGAACAAATTGTTCCATCTGTTGGACCCAGTCTTACGAGATTTGGGCGCTTCAAAAAACCACATTCAACCCACAGTATGAAGTTGTTTTATTTTTCAGATGTTGTAACGATTTTCTGCTTAATTAAAGCCCATTATTTTCTTTCTATCTTAGCTTGGAAGCCTGGTCTTCCATTCACCATCAATTTAAACCAGAATGAATAACATAGACCACAAGATTTCCATTCATTCATTCATCTTTATTTGACAAAGCCTTGGTGCCAGAGCAAAACCACTAGGGTGGTCAAGTACAAAGGCAGACAAGGCTTCTGCAAAAGGGGGAAAGGTCACAATCTTGCCACACAGGTAGCTTGTCACACAGTGGGGAAAACCTGTACATGCTGCAAGTCCTATCTTCTACACCAGTCATGTAGAGGAGGCAGAATACAGGGGATCGCAGCTCCAGGACTTTTTTTCAGTGATGCCTTCTGCTGGAGCATGAGGGAAATTGGCAGATCCCCCTTGGCAAGCGAATGAAGTGATAGGCTTTCGAGTTCTTCAATATACAGTCGTACCTTGGAAGTCGAACGGAATCTGTTCTGGAAGACTGTTTGACTTCCAAAACGTTTGAAAACCAAATCGCAGCTTCTGATTGGTTGCAGGAAGCTCCTGCAGCCAATCGGAAGCCGCAGAAGCCCCATCGGATGTTCGGGTTCCAAAAGAACGTTCGCAAACTGGAACAATCACTTCTGGGTTTGCGGCATTTGGGAAGCAAAACATCCAAGTTCCAGGGAGTTTGACAACCAAGGTACGACTGTATATAATTATTATCATCATCAGTTATTAAATTTGTATACCACCTTTCATCCAAAGATCACAGGGCAATTTACAATAGGAAAATGCAAAATGAGAACACCATACATAATAAAACCAAAGCAAGCCAATAACCCCTCTCTCACACACATTTAAAAGGCCATAAAGTATGTGTGCAATTTAGGTGGTAATACCTCTGCAAGATGGTTTGCTTTTCAATTTAAAAACTTCAATTTAAAATCACAAACCAATGTGGAGAAGTAAACATAAGAATAGAAAAAAGAAGCTGAGAAACTGAAAGAACCAGAAATGGATGGATTCGCTGATCACTACTTGCATATGAAAATGTACCATTCTATGTAATTCTGCACAGGTGCTCAGATCTCCTTTCCTGCTTCTGCTCATTTCTAATAAACTTCCAGTACTTTCATAATAATAAACTCCAAAGCAAGCTCTCTTGGGGGAGCGAAACCTGAGACTGGGGTTGCAGAGAGCTGATAGATACTGCAGCCAAGCTATAAGGAAAGGAGTATCCAGCGGAAACATTTGCAAAGTATGATGATGATAATAATCACTGAAGAAATTCAAAGGGGGGCGGTTTAAAAGAAATCAGTCAAAGGAAGATAAAAAGTTTTGGCAAATGCTTCACACATTTCGGCTGGATTGCAGAAACAATTACAATTTTCCATGTACAGCTTTATAAAGGAAGTTAATGAGATAGACTTCCCAACCCTCCAAATTCTGGAACCCCCAAATGGGCTTTCTGGTCAACTTCCTGCTACACATGGATTAACTATTTCCTGCTCCCATCCCCTCACCTCCCATTATGAACCTCCACGGTGTTTATTGGCCAGGCTGAATGTGTTCAGGGATGGGTAATCCCAAGGATCCTAATAAATCAGGGCAAGAAAAGCAGGGCGACTGCAGCCACAAGTCCCTGGATGTTCTCGCAGCAATCCCTGACTCCTGGATAACCTCCTTGGCTGTTTCCTCAGCACACTGTCACGGTTTCGCTTTCTTTCAAGTTAGTTAGCGTCTCTGTTAACCTTTCCTGATATATCCCTTCGGCGATAGCAAAGCGTCTGGAGGCGGGTGATGTATTGGCGATAATGCCAAGTGTGTGAACTTTGTATTCTGCAAATTGCTTAAATGCACTGAAGACATTAAGCACATGTCTTGTAGGAACCTTGAGGAATTGCATTTAATCAGCTGAAGATTAGACCTACCTTATGGTCAGGAGATGTATGTTGTGATAAGCCTGCTTCTCGGGGGGAAACGGAGATGCGTTCGTGAAAGGTGGTGCTCATTATTCATCACTCACCCCCTCCCCTTCCTCTGTATCTTTCTTGCTATCAAAACTTAGAATATAACCTCCTCGCGGGCAGAAACCTATGTGTGGGAGAGAGGCGTGCTTGTAAAATCAAGAAAAGAAAACCCCATACTCTGCTGTTCCTGCAATGGGTGCAGAAGTCAATAAATTGCTACTGGCTGCAAAAAAATGCCACTTATAGAATTATAGAGTTGGAAGGGCCATCTAGTCCAACCCCCTGCGGTACAGGAACTTCAACTAAAGTATCCAAGACTTCTCTTACTTCCTTCAAATCCCTCCTCAAATGTCATCTTTTCTGTGAAACTTTTGGCTTTATACATGCAAACAGACACACCCACCCTGTTCTCATGTCCTAGTATAGAGAGCAACAGTGTGGTCCCGGGTGTGTGGGTGTGTGTGGGTGCGTGAGTGTACAATGTCATGCTCGGATTTCTCCCTATTAACATTTAGGGATCTTCCTCTGTCTGCTTCACCCCAGACAGAACACATCAGTACACACCGTCCTCAGCAGTATCCAGAGAAACCTTTTTCAATGGCCTGACACACACAGAGAGAAGAACAGAAAACAGTTAAAAACGACAGTCAGGAATAACAGTCACAACAGAACGGAATGCCCCTCTTATGTGACTCACAGTCAACCAATCACATGAGAGAGCTACTGCCCAAGGAAAACCCCATGCTAAAAACAAAAAATACACAGCAATTCAACACAAGCAAACATTCCCATTTCAGGACATTAAACCATTATCCTTAACAGTCCCCACTCCTCCCCCCCCCCCCACAAATGTTGAGGTGTGCAACACCCAAACAGCATAGCCAGTGGTCAGGCATCATGGTAACTGTAGTTTAGCAATATTTGGAAGGCACTACATTAGCCACCTCTACCCTGCTCCAGTTAACCCAGTCATAAGCCAAAGCATGTGTAACTAAAACAGTCCCACTAACTGTCCCTGCCTCCATTTCCCTTATTCATCCATTGTGTCTCCTCTGTAGGATTTTTAGATTGTATAACAACAACAACAACAACAACAACAACTTATTATTTCTACCCTGCCCATCTGGCTGGGTTTCCCCAGCCACTCTGGACGGCTTTCAACAAAAGATTAAAAATACATTAAATCATCAGTCATTAAAAACTTCTCTAAAGAGGGCTGCCTTCAGATGTCTTCTAAATGTCAGATAGTTGTTTATTTCCTTGACATCTGATGGGAGGGTGCCACTACTGAAAAGGCCCTCTGTCTGGTTCCCTGTAACCTCACATCTCGCAGGGAGGGAACCACCAGAAGGCCCTTGGTGCTGGACCTCAGTGTCCAAGATGAACGATGGGGATGGAGACGCTCCTTCAGGTATACTGGACTGATGCTGCTTAGGGCTTTAAAGGTCAGCACCAACACTTTGAATTGTGCTCGGAAACGTACTGGGAGCCAGTGTAGGTCTTTCAAGGGATCTGTTTGGTTGTTGTTTTTTTGCACCTGCACACTGAGCTGATCAAACTGTTTCTACATCTTCTGTGTTAGCAATGGCCCACCTTTCCCTAAGTCTTTGGTGATGTCCATAATCATTAAGATGCAACATGGAGCAGCTGTATGTGAAAATGCTTCTTAGCTTTGAAAACAATCCTGCGAGTGGTTTTTAAATTTCGCGATACCCCTTTCTACCTGCTCATCATGGGGAGCAGCTATTTAAAAACAACCCCAAAATATCCTCATCAAACCCAGAGACACCAAGAGGGCATGCATTAGGTTATATACCACAAGTGTCCGGAAAAAAAAGGACATCCTTTTTTCCTGCGAAAGAGCACGGCAGCCATTTCAGGTGCCTTGAACTCCTACAATTTTGTGCCGCGACCTCATGCACTTTGGGGCACTATGCAAGCACTGCCTGGAAAAAACGTTTGCATCTTTGGGGCTCTGTGATCTCCCATCGGTCACGTGACTCATGAAAGAGCATGGGCAGCAAGACTCACATCCCAGTTTGGGGACTCATGATGTCAGAGGGTATGGTAGGTGCAAAGAGCTTCTCTCTCTGAGTGAGCCAGGTGGGGGCTGGTGCCTTTTGTCCCTGTGGATGGAACTGATGTGGGGTGATGATCATTTGCTTCTCTTTCAGTTTTGGCAGCCATTTTGTGTTGGGCCAAACACACCCACACACCTACACTGTGGACCTGCCATTTTGTGTTAAGCTGCACACCTCATGGCTGCCATTTTGTGCCTGGAATCCATAGCCCTTTCTCAGAGTCCCAAATGTACCCAGTGGTCCAAAAATCTGTGTGACCTCTGCAGGAACCCAAAGAAGGCTCGCCTTTGACAGCAAATGTTTCTTGAGAATAATGGGACCGTGTGATATTAGGCTAGAAATTAATTTTGATCTAAAATCATCTCTATTTCATTCTTCAATGTTATGTTGAAAAGTAGGCATTATCCATAAAAGAAATATTACTTTAGTGCTGTTAAATAGTAATGGTAGCTGCACTGACTGACATGTAAAGGAGACTAAAATATTCCTCGCATTACAAAATTATTATTCTGTTAATAGCCTAGTGATATTTCTAATCACAGATTCCACTTAGAGGCCTAGAAAAAAACACCAGTCAGCTCCTTTATAAGAATTTAACTAAAATCATGCATTAAAAATAATTAAAAATAATACTTTGGCCTTTTTTCTCCATTTCTGAGGCTTTAATACATAATTTCTAGCGCTTTTTCTCTAGGATCATGAGGGCTAGGGGAAAAAAGTGCTTAAAATGAAAGCAGTTATTAGCACAAGTTTCTTGCAAAAAGACACAGTAATTCAGCCAGAACACTTAAATGTTTAATGCTGCACATTAAATGGTAAAGGGTGCAATCTTATACACACCTAGGAGTCAGCCCCATTGAATGCTGTGGAACTTGATTCCAAACAAATGTCCACAGCGCTGTTCATGTAAGTGTTTTGAGTTAGATCTAGGAACTTGAAAAAACAATTGACACTGTTCTCTTCCATGAGGTCTGTGGAAGAGCATGTATTTGCAAATTCTAACAATCTTGGAAGCCCACTCCTCAGTAATTCAGAGCAGGGCTTTTTGTGTGGTTGCCACTTGTTCTGTGAAATAGCAATCCTGTCGCGATACGACAGGCACTCATTATCAGCCCTTTCTGGAAAGTATTGAAGACATTCATTTGTCTCCCACAGGCATTCTCCATTGGAGAAATGGTTCTTCACCACAAGTGTCTACTTAGTTAGGGTTTGAGTCTTGTTTTAAATGTATTTGGTGTTTTTAACTGTTTTTAGCACCTTACATAAGGGAGGAGGGACCACAATCTGGAGATCCAGAGTCCTGCTGCCCCAATATCACTCAAGCACCACTACCTGCATACTGGGACAACCTGGAGCAAAACACTCTGCCAAACAGGAATGCAATCCAAGGTTCCTAAAGTCTACTCACAGTCTGATTAGCTCACTTTGGGCTTGGCCGCACTTCTGCTTGTCCTCTGCCTAGAAAGTGTGGGTCTGAGCGGTTTCCTGCTTTCCCCATGCTTTTCAGGCACCGTTTTCTGTTTGCCCCGCCACTTTCCCCCGGGGAAAACCAGCTCTTTACCGCTGAATCGGAGCAAATGTCAATTCGCCGAAAACCTGGTTGACATTTGCTCTGATTCAGTGGTAAAGAAGGGAGTTTTCCAGAGGGAAAACAATGGCACAAGCAGAAATGTGGAAAAGCCCTTAGATGCAGAATCCACAGATCACAGAATCACGGGGAGACACGCATTTCATGGTACTGTTTATTGGTTGTTTTAGATTGTATGCCCTTTAGGGTACATCTTTTAATTGTGTGCAGAGCTACATACATTGATGGCAGTGTATAAGGGCAAAGAACAGAAATCACACCCACCCCAGACATTTGAAGCACTTTGCACTGCCCCGGAGAATCCTGGGAACCGCAACTTGTTAAGGGTGCCGGGAATTGTAGTTCTGTGAGGTCAGCACCTTAACTACAGTTCTCATGGTTCTTTGAGGGGAGGAGCCATGACTCTTAAAGTTGAATAAGAGAGCTTTCAATGTACGTTGTGGATTTGACCATAATTAATAATTACAATGATGCTTTTCATTGAACAGGTAGCAGCTGTTGGTTAACACACTGATGGATCAGCATGTTATGTATTCTGCAATGTCGTTCTTTTGTTTACACACACACACACACACACACACACACACACACACCAGTTTTAAATTGCATTTAGGTGTTGCATTTTATTTCGCCAAGTTGCTTTGGGATGTTCCATTGCATAAAAGCAACTGATAAATGGAATTATTATTGCGATTACGATGATTGTGCCATTAGCCTCCCTAACAATCGGGAGTCCAGATTACATTTCCACATGCCCAGAGGATGTGCAAGGAATTCATTCGGCTTCCCTGCATTATTTTTGGAGAACCGGGGAGGAGGCAATCTCTATGATGCACAAAGGCAAAGAGTTAATGCAGCCCTGGTTACGAATTAACTGCATGACATGCAAGCCATTTGAACATTTTGAGAGTGGTGTAATAAGCATATTAATTGTTGGCTGAAACAAAGCGGCTCAACACACTGATGTTTAATCCTTGCCTGCAAAGCTTCCGTAAGGTTATCTGCCCGCCTTCTCCCTTACATAAAAGTGATTATTACTCAACTCCTTTCATATGTTGATCGTTTTCATCATCCGCTTCCTCTCCTTAACTACCGTGCACAAGAACAATTCAATTAATCAGCGCATTGTGACTTGGTCCCAGAGTAATCCATTCTTTCCAGCGGCTGGTGACCTTCTCAATTGACACCTCCTTCTACTGCACTGGGAAAAAAAGTATCATAAGTAAAATTCTTTGGCTGCTCTTCCCCATTGTAGTAGACAATGATGGCTGGCTTCAAGGGGTTTAACAGGCAACAGAGAAGTGCACATGTTTATGTATTAGACAAACTTTGTCACGTGGAATAAGTTTGAAATTGCTCTCTCCCCCTTGGCTTTGAAGGCCCTCTCACGCATCAAAATCAACATGAAAAAATTATTTTTTAAAATTTGTTTTACCAATCCCACACATTATAAAGCAGAACCATTTCTCGGCATTATTTTTTATTGGGTTGTAGCCAGTCATAGTCCTATCCAGAGTTGACCCAGTGAAGTTAATGGACATGACTAATTTAGGTAATGTTAAAGCTATGGTTTTCCCAGTAGTGATGTATGGAAGTGAGAGCTGGACCATAAAGAAGGCTGATCGCCGAAGAATTGATGCTTTCGAATTATGGTGCTGGAGGAGACTCTTGAGAGTCCTATGGACTGAAAGAAGATCAAACCTATCCATTCTGAAAGAAATCAGCCCTGAGTGCTCACTGGAAGGACAGATTCTGAAGCTGAGGCTCCAATACTTTGGCCACCTCATGAGAAGAGAAGACTCCCTGGAAAAGACCCTGGTGTTGGGAAAGATGGAGGGCACAAGGAGAAGGGGACAACAGAGGATGAGATGGTGGGATAGTGTTCTCGAAGCTACCAGCATGAGTTTGACCAAACTGCGGGAGGCAGTGGAAGACAGGAGTGCCTGGCATGCTCTGGTCCATGGGGTCACAAAGAGTCGGACACCACTAAACGACTAAACAACAACAACAATTTAGGTTCATCAGTTTCAACAGATGCCCTTCAGGTGGGACTAGCACTGAGCTAAAGAAATCCTCTACATCTGCTGGTATCCTCAGCTGTAACCCACTGAGTGGTGTTCAACAAAGTTTTACTTAGAATAGGCCCATTGAAGCTAATGAACATGGCTACAATCGGTCCATGGATTTCAACAGGTCTACTCAAAGCGATACTTAGTTGAATGCCACCCACTGTGTTTTAAAATTATTATTAAATGTATTGCTTACTAGCTACACGAAGAGTCTTTGAGCGACTTACAAAATCTTGAAAACGTAAAGTATAACGTAAAATCAAGTATGTGTGTGTGTAGAAAACAATACATTCCGTGCTGGTTTTAAAACTTACAGGAGACTTGCTAAGCATTGCCTCTGGTCACCTTATTAAGCCGCTGTTACTTCCGCAGCACATTTCTGTGCAAGAAGCCAAGAGGTTGCAATTTGTTAACACGCTCAAACAGCCCTCCAGCGGTGAGAAGAAGAAGAAAGCTGGTCGGCCCTGATCAGCTCCAACAGTAAAAAATATATATACCGTATTTTTTGCTCTATAAGACTCACTTTTTCCCTCCTAAAAAGTAAGGGGAAATGTGTGTGCGTCTTATGGAGCGAATGCAGGCTGCGCAGCCATCCCAGAAGCCAGAACAGCAAGAGGGATTGCTGCTTTCACTGCGCAGTGGTCCCTCTTGCTGTTCTGGCTTCTGAGATTCAGAATATTTTTTTTCTTGTTTTCCTCTTCCAAAAACTAGGTGCGTCTTGTGGTCTGGTGCGTCTTATAGAGTGAACAATACGGTATTCAGATTTGAAGAGAAGGATGCTCTGGCCCCAGCCACTGAGCAAGGGCTATATCAGATGCTGAAGCCCCTAACCTTTCAGGCAGAACATCATAGCAAAGGGAAAACCAGCTAAAATCCATGGCACTTCAGTGGACGAAGGAGGAAGAGAGACCTTTCTGACTCACTGCTGCTGCTGGATAAATTTGGGAAGAGGCCAGGTAAGGGATGGGAGATGAAACGGTTCATAGGCGAGCAGGGAAAGGGATTGTCTAATCCACTTGCTGCTTTTTTTTCCTTTGGAAGAGTTGGGAAGGTGAAAGTAGTGACTGTGTTTTAACATCCACAAGGCTTTTCCCCTCCTTTCCTTTTTTAAGCCAGTGACAGTTTGCTCATCGCTAGTCCTTGTCGTAAAAGACATGCTCAAAACGGTTCATTATTTTATTTTATTTTTATAAATAATTTTTATTAGTTTTCCAACACAAATATACAATTTTATCAAAATTCCCACAAATTTGGTTCTTTTTGGACTTCCTTCAGCTTCTCTGGCAATCCTCCATATTTGCCTCTCAATTACGCATTTCTCTGATTATATTGCCATTAAACTTCCCTCCCACTCCTGTTTCTTTTTAACAATATATCTAAACTTTCACAGTGCTTCTTGAAACCCCGCCAGTGTTGTTTGCACATCACATATTCCTTTCAGGTATTCAACAAATTTCCCCCAGTCCTCGATGAACTTTTGGTCTCGAAGATATCTAATTTTTCCGGTTAGTCTGTCCAGTTCTGAGTAGTCTGTCAGCTTCAGTCTCCATTCTTCTATCGTCGGTATTTCCTCTTGTTAAAACGGTTCATTATTTTAAAGGCATCTTGTTGTTTTTCATCAGTTTCTGGTTTTTCATCAGTTTCTTTGGCAAGTACAAATTATCCCGTTTCTTTGGCAAGTACAAACTTTTGACTTACAGACTTTGCATGCACAGAGGTAAAATCGAATCTTGGCACTGGTCAAGCGATTCCGTGTAGGAAGTAGAACTCTGCCACGCTGGGAGAATACTCTGAAATTCTAAAAAAACAAACATTTATCTGAAGTGGCACCAGGGGGCGCAAAAGAGCTGCTTTTGAAATGCTGCAACTTTTTCTTTTCCAAAAGAAGAAGCCTTGCAAATGTTCTGCTCTGAATGTTCCACTAGAAGAGTTCGGGGTACATTTTGCTCCTTGTCGTTCTTCCAAATTGGGTTTCCGGGTCTTTTATCTCAATGTGATGAAACTAGCTAGGAGGTTTTACGGCATGCTGTCCTCTTCCAAATGCTTTTTATTTATTTATTTATTAACAGCCACAGCAAAGACCAGCCTTTCCAAATTAACAATAGATGGCTATAAATCTTGCTCAGTTCCCTAGCAACTAACACAATAAAAAAAAACAACAACAACCCCCAAAGGTTAGAAGGAGGGAGCTTGTTTAGAAATACCTCGGTGTGTACATAAGGGAGAGGGAGAAAGAGAGGTGGACGTCTGTGATAGCAGAATTTTGCCCTGACTTAGTTGCAGCAGATGATTCAGACATACGAAAGCATTGCTCATAAGTTAGTCAGATGGCTGGGGTAACTTTCGTCGGTTGAATGCACAGCGTCGCACAGCAATTTCCGCACAGTGAGAGACTGGCAGGCCGGCCTGCTGGTTTGATTTGGTATCTGGCCGAGCTATTCTGAGTTGTTGTTATTTTTTTACCCGTCGCAAAACCTTTACAAATGGCACTAAGACGGGGCTAATGACAGGGACACCTCAGAAGGCCAGACGAAGCCAGTTAGTCCTATGGCCCTCAGCTCCCTGCCCTCCCTCGCCTCTCTGACAAACAGCGGAGAGCTTCGCAAATAAAACAGAGGCATCAGATTGCACTTTCGTATAAAGGGCCTGATGGGGGAGATTGTGAATAAAGGGGGGGGGGGGAGCAATGTTGTGGAGTATATACCTCCATTTTATTAGACTCCGTCTTTCATCTGGAGCGTTGGCTGACATTTAAAGGGTTTGTGCCAGGTCTCCTTTCATCACTGAAAGGGCTAGATGAAAGAAGCTGTGTTTTCCAGAGTTGTCTGCAGGGCAAATATAGGCCTACACTACTTCCAAGCCAAGGATACACAACCTGCAGCCCGCTGGATGTTGTGGACTTCAACTCCCATCAGCCTCAGCCAGCACTGCCCATGGCCATGGGTGATGGGAGCTGTAGTCTGAGGTCCAGCGCTGAGGGCCTTCTGGCGGTTCCTTTCCTGAGAGAAGTGAGGTTGCAGGGAACCAGGCAGAGAGCCTTCTTGGTGGTGGTGCCCTCCCATCAGATGTCAAGGAAATAAAGAACTGAGTTTTAGAAGACATCTGAAGGCAGCCCTGTTTAGGGAAGTTTTTAATGTTTGCAGTTTTATTCTGTTTTTAGTGTTCTGTTGGGAGCCGCTTAGAGTGTGGCTGGGGAAACTCAGCCAGATGGGCAAGGTATAAATAATATATTATTATTATTATTATTATTATTATTGCAGAAATTATATTCAGTGAGTTACTCCTCTTTCCTCCCAGCTTCCTTCAAGCACTGCTTCTAGTTTTTTAGTAAATCAGACCATGTGGTACTTAAACATGGTTCAGTGGGTTGCATCAAAAGCTGCTGCTGTCGCCTGTCAGAGATTCTTTAGTTGTTATTCCTGCATTGCAGGTGGTTGAGCCAGATGATTCTTGGGGTCCCTTCCGTGATTCCATGACTCATAATAATAATCGTGGTTGCTATTGGCATCTGTCTGTCTCGAGAGACAATGGAGTGTGCCTCTGGGGGTGAAGTCAAACCAGTGGCGTAGCGTGGGGGGTGCAGGGGGGGCCGGCCGCACTGGGCGCAACATCTGGGGGTTAGGGTTAGGGGGCGCAAATCAACGGGTTAGGGGGTGCAAATTACTTGCCTTGCCCCAGGTGCTGACAACCCACGCTACGCCACTGAGTCAAACTTCTGTGTTAGCAGAACTGAAGTGACCTTCCCCGGGGCATAAGTCTGGGCAGTGCGTCTGGAGGTCCTAGACGACAAGACCCCCCTCTCAGCCTCGCCAATGTGGTCCAAAGGAAAGCAGAGCAAGACATTTGGCACCAGCTTGGCTGCAGGAGTATAATAATAACAGTAGTAATAATCATCCTGAGGCCACACCTATGAGTGAAAATGCATAAAACCGCACTTTTTGTGGGATATTAAAACGGAAAAAGCAGCTTATTAACACATGCTGTGAATACATCATTAAAATCTGGGAAGGGGGGGGGGGACTCTGCAAAAGTCCCACAAAAGAGCTTGCCTTTTTATCAGTTACATTTTGGAACAAGTTATCATCAAGAAACTGAAACAAGAATGGATACTGGGAAATCATTCAAAAGCCATTAACTCTGTCAGAATTGTTCAAAGCCGCCACACCATTAACAACCCGAATGAGAAAGAAAACTGTTTAAAGAGGAAACAATAAAACTATATTGCTTCATCTTCATATTCCGCTACCCAGATTTCCCCACTGTATTTTTCATAAAACTCTGTCCTAAGAGACGACTTGTATTTCTTTCGCTTCCCCCCAGATCCCAGAGCTCACGCTGCGTAGATGAGGCTGCAATCCTCAGTGCGCTTTCTAGTGAGTAAGTTTCACTGAACATAATGGAATTTGCTTCTGATTAAACCTGATCAGGATTGCATTGTTTGTTGCTTGTTTAGGTTTTTAAAAAAACTTATCTAACATGTGTTAGGACAGATGAGTTACAGCACCATAAATGGTAAAGGTAAAGGGACACCTGACCATTAGGTCCAGTTGTGACCAACTCTGGGTTGTGGCGCTCATCTCGCTTTATTGGCCCAGGGAGCCGGCGTACAGCTTCCGGGTCATGTGGCCAGCATGACTAAGCCGCTTCTGGCGAACCAGAGCAACGCATGGAAACGCCGTTTATCTTCCCGCTGGAGCGGTACCTATTTATCTACTTGCACTTTGACGTGCTTTCGAACTGCTAGGTTGGCAGGAGCAGGGACCGAGCAACGGGAGCTCACCCCGTCGTGGGGATTCAAACCGCCAACCTTCTGATCGGCAAGTACTAGGCTCAGTGGTTTAACCCACAGCGTCACCCGCGTCAGAGGTATAATTGTTGGCATCCGCCTGTCTCTAGAGACAATGGAATGTGGCTTCTCCCTGAGGTCCAAGCCTTGGCAGTGTATATAGAAGTCCTGGGCTGCCCAGACGACAAGATCTGCCTCTTGGCCTCGCTGATGTGGTCCAAAGGAAAGCAGAGCAAGCTTGGCTGCAGGAATTGCTGGAAGGAGGTGTACAAGGCACCACCCAACCGCCTTAGGGACTCTGCTCTGAATTTGTGTAGGGTTTACTCCTTAGCCTTTTCTTCTTCCAGAGATGTCCTGCAAGGCAGTGGGCAGAGAGGTATAATATGGATTGTTAAATATCAAAACATAATATCAGTCTATTTCTGATGCCTTGGCTGTGCACTCCAATTGCTAGCGTAATGAGAGGAGTGCCACCCTATAAATATGAGAGTGACTGGCTTTGAGGAGAGATCTTGAGATTTTCAGAAGTATATTTTTTTTATTCCCCCAAAGAACAAAAGCGTTTAAAAGGGAGGAAGTGTCCTAAAAGTAGCAAAAAGCCCTGTGGCACAGCAGTGCAAACTCCCTGATCACTTTCCCCAGCTTTTTCATGTAGATATTAAAAGCACAGGAATTTTAGGGTCACAGTCAGCATCTTGAATTTAGCCAGTTACCAAGAAATCAGTTACTTGGACTATTGCTGTTAATACAGGCTTTGTCAACCTGGTGTTAGACCATGGGTAGGCAAACTAAGGCCCGGGGGCTGGATCCGGCCAAGTCGCCTTCTCAATCCAGCCTGTGGACAGTCCGGGAATCAGCATGTTTTTACATGAGTAGAACTTGTGCTTTTATTTAAAATGCATCTCTGGGTTATTTGTGGGGCATAGGAATTCATTCATCCCCCCCCCAAAAAAAAAATCTAGTCTGGCCTCCCACAAGGTCTGAGGGACAGTGGACTGGCCCCCTGCTGAAAAAGTTTGCTGACCCCTGGGCCTTAGACTACAACTCCCACTGGGGCTGGCTGGCGCTGACGGGAGTTGTAGTCTAAGCTATCTGAAGATCACCAGGCTGCTGTAGTGAGTTACCAGTTGTCCTCTGATGGTAGGAGGTGATTTGCCAGCTTCTCATTCTTCAAGAATGTCCCAACACCAAGAACCCTGAGCAAGTCCATTGCATTGCATGCCACATAGAGCATGAGACTCTTAATGTTGGGGCTGTGGGTTTGAGCCCCACATGGCCAATAGTTTCCTGTGTTTTAGGGGGTTGGACTAGATGGCCCTTGAGTTCCCTTCCAGCTCTACAATTCTATGTGACTCTACATTGTGAGCTGTCCATTCCTGTTTTAGCTGTTCATTTTAGCCTAGTGGTTCTTAAACCTTTTTCTTTGCGCCACACTTTCAGAATAAAAATTTGCCCAAAACACACTGAATCTTTTATTGACATGAAATATGTTGGAAAACAAAAAGAAACAACTTCAACATTGCTTGATTCATGACATAGAACGCAACTACTTTATAATACGATCACGGGACATCCAGAAAGTAGAAAAACAAGGCAGCTACATGAGAACATAAATCATCCCCCAAATATAATGATAAACGAGCCTCTTACATATGTACCTTAAGCATATACACAAAGTCAATGTGAGGCATGAGCTTGCTTTTGCCAGGCAATCTCATTTACATCGGATCTCATTTGAGACAGTCCAACTCTCTTCAATAACACAAAGAAGCCTTTCTCTTTTCTGAACTTTCATATTTGTCGGAGTTGAAAATCCCTGTTCACTACAGGATGTCATGGGCAACTATAGAAGAATAGCTGGTGCTCATAGACTCATAGAATCATAGAGTTGGAAGGGACCCCAAGCAGAAAATTATATGGAAATGATATATTGATGGTATCTAACACAGAGTAAATTGGAAAAAATGTATAAATCAAAATCAAATAAATGTTGGAAATGTAAAGAGAAAGAAGGTTCTTTTTATCGTATATGGTGGTCTTGTGGTAAGGTTAAAGCTTACTGGGAAATGATATGTAATGAATCGAAAAGGATGTTTAAAATAACGTTTGTTTTAAAAACAACAACACAGAAGCTTTTCTTTTGGGAATTATAGGAACAGAACTACTGAAACGGTATGGAAACTTATTCATGTATGCTATTACAGTGGCAAGAATGTTACTCACCCAAAAATGGAAAGAAGCAGAAATTCCAGCAAAGGAAGAATGGATACAAAAACTTATGGAATATGCAGAAATGGCGAAATTTACTGGAAGAATAAGAAATCAAGATAACAAACTTTTTATAAAAGCATGGAAATGGTTTATTGAATATTTACAGATAAATTGTAAACAGTTAAGAACATTGGCAGGATTATTGTAATAAGCTGCAGGTTTATAAGAGTATATATTTAAAGTAGATGAATAAATGAGCAAATTAAGTGCATTTGGATATGCAGAAGTCATTAAAAATAAATTTAAGGAAGCGCAGAAAGAGGGGGAAAGGAATTCAAGTTTTGAAATGTTAAAATGATTGTAAAATTAGTGAAATGTATAAACCTAAAAACAGTGGCGTAGCGTGGGTTGTCAGCACCTGGGGCAAGGCAACTAACAGTTTTCTTGCTGCACCACTCTTGAAGAGAGGCGTGGATACTGTTTCTGGCTGCATATCCATACCACACTGAAATGTTAAAATGTATGGTTATCCTTCAGTCCTCCCGCCACACTTGCCACCCTCTCCTGCCACAAAGGTGTGCCACGCAGCACCCTTTGAGAACCACCGCACGGATTTTCCCATCTTTGGTTCCTTGGCATCTTTCAGGTCTGCATCTCTCTGCAACCACGCTGTAGAATTGCCAAGCACAGTATAATTTCCCCCATATAAGATCTATTAAACAGAACAACCACTATAATTACGTGTGGAGAGAGCAACTGAGCACCTGAGTGTCTGGCCGTGAGGGACTAATACAGAAGCCCTCTTGAAAGTTGCCTTCCTCTTACGGCTGCTTCCAAGTTATTAGTTCCGTAAAATAATGAGAATCGTAAGGCTACGGCAGCAGCTGAAAAGAAGCATGCTCTCCATTACGGACAGGCTTAAGAAAATATTCACATTCTGAAGACAGCCATATGGGAGGAATTAATAGCTGGAGGAAAATCATGTATTTATATGCAGTATGAGTTTTTATTGTTGTTACAAGCATTTGTCCTCCAGCTCTTCATTCCTAGGATGCCATAATTCTTTGTTTAGATGAGGGGTGAGCAACCTCAGGAGACCAACACGGCCTGCCACACACCTCTGTCTGGCCCTCAAGACTTGCTTCAGGCCACACCCCCTCATTGGCCTGGCTTCACACCTTCCTTGGGTGTGTTTACCTGTTTGGAGTTCGTCCTTGGATTTTGATCATGCTTCTAGCTTGCCTGGATGCAAAAGGGTTGCGTGAATGTGTGCAGAACCTAGGCTATTGTACGGTACATTTACATCCATTGCTTTGCCCACTTTTGCCTTTGGACGTGCCTATCACTAACATTTTTCTTTATTCGTCTTAGTCGTGTTCGACTCTCTGTGACCCCATGAACCAGAGCATGCCTTGGAAGCTCTAACTTCTCCTTTTTTATGTCCTTGGATTTTTCTTGGCAAAATACTGGAGTGGTTTGCCAGTTCCTTCTCCACATCACTAACATATCATCACCCAAAAGGTTGCTCAGAAGGGAATGAAAAAGTTTTGCCATCCCTCCCTTTTTTTCCTTTTTCTTTTTTAAGGCTAGGGTTTATCTGAACAAGGGACGTGGGTGGCGCTGTGGGTTAAACCACAGAGCCTAGGACTTGCCGATCAGAAGGTCAGCGGTTCGAATCCCTGCGATGGGGTGAGCTCCTGTTGCTTGGTCCCTGCTCCTGCCAACCTAGCAGTTCGAAAGCACATCAAAGTGCAAGTAGATAAATAGGTACCGCTCTGACGGGAAGGTAAACGGCGTTTCCATGCACTGCTCTGGTTCGCCAGAAGCAGTTTAGTCATGCCGGCTCCCTCGGCCAATAAAGCGAGATGAGCACCGCAGCTCCAGAGTCAGTCATGACTGGACCTAATGGTCAGGGGTCCCTTTACCCTTTACCTTTTATCTGAACAAGGGAGGATTTTAAACCATAGTTTGAAGCTGACTTGTTTGTCCACAGTTAAAACTAGCCACAGCTTGTCCCAGTTTGTGCAAAGCAATAATAATAATAATAATAATAATAATAATAATTTATACCCCACCCATCTGGCTGGGTTTCCCCAGCCACTCTGGGCAGTGGGGGAGGAAGAGGAGTGTGTGGGGAGCACACTGCCCCTGGCAGTGCGATCCCGGTGGGGCCCCATTGTGGTTGCCCCCCTGCCCATGCTGGGTGCCACACCCCTGCAGGTGGTGTGCCACGCCCCCAGGACACATGCCAGCCCCGCCCCCACCTGCTTTCTGGCCCCCGGTGCCGGAGCATGAAGCTCCGCCACTGACTCTGGGCGGCTCCCAGGAGAATATTAAAAACACACTAAAACATCAAACATTAAAAACTTCCCTAAACAAGGCTGCCTTCAGATATCTTCTAAAAGTCAGATAGTTTATTTCCATGACATCTGATGGGAGGGCATTCCACAAGGCGGGCACCACTACCAAGAAGGCCCTCTGCCTGGTTCCCAGCAACCTCACTTCTCATGGTGAGGGAACCCCCAGAAGGCCCTTGGCGCTGGACCTCAGTGTCCGGGCAGAACTATGGGGGTGGAGACGCTCCTTCAGGTAACAAACTGTGGTTATCTGAAAGTGGAATTGGTGCTTCCAAATTTCACTTCATGACTGCACCTGAGGGGGGAAAGTGGGGTGGTGATAGCACGATGATGGCACTACCAGGACAAGACTTTGGGGCAGAAGTGCTAGGTTCGACTTATCAGAATGATCAGAGAGAGCCCCTCACCACATCCCCAAATGCAGCCGACACATTCTGAAAAAAGTGAAAAAAATACCATCTAAAGAGCAGCTTCTACCATAACAGTCTAAAATTATCTAACTGCACTGCTGGTGAATGATCCCAAGCTTCATTCACATAGCACTAAACAATGCTTCAGTGTGACGTCTGATTAGAAACATTTTCTTAAAAAAAATCTTTCTAAAGATAGTTCCCCCTTGTTCATCTTTTTAAGCAGCAAGGGCATCCCACAAAATACATTCAGGTGGTCCACAGCATGCCCACATTAAAATATTCATATTTATTTTTAACTGTATTTTTATTGCTCCTTTTATATCCTGTGTTCTTTTCTGTTGTATGACCGTCTGAATTCTATGGAAAGCAAATTGTAATGCAATATAAGGAATAAAAGCAGCAATACAAACATAATTAAAAACCATACAGCATCTACCACAGTGCATTACAATTAGTACAGCAGGCAGAACAATCCTTACTCGGTCGGCCAGGGCACTCAGCAATTTTCAAGTGGGCAGGGGGAGTGAGAGGATACATTTAAAAGCCCTTTAAGTACAGTACTAAGAGTCACTAAAAGAAGGTTTGAACACTGCAAAAAGCTCTCCCAACACCACTTCTGGAACTGATCAGTGAGAAAGGCGCCTCAGCACTTGAACTCTGTGCTTCTAGTTCCCATCACATAAATAGTCCGGAAGGAAACGATGGTTGATGGTCTCAGAAACCACTGAGACACCCAGGAGAATGAACAGGGTTTTTTTTTTGTCTTTTACATTTGGTTAGATTTGTTATGTCCCTCCATAATTCTCTCCTCACCTATTTTTAGAGGAAGGGAGAGGTATAAATTTAAGAAAACATTTTATACTCACAACAACCCTGTGAGGTAGGTTAGGCTGAAAGATAGTACTGGCCCAAGGTCTCCCAGTGAGCTTTACGGCTGAGTGTGGATTACTTTACCCTGCTTGTGTCAGAGATACATACAGATTGTTATGCGTGGCACACAGCAATCCTAGAGCCATAGAATTGTAGACCCCTGTCATCTAGTCCATCCCCTGGGATGCAGAATCACAGCTGAAGAATTCCTGGCAGATGGCCATCCGACATCTGCTTAAAAACTTCCACTGTAAGAGAGTCAAGCACCTTCAGTGACAATCAGCAGGAATGGAGTAGGTCGAAGTTGTTTGAAAGGGTCCAACATGCACAACTGGACTCCATGACTTTCATATATGGGCAAGCAAGATTTTGGAACTTGTCCACAGTATGGGATACAGCTGTCAAGTTTTGTTCCTAATTCCACTTCACCTCTAACATTTGGAATATATCTCCATAATTATGCCTGAGGGAAAGCACGGCTGCCTGAATCCGTCCTGTGAGGGTGCAATTCCTGACCCTGTGATCATGACTATGGTAAAGGTAAAGGGACCCCTGACTATTAGGTCCAGTCGTGGCCGACTCTGGGGTTGAGGCGCTCATCTCGCTTTAGTAGCCGAGGGAGCCGGCGTACAGCTTCCGGGTCATGTGGCCAGCATGACTAAGCCGCTTCTGGCGAAACCAAAGCAGCGCACAAAAATGCTGTTTACCTTCCCGCCGGAGCGGTACCTATTTATCTACTCGCACTTTGATGTGCTTTCAAACTGCTAGGATGGCAGGAGCAGGGACTGAGCAATGGGCGCTCACCCCTTCGCGGGGTTTCGAACTGCCGACCTTCCGATCAGCAAGTCCTAGGCTCTGTGGTTTAGACCACAGCGCCACCCGAATCCATCATGACTGCCACTCTCTTAAATTTCCTTCAGAGCCAATGCCAGCTGTGAACTAAAACATTTAAGGCACTTACTACATTTCCTCGGAGATGGAAGCTTCAAAGAAAAGTGAAGAAGATGATGGCTGGAAGAGGAAAGGGGTCTGTCATTTCACCCTAAATCAGGGCCAGATTTAGGTTTGACGAGGCCCTAAGCTACTGAAGGTAATGGGGCCCTTTATATGTCCAGCTGTCCTTTGTCAACAATGAATTGTTGCTGTTTTTTGTGTATTATATGCTATATGGTAACAGGTATCTAAAGCCATTTCCACATAACAAATAGGAGCCTACACAACATAAAACAAAACACTGTTGCTGTATGTAGGTTTTATTTTATTTGTTTTTTATCATAAATTTTGGAAATGTACATCCAGGTTTTTTCCCCCTTTAATTTTTTGGGGGCCTCCAAGAGAGGGGGGCCCTAAGCTATAGCTTGTTTAGCTTATACGTAAATCCGGCACTGTCCTAAATAGAGATAAACTTAGCAAAAGAAAGTAAAGAGATGTAGATTGTGTGTAGCCTTTCAAGTCTCTCTAGTTCTAAGAGCTCAGGATTTGGTACATGGGAATGCAGTTTCCCTGGCCACTAATTTGTCTCTGGAGGTGTTACGGAATGCTAACAAACATTCTAAATTGCACAGAAGTTTAGATTCAGACAAGGTGGTGGAAAAGTGCAGCCCCCCTCCCTTCATGCACACAATTTGCAATTGGTGGGAAGGGGTTGAAGATGCACTCCTTAGTCTTTATCCCACTAAACACTGTCCCCCAGAGCTACAGATCTCTCCTATGAACTAGGATCTTCCCAAATACAGTCGCTGTCTCTTTCCTGCAAAATCTGGGAAGGTGATTGTCTGCTCCTCCCCATACAAACTGACCTGGACCCTGTGATTGCCATCTGAGGCCTTCTTCATGTGCCTCCTCCACAATAGGACTTGAGGGTGGCAACACGAGAATGGGGTCTTTTCTGCGTTGGCTCCCCACTTGTGGAATGCTCTCCCCAAGGAGGCTCATTATGTATCTTTATCATTCCTTTTCTCGCAGGCCTTTGGCCAATTAAGCAATCTATGGACATTTAAACTAGGGAGAGGTGTTGTTTTCGTTTGTTATTATGGGATGTCTTTTTGTGCGTGTGTTTTATATTGTAGACAGCCCTGTGCACTTCACATGAAGGGTGGCCTGGAAATTTAATAAATAATAATAAAGATAATTATTATTATTATTATTATTCAGTGACCACAATCACCAAGGTTATTCCTGAGAAGACGCTGCAGCCCCGGGGAGCCCAGCCCATACCAGACCAGACCTTCTCTAGCCCAGGGGTGGGGAAATTTTTACCCTCCAGATGTTCCTGGACTCCAGATTCCATCAGCCTTGACTATTGGTAGTGCTGGCTGGGGGTGGGGGGAGATGTATTTCAGCAACATCTGGAAGGCCAAAGGTTCCCAACCCCTGGAGATGGCATTTCTCAGTCTGGCTGATTACTTGGGGCAAAAGTGGCCTTGGGAAGCATCACATGGACACAGAATTGACCCTACAAACCAGTCCCAAGCGATCCTGCATGCCCCAGCTCCCTCTACCCATGGCTGCCTGATGCTGTATAGATGCAATGTACTATAATGGATGGCTGCCAAATGTAGTTGGGACCCATCCAAGAAAACGAAGACAGGTAATTCTTTCTGCAGATGCACGACCTGCATTTTATGACGCCATAATTTTATGATGTTTTCGTGATTTTATTGCATGCGGCCATTACTGTTATTCGACGAATTGGCAGTTGGCTCTTATTTGTGAATAAATCAATGTATTCCTACAGACTGAACGGGCCTCACTGTCTATAGAAGCATTACCTGCGTACAGCACATCTATCTCCTTCTCTCTCCTCTCACACACCCCCAATTCGGATCGAAGCCGGCTTTGGGTGCGGGGAGGGCACACATAAAAATGCAATATTTCTTAGGACGGTGCAGGATCGATACTGGACAGAGACGGATAGTGCGTGCGGCTACCAACGCCGTGCGCAAACCCGGCTTCCCTAGCCGGCGGCGGCGGCGGGAGCGGAGTCAAGGTGGGAGAGTGCAGGGCAGGTGGGCGACACCCCCGCCCCAATCCCACGTGGGCCGCGTGCGCGCAACCCGCAAGTGAGTGAAAGTGGCACCTGGAGAAAGCGAAGGCAGAAGGGGGAGGACGTGGGGGGGGGGGGAGACACTGGAGGCGCCAGGTGCCAACTAGCCTGAGCGCCTCCAGCTAAAGCGCAACGCAGGCGAGGAGGTGGTGGCCCCCTAAGGAGATGCCAGAGGAGGAGGAGGAGGAGCAGGCAGGCGGCAGGACGCGTAGGGAAGCATCAAGGCGCTAGAGCGCATTGAGGAGCAGGAGGCGGTGACAGCACGCCCGGCCCCGAAGGGCGCCCGAGACACGTGAGGGGAAGCAGCCGGGGGCCGAGTGGGAGGCAGGCAGGGCTGCGAGGGGAGGGGGGCGGGCGGCGAGGAAGCAAAAGCGGAGCGCCAGCAGCTGCGCCGCGGCCCCTCGCTCGGAAGGCGCAGCAGCCTCGGCTCGCCCTGTGCGCAGCGCGCGCGGCCACCCTAGCCAAGCCGAAGCGCGCCCAGGCCGGCCGGACAGCCCCCCTCTCGCCGCTGCCATGTTCAGCCGGAGCGCGCGGAAGCGCCTCTCCAGCCGATCGGTGAGTCCGCGACGATCGCGTGGTCTGGGAGACCCGGTGTATGGGGGGAGAGGGGTGGGGGGTGGGAATCTGCCGCGGTCTAAGATTATGTCGTGGTCTGGGCGTGGGGAAAGAAACGGGTCCCGGAGGGCGAGCCCACCCTGGCAAGCGAGAGAGAGACCCCCCTCGTGCGCCCTGGCCAGGGCATCGCGCCTCACTGGGCACCTCCTCTCCACCCCTCCACCCTTTGAACAGGTTGGTCCGGGACCCCCGCCCCCCTGTGGCGCCCACCCACTTCCAAAGGCAAAGCCCCCGCCATGGCTAGGTCACAGCACCTTGACTTGCTGCTCCCTTTGTCCAAGGCGCGGGGAGAACCGGGTCACTTTCCCACCAGCTGGACCTTTTCAGATGCTAATCATCTGCTTCCACCATCCAGCGCTCCTCTTCCGTGGAGGGAGATGCCGTTTCCCGATGGAGCGATTTATTAAATTTGTCTTTAGATAATTAAAAAAAAAATGTTTGCAAACAGATCTACTCCTCATTTTATCAATGGGCGAGCAATCAGCTGGTGCGTCTTTAACAAGGTTGGGTCTGTCCCCCCCCCCCCCGCCATTCTTGCCAGGGAGGTGGGAGAGGGAGACACAGAGCAAATTGTTTGTATTCATGGGGTTCCTTCTTTTTCTTCAATGAAGTTGACCGCCTTGGGTGAGCTGGAACGAGAGCGGCCTTGCAACAACTGCGGTGACCAGTGTCCGGGCTTTGCGCTTCATAAATGGAGGTAAGGAGACGTTTCACACACACACACACACACTCATACTCAAACACAGTCCCCAAGGAGTTGTGAAAACAATGAGAGGCAGAGTGCAAGCTCGCTGGAAAGCCTTACG
Source organism: Podarcis tiliguerta (assembly GCF_965153285.1). NCBI lineage: Eukaryota > Metazoa > Chordata > Lepidosauria > Squamata > Lacertidae > Podarcis > Podarcis tiliguerta. The sequence continues at coordinate 24,896,457 of NC_139535.1, read as the reverse complement.
CCCTGTGTGTGTTTATGTGCTTTAAATGTGATCTCTGGGCGTATAATAAAACTTGGTGGTTGGTGTTGTTGGATTCCTCCCTGTCATATTGGTGTGTTGTTCTGTTGGGTTTGTTCAAGACTTCTTTCCGGCTTGTGATCATCCTTTCCCGCAATCGTTCTCTGTGGCATTATCTGCCCCAGGTCTCACACAAAGTTCCATAATTATTACTCCTGCTTCAGTTTTGACAAACAACATTGGGTGGCTTTTCTCTGCGTGCTTCATTTGTGAGCAGGACCTGCCCTTTGTTTGTAGGTTTTGATGTACTGACAGATGCATTTGATTTTAAGAAAAGCAACAACTCCGAAATCCACAGTCGGGCTGTGCTAACCAAAATGTCACTAAAGAGTGTGCAGTCTTTTGAATTTTCCAGAAATCGTCTTCAAGCTAGATGCTCTACAAAGCAGAAGTTGAGAATTGGTTGGGGGGAGGTTGTTACAGAAAAACTGGTAGGCTGTTGAAGCCTTGAGGTCTATATTTTGTCGCAGTCTGAAGATGGTTACCTGACTTAACCATAAACAAAAAATTTCCTTGCATTAGTGATGTATTGTCTTCCTAGCGATAGTGTGGTGTAGTGGTTAGGGTGCTGTATTTAGGACTTGGGAGACTAGGGTTCAACTCTCCACTCAGCCATGAAATTCACTGACCTTGGAGATCAGTCCCTATCTCTCAGCCTCACCTACCTCACAGGGTTGTTGTGAGAACAATATGGAGAGCGGGGAGAGCCAGGGATGCTACCTTGAGCTCCTTGGAGGAGAGGAGGGATAGACAAGCAAAATTAGCCAGTAAAAATAAAATGAGTGCTGAAGAGGGCACTGGAACTGTAAACCAAGAAATTCTTTAATAAAAATACATTTAAAAAGAAAGAAAGAAAGAAAGAAAGAAAGAAAGAGAAAGAGTTCACACAGATGCAAGCTGTCTCTACGTATGTAGAAGTAAAATTCGCCCCCCTGCCTCTCCCCCTTCCATTCTGCATCATAGTTGTGGTGCCCCTTGTGGCACCCCCAAGGCTCTGTGCCCAGTGTGACTGAACTGGTTGTTGTTGTTTAGTCGTTTAGTCATGTCCGACTCTTCGTGACCCCATGGACCAGAGCACGCCAGGCACTCCTGTCTTCCACTGCCTCCCGCAGTTTGGTCAAACTCATGCTGGTAGCTTTGACAACACTGTCCAACCATCTTGTCCTCTGTCGTCCCCTTCTCCTTGTGCCCTCCATCTTTCCCAACATCAGGGTCTTTTCCAGGGAGTCTTCTCTTCTCATGAGGTGGCCAAAGTATTGGAGCTCAGCTTCAGGATCTGTCCTTCCAGTGAGCACTCAGGGCTGATTTCCTTCAGAATGGAGAGGTTTGATCTTCTTGCAGTCCATGGGACTCTCAAGAGTCTCCTCCAGCACCATCATTCAAAAGCATCAATTCACACTCCCCTAAATCTGCTTCTGGGAGGAGGGTACACTTGTTGATTTGGACAGCTCAGTTATTGTGTACAGAGGCTGGACACCTGCTGAATACAACGTGTGAACCCCTCTGTGGCCACTTGAGAGGAAAGTGAACTCCTAAAACCGCTGTGGCTACAGTTGCCAGGTGAGCTTTCTTTTCTCTTCATCTGCTGGGAAAAGCAGTGGTCCTCTCAAAGCACAAGTGCAGTTCTGGACTCTGCTACAGACTTTCCGGATCCGCTGAGAGTGCTTCACTGTTGCGCTGTTCAAATGTGCTTGCTTTACTGTATTTTTAAATAACATGGATGCTTATTTTAATATTTCAATGAAATGGTTTGACTGGACATTTTTATTTACATGCTTTTACATTGTTTTGCACTTGGTTTTTATACTTGTAAACTTTGGCAATCAAGCACCATATAAATTCACAAAGGTCAATAAGAATACACCAGCCTTCCCCAAGCTGGTGACCCTGCCTGCCTGAGATGTGTTTGAACTAGATAAATTAATAGTCAGGACTGATGAGAGATGAAGTCCAACATCTGGAGAGAACCATGATGGCCAGTGGCGTAGCGTGGGGGGTGCAGGGGGGCCGGCTGCACCGGGCGCAACATCTGGGGGGCGGCGCGCTCGCACTCGCAGCTCTCTGCCCCTACCTGGCTCACTCACTCTCTCTCACTGCAGTGCTGGCTGTGCGAATCCAATCCGAGCCGCCGGGTCGCCGCCCACTGTGGAGGGGAGGGTGCCAGGCGTGCGGTGCGGTGCGGTGCGGAGAGAGAGCGAGGGACTATCTGGGGGAGGGACAGTGCAGCGGGGGGGGGGGGCGCAAATTACTTGCCTTGCCCCGGGTGCTGACAACCCACGCTACGCCACTGATGATGGCTACCTCGTCATATACCTTAAGGATTCTGACCACGGTTGCCTTTTCCTTAACTGTGACCCAGAACTGTAAGATGGCAACAACAGCTTTTGTCACAGGGAACCAGGCAGAGGGCCTTCTCGGTAGTGGCACCCGCCCTGTGGAACGCCCTCCCACCAGATGTCAAAGAGAAAAACAACTACCAGACTTTTAGAAGACATCTGAAGGCAGCCCTGTTTAGGGAGGCTTTTAATGTTTGACGCACTATTGTATTTTAATATTTTGTTGGAAGCCGCCCAGAGTGGGCTGGGCTATAAATAATAAATTATTATTATTATTATTATTATTATTATTATTATTATTATTCCTACCCAGATGCATAGTGTGTGTGTGGGGGGGGAGAGGCCTAACAGGGCAATTGCCTGGGGTACAAAAAAATTTAGGGACTCAAATATTTGAAAGGACCACAATTGCCATCTGGTCCAACCCCCTGTAATGCCGTAATCTTTTGCCCAACGTGGGGCTTGAGCCCACAACTTTTAGATTTAGAGTCTCATGCTCTACTGACTTGGGCTATAGAGCCAGGAACCATTGGATGGTTTTAATTTAGTTTATTGTATGATGTTGCATAAGCAAGTATATTATTGAAAACCATAAGGCATCGTGCAATTATCCGCAAGCTGATTTATTACTACTGTTTTCTTTGAGAGGTGGTCATACACTCTACATTTATAAAACCCATTTTGAAAAACAGTACTGTACATAAACATTTCACATGATGAGCCATTGGTTTTGTGTGGCACCTTTGTGTGGTGAGCCATCAGAACCAGAGCTTGGGACATCTTATCAGTGAAGTATTTTCAACTCCCCACCCCACTGGGCCCTTTTGGACACGAAGGCTTCTTGCATGAATAACTTCTTCCTGACTCTGCTTCGGTCCTTTAACTCTGACTCACCTCTGACAGCTGCCTGCAGCTCAGCCCTCGCATCTTTTTGCAAGATCTGCATGTTTCTGTGCAAGAACGTCTTGCAATCGCCTTACCGTAGGGTGAGAAACTCCTGCAACCCCATGGTACAGCCTGTCTCATTAAATGATTCACCGTGGGTTGAGTGGGTGCATTTGCAGTTTGCTGTAACAGGACATTTTCTACTGCTGGCTGCAAGCCCTGCTTAGATGGAGGAGCCATTATAGTTCGAAAGCACGTCAGAATACAAGTACAGTGGTACCTAGGGTTACAGACGCTTCAGGTTACAGACGCTTCGGGTTACAGACTCCACTAACCCAGAAATAGTACCTCGGATTAAGAACTTTGCTTCAGGATGAGAACAGAAATCGCGTGGCGACGTTAGCTAAAGTGGTGCTTCAGGTTAAGAACAGTTTCAGGTTAAGAACGGACCTCCAGAACGAATTAAGTTCTTAACCTGAGGTACCACTGTAGATAAATAGGTACCGCTCTGGTGGGAAGGTAAATGGCATTTCTGTGCACTGCTCTGGTTCGCCAGAAGCGACTTAGTCATGCTGGCCACATGACCCGGAAACTGTCTGCGGACAAACGTCAGCTTCCTCGACCAGTAAAGCAAGATGAGCGCCGCAACCCCAGAGTCTTCTGCTACTGGACTTAACTGTTGGGCGTCCTTTACCTTTACCTTAGTCATGATCACAGGAATTGCACCCTCGCAGGATGGATTCAGGCAGCCGTGCTTTCCGTCAGGCATAATTATGGAGATATATTCCAAATGTTAGAGGTGAAGTGGAATTAGGAGCAAAACTTGACAGCTGTTCCCCATACTGTGGACTAGTTCCAAAGTCTTGCTTGCCCATACAGTCATACTTCTTGTTACGTTCGGTTCAGGTTACGTCTTTTCAGGTTGCATCCTGCGGTGACCCTAAAGTACTGGAAAGGGTTACTTCCGGGTTTCGCCGCTCGTGCATGCGCAGACGCTCAAAATGACGTCACACGCATGCACAGAAGCGGCGAATCATGACGCACGCACACGCGGGTTGCATTCTGTTCATGTTGTGAACGGGGCTCCGGAACGGATCCCGTTCGAAACCAGAGGTACCACTGTATATGATAGTCATGGAGTCCAGTTGTGCATGTTGGACCCTTTCAGACAACTTCGACCTACTCCATTCCTGCTGATTGTCACTGAAGGTGCTTGATGCTCTTACAGTGGAAGTTTTTAAGCAAATGTCGGATGGCCATCTGCCAGGAATTCTTCAGCTGTGATTCCTGCTTTGCAGGGGATGGACTAGATGACAGGGGTCTGTTCCAGCTCTACAATTCTATGGCTCTAGGATTGCTGTGTGCCACGCATAACAATCTGTATGTATCTCCGACACAAGATACAGGGTAAAGTAATCCACACTCAGCCATAAAGCTCACTGGGAGACCAGGTTTCAAATCCCCACTCAGCCATGAACTGCGGGAGATCAGGGTTCAAACCACCCACTCTCCAGGTAACCTTGGAGGCCAGCCACTGCCTCTCCCAGCCTAATCTTGTGGGGGGCTAAATGAGGAAGGGGACCTTCCAAGATGCCCTTTCTTTAACTATATTAATGAACCAACCCAATGCCTTGTTATACCAAGCGCCATCACCCAACTGAGCTTCATCTCTTTCATCCAAGATGACCAAGAGCCACATCTTACATATGTACCTTAAGCATATACACAAACTCAATGAGAGGCATGAGCTTGCTTTTGCCAGGCAATCTCATTTACCACTGTACCTCGGGTTACAGACGCATCAGGTTACATATGCTTCAGGTTACTGACTCCGCTAACCCAGAAATAGTGCTTCAGGTTAAGAACTTTGCTTCAGGATGAGAACAGAAATCGTGCTCTGGCGGCGCGGCGGCAGCAGGAGGCCCCATTAGCTAAAGTGGTGCTTCAGGTTAAGAACAGACCTCCGGTATGAATTAAGTACTTAACCCGAGGTACCACTGTCATACCTATTGTTACGTTTGGTTCAGGTTATGCCTGAAAGATGTTAATTGATTAAGTAAATTTTATGAGAAATTTGTTTTGGAAAACTGTTACAATGATATACATTGAAATTCAGCCAGGGGGATTCGAGGAAGTCACTTAACAATGTTATTAAGAGTGGAATAATTACAGTTAGGATTTATGTTTGTTTGTTTATAAATTTTGGAAAATCAATAAATTTTTTGAAAAAAAAGTTTTTCCCGTGACCCTCTCCTAAGGAGGAAGAGGCAGAACATCATCTCCTATACAGTGGTACCTCAGGTTACATACACTTCAGGTTACATACGCTTCAGGTTACTGACTCCGCTAACCCAGAAATAGTGCTTCAGGTTAAGAACTTTGCTTCAGGATAAGAACAGAAATCGTGCTCTGGCGGCGCAGCGGCAGCAGGAGGCCCCATTAGCTAAAGTGGTGCTTCAGGTTAAGAACAGTTTCAGGTTAAGAACAGACCTCCGGTATGAATTAAGTATTTAACCAGAGGTACCACTGTATTACACTGGGCTCCAGAGACCTTTGGGACACCCCAAAACCCAGCATCTCTGCAGGGGACACCCCCTTCTCCCCAGTAAAGAGGATGGGGACCTGCTTTTGTGGTCCTGCTGGCTCGCTAGAGCAGATAGGGACACTCTTTGCGGATTCCCTGTTTATTTACTTCTGTCATGGGCACCTGACTGACTGTGAGAACAGAATGCTGGACTAGATGAGCCATTGGCCTGACCCAGCAGGGCTCCTCTTATGTTCTTAGGATGACTAACTCATGGCCTGGAGGCCTGATTGAATGCCCCCAGCAAATTTTCCTAATCAACTAAGGAGGAGAGGCAGACTGCGGGTGGGTGGCCACTCCCAGCATGTGGACTTTAGCGGGTTGGCCAAGGTTGAACGCTGCCTTTGGGCCAAAGAAGGCAGCCTTAGTCAGAATCAAGTTCTTTACTTATTTATTTATTGAGCAATTACACTCTCGTTTACCCTTAGAAATATATGTGCTGAAGGAAATCTGATGTTGGGATTATTTGCCCCCATTGGAGGCTAGTTATTCCAGTGTGAATGGCGTTATACTTTCTGTGCATCTAATCTATAATTTGCCATCTTGCTCACTTACCTTGCCTGAAAAGATTTTTTTGGGGGGAGTTCTTCACAGCCTGTTCTGGTGTTCAGAACAGCCCCGAATAATTTGGCTTTTGTGACTTTGTACACAGAGGAAAAAGCTACAAGCCTGTTTCAGCCACATTAAAATGCTTGATAAAGCTAAAAGAAAACAATAGGTTTCAAGGGAATGTACAGCTTAAGGAAACAAGGCTAGATCAATTAACCACTGGGGTTCTTAAGCTTCTTTCTCGTAATCTTTTAACTGTACAGTTTTTGCTGTTAAATGTAAATTGGACTTGGGGCTTCAAAGATGGGAATTTACAAGATACCTCGGGGAGGCTAGAGTTCTAAGCCTGTGATACATTCAGAAAGCAAATTGTCCCAATTGCTGATGCAAGCGTTGTGCATTTATTATCATTATGTGGAACCTTATGCTTCCTAATTAGCCATGATTTCTTTTTCGCCATGATCTGTGCTGCCGTTTTATTAACCCGGGCAAAAATTGCTGTGGCTAGGAGATCAAAGGGAATGGTTAAAAGTCCTTCGTGAAAGGAGGAGAATGTCTTGACTGACGATTGAAAAATATTCCTGGATCTATCTTTCTCTCTTCCTCCTCTGTAGGACGCATCACTTAAAAAGGGAAAAAGGAAAATGTAATTCCAAATGTTCTCTTCAGAGACACACATTTCATTTTATGTGATTTCATTCCTCTCCCTTTAAGAGCTAATTTGCACCGTACTTCTAGTTCGTTATTTTAATTTACAGGATGTGGCCTGTTTTACAATCTGTCCTTTCCTTAAATTGCTTTCAGAAACATTCTCCTGAAAGTACAGTTTCAATTAGAGCAATTATCCATACAAGTGACCGGGGGGGGGGGGGGGAGAGAAGAGACCATGTTATATTCTAGCCAATTGGCACCAGCAGGAAGTTGCCCCGGAGGCCTATCAGCACCCCCTCGTCAATGGTGGCTCCTCCCTTTTCCCCCACCCCTGCCATCATTGCCCCTTCCTCCTCTGTGTCTGTGCCGGCAACCACCTCTTCTCCCTCCCTGCTGTTTGGTAGGAGATCCCACTGGCCTGCCTATCTTCCAAAAGCTGGCTTTTAATAGGGTGGAGAGGAGGGAAGATGGGAGAGGGGCTGGAGCCACCCATCTCCTGTCATAATACTGATGTTGACAGAAAGAGGGGACATGTTGCGGGCCTTACAAAAGATATAGGGCCCTCTAATTATACATCAGAGCCCAAGACTGAAACATAAAACATACTAAACCCCCAATCTTAAATGGGATTAAATACAAAATACAGTCATACCTTGGAAGTACAGTGTTACCTCGGGTTAAATACTTAATTCGTTCCGGAGGTCTGTTCTTAACCTGAAACAGTTCTTAACCTGAAGCACCACTTTAGCTAATGGGGCCTGCCGTGCCGCCGGAGCATGATTTCTGTTCTCATCCTGAAGCAAAGTTCTTAACCCGAGGTACTATTTCTGGGTTAGCAGAGTCTGTAACCTGAAGCGTATGTAACCTGAAGCCTGTGTAACCCGAGGTACCACTGTATATATATTGGGAAAGCCCCGTCGGACATTCGGCTTGCAAAAATAGTTCGCAAACTGGAACAGTCACTTCCGGGTTTGTGGTGTTCGGGAGCCAAAACGTTTGAGAACTAAGCTGTTCGAAAACCGAGGTACGACTGTATGTATATTGGGAAAGCTTCCATAAAACACTTGGCCTTAAGCTTTGTGGGGTAGAGGGTACCCTTCAATGATATTTTGCTGAGCATAAATGGTATTCTTAAGTGGGCACTTGCTGCTGACTTTGGAGCACAATGGGAAATGACCTCTTATTAAGGTTACCAGACGTCCTCATTTCCCGGGGACAGTCCCCAGATTTACAAATCAGTCCCCATACAAAATCCATTGAAGTTGAAAAGTGTCCCTGGATTCATTGTGGGGAAAATCTGGTAACCTTATTTTAGGTATGTAAGTCCAGACCAAACCATTTCTTTAGCAGTCCCACTCAGAGACATACTCAGGCTCCCTTGTACCCTTGAAGAATTTGGTTTTGATACCCCGCTTTATCACTACCCTAAGGAGTCTCAAAGTGGCTAACATTCTCCTTTCCCTTCCTCCCCGACAACAAACACTCTGTGAGGTGAGTGGGGCTGAGAGACTTCAGAGAAGTGTGATTGGCCCAAGGTCACCCAGCAGCTGCATGTGGAGGAGCAGGGAAGCGAACCCGGTTCACCAGATTACGAGTCCACTGCTCTTAACCACTACACCACACTGGCTCCCTTGGCAAGGAGATGTACTGGTGCCCCAGACTGTCAGAGGAACCAAACTGTAGTGGAGAGGCGTGATTTTGGCGTCCCCTTGGGTGACCTCACTGACCCCTAGGTACACCCCTTGAATATGGGGGTTCAGATAGTTCCATCAGGGAGCCCAAACACTGTGCTAAAAATGGACCATTTCCCAGAACTGTTTTGTTTTGACTCGTAGAAGCTCTCTGGGGTCTCGGGCCAAGTTCTTTCCGAGCTTTGAGACAGTTTTAGGGGAAATGCCAGTTATTGAGTTCCTACTACAGTGGTACCTTGGTTGTCAAACTTAATCTGATCCAGGAATCCGTTTGACTCCTGGAACAGTTTGAAAGCCAAGGCCAGGCTTCCGATTGGCTGCAGGAGCTTCTTGCACTCAACCGGAAGCCGCGGAAGCACCGTCGGATGTTTGGCTTCCAAAAAATGTTCGCAAACCGGAACACTCGCTCCTGGGATTGTGGCGTTCGGGATCCAAAACGTCCGAGTACCAAGGCAACCAAGGTACGACTGTACCTCAATGCAGATGCTCCATTTCTGAGCAATAGGCCCTTCCAATAGCTCTGAACTGCGACACTCACAATGTTTTTGCAAACCTCCAGGCTAACGTTATGCCTCCTATGCCTCTCATGTCCAGGCTATGTGTGGCATTGCTTATGTAGCTGGAATGGCACCAAGCTGGCCCAAGAGCGAAGAACAGAAGCAGGCTGGCGGACCTGCAAAGTTTGCAGAAATACAAATATATAAATAAATATAGGGAGTGAGACTTTAAATGGAGGGGGGAGCCTCAGAAAGCATTTAATGAGGACTGAGCATGCTCAGTAGCCATGGAACGCTGGGGCAACAAAAATGGGCTTGGAGAGAGGATTGAGCATAGCAGCTGGAATCGTAAACTTGTAATGCTTCTCACTGCAACATTCTGTTGCAGTTCCTTCTTGTTTGGACTGGTTAGTGGTCATTGTTGGTGTTGCTGAAGCTCCTGTTAGATTTGTTGTTGTTGTTGGGCATGCTGAATCCATAATTTGAAAAGAAAAGAAAGATGACTTGGAATTGCCCCTAATTTCTCTGAGCTTGTTCTGAATCTCTGGAGATGTTCCTTTAGTGTGTTTGTACATGTCAGAATATCTGAATACCTGTCCGCGCCACAGTAGTTGACTTGCGATGCTTAGATTTCATAGCTAACCAAAGTGCTTTCTTATTTTAAATACCTGAGAATTTTCCACACAGAAAATCATCTGCAAACCAGCTGAGATCCAAACGGTGTTGAAATATTCATCTGCGTATGTTGTGGAAAGTCCCAGGGATGTCCTTCTCTCTCTCTCTCCCCCCCCCCCCTTTTAAACAGATGAGTAGAAGTAGCTGTGGTGGCACTTGGAGAAGGTGGCATTGTGTGCGCAAGTGAAATCCTGCTAACTCCTAGGGAGTCAGGTTGCTGTTTTCTAATCAGATCTGCTTTGCCTTAATCTGCCTTCCATTCAGCTTGTTAACAAGCTTTGGGCCTTGAATAAAGCTGTCATTGGAGCTGGGTGGCTGAATGGCTATTAGGAGTGCCTTTTGCATAATGCTCTCCTCTCTCCACAAAAAAAAAGGCCCAGGGAAAAAAGCGGTGGTCTGCTGAGAGAATAGGGCAGGGAATTTACAGCCTGTCCCTAATGCAATTAGGATGAATATCTAAACCTTTAAGGGCAACAAATGGTTACTAGCTAGAGATGAATGAGGCAAGCTGCATTTGCCATCCTGAGGCCTTTTGAGGATGATAATAAATGGCCTATTCAGATGGACATGATTTGAAGTTAAATGCGCCACTGCCTTTTGTTGCAGGCTGTAAAATATTCTGGTTGGGGCCTGGTATTTTCTGATCAATGTGTGTGCAGGCACCTCATGGATCTTTATTGCATTCTTGTGTGGGAGGAGGGTGCTGCCTCTAAAACTCTCCCGACTGAAAATGTTGTTGCCATAGTTATGTTTCCTTTTTTGCAGTAGCTTAAAATATCAGGGTGAGAGTGCGGAAGACTCTTGACTGGCACGTGTAACAATCACATTAGAGCTCCGCTTTCCTGAGTCCTTGCACACTTGGCGGAGGGAGCGCTGGGATCTGCCTCTCACTGCCATCCCATCATCTTGGACTGTCAAGAATTCACCACACCAGGTGCCTCCTGTCGTGTCATGCAACTTTCCCCTTGTCTTCTCAGGTCCAATCCAGCATGCTTAGTTGGTTAGGCTGCAATCCAAACTCTATTTACATAGAAGTAACCCTCATTGAATTAAATGAGACTTGCTTCTGAATAGACATGGTTAGGATTGCAGCCATAGTTACTAAATTGTTGTTGTTGTTGTTATATTCAGTGCTTTTTTCTTGGGGGACGCAGGGGTACGCATACCCCTAAACATTTTGTGAATCTAAGTTTGGACTCATTGAGGGGCAGTATTTCAATATGAGTAGAAAAATGAGAGTACCTCTAAACATTATTTAAGGGAAAAAGCACTGATTACATTTATACCCCGCCCATCTGGCTGGGTTTTCCCAGCCACTCCGGACAGCTCCCAGCAGGATATAAAAACATAAAATGTCAAATGTTACAATCAGAATATCAATGGATTTAAGTTACCTAAATCAAAAATCGGATATTGCTGTGTAGCACTTAAGAAAGCTAACTTTCTTTTGACCAGGGGTCAGGAAACTTTTCAGGGGGCCGGTCCACTGCCCCTCAGACCTTGTGGGGGGCCGGACTATATTTTGAAGGGGGGAAAATGAACGAATTCCTATGCCACACAAGTAACCCAGAGATGCATTTTAAATAAAAACACACATTCTATTCATGTAAAAACACGCTGATTCCCAGACCATCCGTGGGCCAGATTTAGAAGATATGGATGGTGGAGGTTGTAGCGTAGCAACATCTTGTGGGTTCAAGGTCCCCCAGCCCAGCCATAGGCATTTGGTTGGCCATTGCGTGCTGGGATTAGATTGGTCTGATACAGCAAGGCTCTTCTTAGCATTTTCAAACCTCAACATCCAGGATTGCAAGGACACCATTTTGAATTCATGCAGAAATCCTCATTTTAATTAGCCGACTTATTCAGTCTTCCCGAGCGCTGCACGAACAGACCGTTCAGTTATTATTCTGCCCATTGTGATCTACCGGTGTGGCCATTTCTGGCACACTATTCTGTGACCTGTCTGGCAGTGGCATGGCTCGTATCTGCGTGAGAGCATTGTTTGTGGTGGTTATTACTCTTTCTGCCACCGTGGCTCTAGAAGGCCACTCGCTGCGTTGCTCTCACCAAGATTTATGTGTGGTCCAGGCCCTACAAAGGAGCTGGGGTCTTAGATGCTCCCGTTCTTAGACATTCAATTAATAACTGAAGCATTTAAGTGCTAATTCTTCTTTGCAGAAATTCAGGAATATTCCGACTCCCAGCTAACTGGGTTTATTTTTGGTCTTTGCTTTGACTACTGGCACAGATTTTCAAAGGGCAAAAAGAGAGGGGGGTTAAAAGTGTCTGTTCACAGTAGCAATGGAATGAATAACAGTGAATGATGAAGCAATTGTTTCTTGTGGAAGAAAACACACACACACACCCAAAATTGCCTGAATTATTGCTCCCATATGCGTCAAGTATTTTTGTAATTTTTCACACCCACATTTGCACTTCGTTCCTCTCATGAGTAACATGCTTTGGAACAGTCTGCTCAGCTTTGCTGGATTTGATTTATAAAGCAGCTTTTAATCTTAAGAGGAGGCCCCTGGATGTTGGCTAATGCAATGCACTTCTGTTTCGAGCCCTTAACCTCTGCTGCTGAAATAGGGGGAAGCATATTGAGGCTATGGTCCAAATGGATAGTTGCAACTCAGTCAGGGCCGGCCCAAGATATTTTGACACCTGAGGCAAACCATGAATTGGCACCCTGCTCCCTGCCAGGGAAGAAGGGGTGAGTAAGGATCCAAAAGTGTGTGGGAGGGTTAAGAGTGATATCGTGATCTGCTGTCCCTGTGGATTTTGCTGCCTGAGGCAGTCACCTCACCTTGCCTCATGGGTGGGCCGGCCTGAGCTCAGTGCAGTTTGTTGTGAACTGGGATGTTGGGGTGTGGTATCTAATATTAGGACAGAACTATACCTGATCTCCTTCCAACCTAGCAGTTCAAAATCACATCATGTGCAAGTAGATAAATAGGGACAGCTCCAGTGGGAAGGTAAACAGCGTTTCCGTGTGCTGCTCTGGTTCGCCAGAAGCGGCTTAGTCATGCTGGCCACATGACCTGGAAGCTGTACGCCGGCTCCCTTGGCCCATAGAGCAAGATGAGTGCCGCAACCCCAGAGTCAGTCACGACTGGACCTAATGGTCAGAGGTCCCTTTACCTTATACCTGATATTCAGTGAAATGCAGCTTTCCCTGGTACATTCGTAAAGTAACAATAAAAATCAGCCACAGGCACTTCAGTCTATAGTTCCTTGCTTCACTTTCCTAAGCAAATTTTTTGTTAAATGAGAAAGCTTTGCTGAATTATTATTATTATCCAGTCACTTTACACAAGAGTTGAAAAGCAGCTTACAAATAATGCTAAAATTCAGAGTGCAAAATCATTCAAAGCAAAGTGCAGTATGATACAATACCCAAGCCTTAAATGCTACTGCATTCCCTAACATGGGTCTCACCACCACAGACAGCCAAAGCAGAAGGAGGGAGGGATATACTTCCAACTGCTGGAAAGAAAAACATTCAAATAAATGCCTGAGAGAGAAGAAATGTCTTTGCCCATCAATGCAAAACCAAAGAAAACTGATCCCTGGAATAAAACCATGTTGAATACTTCCTGTGTAAGAAGGGAGGTTCACCTGCTGTTGCTGTCCAGTAGAGGTCTTCTTCAACAGTGTGACCAATATCTCTTTGAAATGGACTCTGCAAGGAGGTGGCAAAGCCTGATTTGCACTCCATTGAGTTACATCCCCTCCCTAGAGTTTCCCAGTACTGGGCAATTCTTAAAGGCACAGAGATTGGTTACGGAGGAGGCCTGTCTCGGTTGCTTGGTTTCTATAGCCTTTATTTTTTTAAAAAAAGTGGTGGGCAACTTTCTTTTTTATGTATAGCATTTTTTCCACCAAGGGCTCAGAGACTGGTTTATTTTATTTTATTATTTATTAAAGTGTTGTGTGTGTGTGCGTGTGAGGGAGAGAGAAAGAGACAAAGGAGCAGGTGTAGCGTACACTTTTTGTGCTTGGCAAATACAAGGCGACTCTGTCTAAAATATTTGACTTCTTACAAGTTACTCTGGATTACATTTCAAGGGTTTAAAGGGGCTTTGAAAAGCTGCCTGATTGAATTACTTTTCAGATCAATTGTGCAAATCCACAGCTGGTGTAACGGGCGCTGGAGCCGAGAATATGACGTTGACAGCCGCCAGTAAACATTTGGTGCCTTGGGCTTCACCTGGTACTTAAATTAGGGAATAGGATTCTTTGTCTGTATTGGATGTCAAAGGGGTGTTCTGTCGTTTACACATGCTCTGTATATTGGGATGTGGTTTAACAAAAAAATAAACGTTGTTTTGGGGGACCGGCAGCTTACACTGTGTGTATTAACACGTTGATTGGCATGCAATGACCACCCCAAATCTGATCAGTTCTGATGTCATCTATCCCTTCCCTGCTAGACTAAACAAAATGTCGCCCCCCCCCCCATTTCATACTTGAGGAAATGGGCCAGTTTCCTACTGTCTATGATCAAACTGATAACAGTGACAAGTTGTCTGAACTTGCATGCACCCTGTTTTATAATGTAAATGAACATTTGCCATTCCTGCTCTGGCCTCGGCAACAGAGATGTCCCATCATTTATTTTAAGGAGATCTGTCAGGAATATGGGTTTGCTGGAGGACAGTAGAGCCTGCTGTTGCATCTCTGCACAGTTAACTTTAGACATTTCACTTCCTTATTGACGCCCACGACTGTTTTTCCACTAATAGAGGAGATGCAGTGATGGTTCCACAACCCACCAAGAGGAAAGTAGGAGAGGGCCGGACAAGGAATTTGTGGGAGAGAAGAAGCCATTGTTTCTTTAGGAAAAAGAACCAGGCTGACTAGAAGTAGAAGAACGTCAGCTGACCTGAGAGCCAGGCTCCTGCAGACCAGGAATAAACAAGCTAGGAATAAACACTGACTATTTCCGCTAATTCAGAAATAGTGCTTCAGGTTAAGAACTTTGCTTCAGGATGAGAACAGAAATCGTGCTCTGGCGGCGCAGAGGCAGCAGCAGGCCCCATTAGCTAAAGTGATGCTTCAGGTTAAGAACAGTTTCAGGTTAAGTACAGACCTCCGGAATGAATTAAGTTCTTAACCCGAGGTACCACTGTATTTCCATTAAAATTCTGTCTCAAAAATGCTTGCCATTCCCTTTGTCACTGATGGAGAACAATTGACATTTGGCTTTAAAAGGGAATATATTAATCAGTTTGAATCAATAAAATTTGCTAAAACAAAATGAGGAAAGTAGCATGCTTATTTTCACCCCATGTTTTTTTTTTTTTTTTTTTTTTGGTGTGTGCGTGTGCATATACCAATACTATATATTCATATTCACTGCCTATTACAATGGGGTCTTGAATCCTTCCTGAATATTCAGCATTGTTTAGATCTTGGTAAACCGCCCAGGGCTTCCTGAATTAGCAGAACATAAAATCCAGCAAATCTAATCCAAGGAGGATCCACAGACTAGAGAAAGGAACAATGAGCACTGCCAATGATGATAGAGCCATATTGTTACTCACAGTCTCTGAACATCCTTTTTAAATACCAGCAAGGAAACCTATTAGGAGTAGCAGGAACAGGAAGATCGAGTGACTTCCTGTTCCATCCTGCCCTCAGCATATGGGAGCCAGGTTATCCGAAGGCGTCTGTAATTTGCTGCGGAAGGACATGAAATGGCATTTCAGGCTGACAAGGATCTGCTGCAGCCTCCGAATGCCAGGCTCTGTCACTCGCTGTTCAGCTTCTGAGCTAAAGTGGCATTTTCACTCTGCACAGGGAAAGTACATATACATATGTGCTTGTTCTTAGGATGAATCTCTTCCCATTGACCCAGTTATCTGTGCCTATAATAATAGTCTTCACAGGACTAAACTCTAGATCTGATGATGGTTTCCTGGAGGCATAAATGGAGGAAGGGATAGCAATACAGGAAAGTGGTTGGAACTGCTGGCCTGTGGCCCTGATTAGTCCCTCCAGGCCACCGTAGGGTGAACCACACACACCTTTCCTTCAAAGAGCACTCCTGGTTCTTCATCTGCAGCCATGGCTTGAAGTTTCAGTCAGCTGATGTCGTATGACATCAGGTGATGGACAGGTGGGTGGCCCTATAGAGGGTTGTCCGCTTTTGGGTCAAGCCCTCCATCAGGAAGTCATTCCCCATCCCTGCTAATGGAAGTCATTACATCTTACCCTTCTCCCACCTGCTTGCCCCATGCCTTAACTCACTAAGGGGTAGTCAACCTGGTGCTCTCTAGATGTTGGTGGTCCAACTCGCAGCATTGATGGTCCAACTCCCAGTGACCATGCTGGCTGAGGCTGTGAGGAGTTGTATTCCAATAACAACTGGAGGGCAGCCATTTACCTTCTCCTTCCCCCCACCCCCACCCCACTAAAAATGCACGGGGCTTATGTTGCGAAATATTCACTCCCTCATTTGTTCATAATTTTATTTGTATGCCGGTTTTCCAGAAGAGAATCGTGATCAAAGCGGCTTACGACAAAGAAAACAGGGCCACATCTCAAACTCAAAAATTTCATAATAACAGGATAAAACATCATAATAGCAAATATAACATTATAACAATAGACATTTCTGTAGACACTGCAAGGTTACATCAAAAACATTGCACCTCCTGGCAATAGCAAAAATAACAAGGGAGCAATAACAAAAATAACAAGGGAGCTTGACGTTGTCACCTTGGACCTAGATACACCTCTCCTCTGCTCACAATCCCTCTTCTGCAACAACTCATTATAAGAGGCAGTAAGCTGGGTAGCTGCAAACTTCCTTCTCATGATGTTGTTCTCTCCTGAAGTTGTAAGGTAAAGGTAAAGGGACCCCTGACCATTAGGTCCAGTTGTGACCGACTCTGGGGTTGCAGCGCTCATCTTGCTTTATTGGCCGAGGGAGCCGGCATACAATTTCCGGGTCATGTGGCCAATATGACCAAGCCGCTTCTGGCGAACCAGAGCAGCGCATGGAAACACTGTTTACCTTCCCACTGGAGCGGTATCTATTTATCTACTTGCACTTTGACATGCTTTCGAACTGCTAGGTTGGCAGGAGCGGGGACCGAACAACAGGAGCTCACCCCGTAGCGGGCATTCAAACAGCCGACCTTCTGATCGGCAAGTACTAGGCTCTGTGGTTTAACCCTCAGTGCCACCCGCGTCCCCTGAAGTTCTAGCCTGTCAATAAATAACTTAGTAGACCTGACCCAAAATCTCTCAGAAGAGCCTTACCCCCACTAATAAAAGAAGGCCGCTTTGCAAAATAAGAAAAAAAAAATACCTTCCACTATTTTTCTCATGAGGAGGCCCCGATTATTTCCTCCCCAACAGTGCCCTGGCATGACACTGGAACTGGGGCTCAATGGAGAATGCACCATGGCATCTAACTTGCCAACGCAGTTGCCTATGCTGCTGCCTCTTGCAACAACAGAAAAGAAGGAGGCTCTGCTATTCTTTCAGTAGAGTAGGGTCGGGGGTTTGAGCCCCACATTGGGCAAAAAATATTCCTTTATCGTCCTTTATCGTCCTTTATCAACTGTACGATTCTACAACTCTGTACGATTCTTTGAATAGGAACATAGCAAACTGCCTTCTACCGAGTGACCTACTTGAGGCACCAGAAAGCCAACCTGTGTTCAGAGCAGGTGCTCTGTCTTCACATCTGCCCTGCCCCTGAAAAAATGTTAGAGATTTTCCCTTCCCGTTGGAGAAATTTGTTGAGATGGTCTCCCAATTTCTCTGTCCACAAAGAGGAGGGGGGGGGATTTTGAGAGACCCTTCTCACACAGCTCTGCTCAGTTCAGCCAAGTGTCATGTGAAGGCTGCTTCTGAGGCCATAAATGAGCTACAGGGAAGAGGCACTTTCAGGCCCAAACAATAACAGCGTGTCTTGTATAGTATATTTGTTCTGCTCAATACAAAATTCCAGGGGTCTGCCAGAATGATATGTGGAAAGTCACAATAGGCTCACACAGAAATCTGTGTTGATTAGTTTGTTATGTCAGGGCCCAGGTCACTTGACTTGAGTATGCAATTTCTGAAGACTTTACTGTGGGGACTGAAATGCAAGTTCTGGTCTGGAGTCACTACACCACCCTAAGATGCGGTCCTCCAGATGTTTTTGGAGCACATCTCCCTTCACCCTTGACCATTGGCCTTGTTGGCTGGAGCTGATAGGGTCTGAAGACTCGCAGCACATGGAGTGCCACAGGTTAATCACCCCTCCTCTAAACCCTCCACATTCCCCTTCTGTAAAATGGAAACAATACTGTTCCCCTTTCAAAGCTTAGGGTGCCACTAACCACAAATTGGGAGATCTGTGAATGCAATATTAAACAATTTAATAGAATCTGTGGGTTGGGCCAGCAATGCAGTGCTAGTGGGAGGGAGGCTAATTCCCCCCCCCCCACACACACCATTTTTCCTTCTTAAACTCTCCCAAAGTTGCTATTTGATCCACAGGAAGAATTGTGAAGATAACTGATGCTAATAGGGGAAACAGCAATTTTGATCAAGGTTAAACTCCCTTCTCCATCACCATGGTCCTGCTTCAAATCAGAGACTCCTGCAGTTGCTATTCAACTTTTTAAAGACGTAGGAAAACCTATAGCTATAGTGGAACGTGAAACTCTTAATCTGAGGGTTGTAGGTTTGAGCCCCATGTTGGGCTAAAAGATTCCATTGCAGGGGGTCAGACTAGATGCCCCTTATGGTTCCCTCCAGCTCTACAGTTCTATGATTCTATATGGATTTTCCACATTTGCACACCCAATTTACCCCAAAAGAGAAAGGCGTCTGAAATACCCTTTGTGTTGGTGCAGTGCCTAGCAGGCCCCCTAGGTGGCGTTAGAACAATAATGAATAGCTGCCACTGTCTTATCTGGTGGTCTTCAAGGAGCGGTGTAAAGACATAAATACTTCAGTGTTTTATTTTTCACATAGAGCTTGTTTTTGTTCATCCCAATCTTAAACATGTTCCATGAGGCGACAGTCGCAGCGAGTCCAACGGGGCCGGAACTGTTTGCCAAGAAGCATGAGCAGGGATCGCAGCCTCGCAGGAACAGTGGTCAGTGACATCTGCAGATCTGCTGCTTGACATTTTATGGGTCTATGAAAAACCTTTTGGAATATTGAAAACAGAGACGATCTCGCCTGCTGGCTGGCCTTTTAAGAAAAAGAGAAGACAAAGTATTAAGGATAGGGAGTGAGGTAAATGGAGAAGGAAAGATGTTTCAAGTGAGAACATCTAGGAGATGTTCCAGATGTTCTTGGACTCAGACTTCCACCAGCCCTGAGCTGTGGAGGCCGGTTCATCAGGGTGAATGGAGCACTTCTCCACCTATCCCAATCTGTCCTCATCCAGGCCTCACCTGCTTGCCTTCCTGCAGCCAATCAGGGTCTGGCTCTATTTGTCATTGGCTCCGGCTTCACCTATTGGGGGTCTTCCTGTGTTCCACACTTCCAGTCCCTCTGAGCACCAGGCACCACTGGATGCCTGGGATTCTTTGCTAAGCTTTGCCAGCAAAGGGGGGAAAAACCTGCAGATCCCCAGTCTCCTTCCTTCTCGACTCTGAGATGTTCTTTATTTCTGGCTACACTGGCATTGTGCAGTAGTGATGTGTGGCTGTGTGTGTGTGTGTGCGAGGACACACCATGAGCGTACATCTCTTGTTTTCTGTCCACTGTGGGTTTCCCATACCACCAGTAAACTCTGCAGCCGAATGATCGGACGGATAATGTTTTCCTGTTAGGAAAACAAAAGAGAAACATGGAGCTTAAGCGGGAGTCTGGGAGGTGGGCAAGAGGAGGAAGGGAGAAGCAAGGCTGGCAGAACAGAAGCTGGGGAGAAAGGGCGATAGGTCATATCTGCCTTGCATGCAGGTTCAGCCCCCAACATGATCTCCTAGTGAAGCTGGCAGAGACTTCCTGCCCGAAAGCTTAGTACAGAGCTAGATGGATCAATGATCTGACTTGGTGCAAAGTAACTTCCTATGCTTTCAGTGCCTTTGAGTTCTTAAGCAAACAGGGAATTCAGAGAGGAATATGCGCATGAGCGCACACAAACACACCATTGCAAGTAACAATTAGTATAAAACACTGTGAAAGTCAGCATGATTAGGTTGTTATAGCACTGGTCTGGGAGCTGGGAGACCAGGGTTCAAATATAGCCCTGAAGCTCGCTGGGTGACCTTGGGCCTCTCAGCCTAACCTACCTCACAGGGTTGGTGTGCGGATTAAATGGGGGGAGAACCACGTAAGCCCCCTTGAGCTCCTTGGAGAAAAAGGTGGGGTGTAAATGCAATTAATCATTATTCTAATACAGTGGTACCTCGGGTTACAGACGCTTCAGGTTACAGACTCTGCAAACCCAGAAAGAGTACCTTGGGTTAAGAACTTTGCTTCAGGATGAGAACGGAAATCGTGCTTTGGCGGTGATGCGGCAGCAGGAGGCCCCATTAGCAAAAGTGGTACCTCAGGTTAAGAACAGTTTCAGGTTAAGAACGGACCTCCGGAATGAATTAAGTTCTTAACCCGAGGTACCGCTGTATTTGATGCTGCTGGAAAAATACATTAGCAGCTAATTCTGGAGAGGGGGCATCTCCGATTGCTACACCAGCCCTTGGTCAGCAAAGGCAAGATATGCCATCTCCAGTAGGAGAGACAGGCCACCCTGGCCTGGCTTTTCCTACACATCACTTCCATGACATGCAACTACTGCATAAGCTTCGGAAGGGCTTAAAAGGCCACGTTCTTTCCTAACATCCCTCCCTCCAACACACACACACCAGCTGGTAAGCAAAAGTGGGGCTGTGTAGTCACAGCTGCAAGCAATTAACTCAAGCAAAGATCTCTCCCCACCCCACTCCTGCTTTCTTCCCGTTTCTTGACACCAAGCCTCTGTGACTTATGAAAGACTGCCTAGCAACTCTCCAAGAGCAAGATTAAAATGTTCAAGCCCAGCCACAGGCAAGTCACATTACGGAGGCTTTTAAAAATAAATAAAAAAAAATTTGCTTTTTAAAATTTATTTTGCAAAGAGAGGATCTGTTCCACAATGTGAGTGCAGGAAAATCTGCCAGCCGTGGCGCAAGATGTTACAGATATCCCCATGTGCGCACCACTGATTTACGGCTGCCAGATTGCAACTCAGATACCCTTCCCAAGCCTTTGGAAGGGTCCCAGAGCAGCAGGCGAGGAGGGAGCGCTCTGTTCCTGCACAAATCACTTCGTCCGTCGACCCCACTTGCTGCAATGCAAGGCGGCTTTAGGACTTTTGGGTGGGTGGGATGGTTTAGCAGAGGCACGTGCTGGGTTTAGAGGGGCCGAGTTTTCGAAACACAAATTTGCTCTGCGAGGGACCACACGTTTTGACTGGGACTGGGCTTTATAATTGACTCGGAAAACGTCTTCATCGTTTTAGATTCACAAGCATCTCCAAACGATGCACAAAGCGGAAATCGCTACAAATCGAAAACAGAAAATCAAGGCAATAAAATATTTTGTTGTTGTTGTTCAGTCGTTTAGTCGTGTCCGACTCTTCGTGACCCCCATGGACCAGAGCACACCAGGCACTCCTGTCTGTCTGTCCGTAATATATAAAATATATTACGAATCAAATACTAGTTGCCGGTTATTTCCAGGCCCAATTCAAGGTGCTCACATTAGCGTTGGATGCGCAGTTCTCTGCGGTGGCCAGCGGTGCATTTGTACAGTTCAGGCTGGTGCGCCAGCTGTGGCCATTCCTTGAGATGCCTGATTTGACCGCAGTGACACATGCCTGTGTCGCATCCTGCTCCGAGTCCTGTAATATGCTCCACCTTTGAAAAGTGCTCTGAAACTTCAGCTGGCTCAAAGAACTGCAGCCAGACTGCTGACGGGAACTGGTTATAGGGAGCAGATGAATCCCTTGTTAGAACAGCTCCACTGGCTGCCAGTCTGTTTCCGGGCACAATTCAAAGTGCTGGTTATGACCCATAAAACCCTACGCAGCTTAGGTCCAAGCTATCTGAAAGACCGTATTCCCTTGCATTAACCTGCCTGGGTTTTGAGGACTTCAGGAGAGGGCCTTCTCTTCATGCTGCCGCCCTCACAGGCACACGGGGTGGAGATGTCAGAAAGGGCCTTCAGACTTTGGAACTCCCTCCCTAAGGAAGCTAGATGGGCTTCCTCCTTGCTCTGCTTTTCCTGGCAAGTCCAACAACAGGCTTTTGGAAATGTCTGCTCTTAATTAAAGGGCTGGTGCTGTGCTGTTTTTATGATAATTCTTGTTATGTTTTAAACAGATGTTATATAGGTATATCATTTTAATTCTATCAATGTTTAATTGTTTGTTAATGATTGTTTTCTCTATGTTTTTAGTGGTTGTTGTTTTCATCTTGTTTTTCCCATCAGGGAAAAAGCCAGGATATATCTATCTATATATCTATATATCTATATATCTATATCTATATCCATATCCATATCCATATCCATATCCATATCTATATCTATATCTATATCTATATCTATATCTATATCTATATCTATATCATCTATCTATCTATCTATCTATCTATCATGATGATGAAGATGTTTAAAACCACAAATGAGTTAGGCCCCAAATATCTGCCCCCTTCCCTACAGACTCTCTCAGAACAGGCATAGGCAAACTAGGCCCTCCAGATGTTTTGGGACTACAACTCCCATCATCCCTAGCTAACAGGACCAGTGGTCAGGGATGATGGGAGTTGTAGTCCCAAAACATCTGGAGGGCCAAGTTTGCCTATGCCTGCTCTCAGAAGTTAAGATCAGCAGAGGTGGTGATCTGGAAGATGGCATTCTCTGTGACAGAGAACTGTGGAGGAGAAGAGGGAAATGTTTTGTTTCACTAGTGCACATCCCTTGTGCTAGTGGAACAGGAGCTTTGCCTTCAGCTCATAATGTAGAAGCAGAGCCTATTGGAAGGTAGATGACTCCCCAAAACAGGCACCAGAATTACTGACCCCACTTCAAGATTTCACAAGCAACATCGGGGACCCTGTAGCCATCAAGCCCGCTTCTCATTCAGCTAAATCCTCTTTAGGTCTCTGTCCAAATCCAAAGCTGCAAGGCTGGCCTCAGCTGGTAAATTGCACATTCATGAAGACATTTTCCTCGTCATTAGCTCCCATTCAGGACACACCAACCCACCACAGTCCCTTACTATTAGCAAGCAATCAGCTTAATAAAAGAATTTCCTTCACCCAACAGAACAGCAGTGCCACCTTCCCCCTCCCCTGAGAAACCGTTGTGCCTGAATGTAGGTGTAATTTTTCCCCTTTTACATTTCCCCCGCTTTGTGCTTCGTTTTGAAAGGGCGACTTGAGAACACATGATTTGGTTTCTTTCTGAAACAATGTCAGAAGAAGAATATCCATGGTAGCAGTAACCGCAGGGAGCATTCACAATATGTCCCCCCCCACACACACACTTCGTCTTCTTTTAATTTCTGCCTCCTGAATTTTAACTGTTTACTTTGTACACAGGAATGGCAGGCTTTATGAGTCTTCTGTGAGCTCTGCTAAAAGGAGAACAGACAAGGATGTTTGCTGCGTTCCTTAGGTGACGTGAACGTTTAAAATGTGACATTCCTTCAAGAGTGCGGGAATGCTCTGATTCCCTGCTGGTTGGAGGATGAAGGAAGAAAATGCTGTAGTCTCTCTATTTGGCCGTTTTTGGTCCTTAATTGTGGTACCCCAAGAAAGTGATGGTTTCTGTCTCAGGCCTCATTCACTGCAACCTCCTATAGATTAGCCCCCAAGGAAATGAGGCCCTGGAGGTTTCTGAGAATGGCTGTAGAAAACAATGGGTTTTTTTTTTACCAGCCATTTGGTTGGCAAGAGGCCCATAGGTCAACATGGAGCACATGCTCTGTATACAGAAAGTCCCGCCATCTGATGCAAACAGGCCAACATTTGCAGTACAGTGGTACCTCTGGTTACATACTTAATTCGTTCCGGAGGTCCGTTCTTAACCTGAAACTGTTCTTAACCTAAAGCACCACTTTAGCTAATGGGGCCTCCTGCTGCTGCCGCGCCACCAGAGCACGATTTCTGTTCTCATCCTGAAGCAAAGTTCTTAACCCGAGGCACTATTTCTGGGTTAGCGGAGTCTGTAACCTGAAGTGTATGTAACCCGAGGTACCACTGTACAGATTTTGGCTCCAGAATGCAACGTTTGGTTTCTGTAGAAGGTCTTTGATGGCAAGCCTGTACCAACCTACCTAAAAGCAAGTGCCACTGAGGTCAGTGAGACTTGTTTCTGAGTAAACATGCATAGACAGGTATCTGAAGAAGTGTGCATGCACACAAAAGCTTATACCCAGAACAAACTTAGTTGGTCCCTAAGGTGCCACTGGACAATTTTTTTATTTATTTCGACTGTGTCGGAGCAGCATGGCTACCTACCTGAATCTAGATGCATAGACAGGGTCAGCCTAACTATTAGGCAGAGGGATGCAACTGCCTTAGATGGCAACTACTATAAGCGGGAAGCAATGGCAAGCAAGGTGTCGGAGGACAGAGCAGTAAGTGCCCCGTTGTCATGGACTGGCTGGAAGCTGAGAAGTGGTGGGAGGCATAAGCTGGGGAACCCCCAAGGGAAGATGGCTCAGAGCCAGGGGATTGGTGCTGGGATGACAATGAGTGGTCAGACGGAGAAGAGGGAGCAGACTGGGAGGAGGAAGCTGAAGGGGCATCAGGGTTTAGTGAGCAGGAAGAGGCTGTGGCAGAGAGCAGCCCAGATTCAGAGGCAGAGGAGAGGAGGAGGGCCAAGAGGCAGAAATCAGGCAGGCTGTTGAAAAAGCCAGGTAAGCTCTCCAGATCCCATCCTTCAGTCTCCCAGAACCCGCAGAGGTCTGAAGAGGGTGGAGCAAAGACAGACCAGGTGAAGAGGAGACTTAGGGAGCTGTGGGAAGGCGGGAACCTTCGGTCCTTGCAACTGCCCCATTGGGGCAAGATTTACTGGGAAGAATTGCTGTGCTTACTAGGCTTTAGCTGTTTTGTTTCTTTGAATAAAGAGTTAACTTCACTGGCGCCTTGTGAGTTATTGCTGACCTGTACCCAACTCTCGTCTTGACACTTGTGGCCTGCCCTATATCCCCGCCTAAGCAACAGTGGTGCCCTCAGGTGCTGTGGAAGACACTCTCCCATTGCCAGTGTGGAAATAACATTCAGATGGAAATCCAGTTAGTTTTGGACCTGGAATGTGAGGGACCGCCATCTTGCCTTTTGCCTCAGGCTGCAAAATGTCTTGGGTTGTCTCCATACATAGAATTATGAGTCATCACTCGCATTTCAAAGGCTACCACCACATAAAAGATTCGTGCTTCTAAACCTCAAAATTACACAACAGAGAACAAGCAGCTACCTAGAAATAATGCAGTGCTGAGGTGCAGGATAATTCTCTTTTTCTTTCTCTCCACATGCGGAATTCATTATAACATTTTATTGCAAGCGTGCGCTCCTGCTGTATTAAATCTATGTTCCAAGCTTTATCTTTAAAGTGGGGGAAATTGCATTGTCTCTAAATGTCACATTTTCAAAAGTCAAACTTATAGGAGGAGAAAATGTGAACGCAATAATATCCTTGTTCCCCACCCCCACGACAACAACAAAAAGGTGTTATGGGCTTAGCACACTGCCCCAACCTACACACATACATATGCCCCTGGAATTATCATGATGTACAACCTATCATAAACATTTAAATTTGAATGTATTCAGTGTTGCGGCTCTTTTCCTTTGCTCTGTTAGACTGAAATGTGCATTTTAGTGAAAACAAATTAGGCCTGCACAACAATTTTAGGAATGGGTGAATCTATTTCCAGCCCATATCACCTTCTCATTTTTTAAACCCATAATTCAGTTCTGCCTGTGTAGTAAGCTGCTGTTCTTTCCCCTCAATCCCCTCAAAATACATACAGTGGTGCCTCGCAAGACGAAAAGAATCCGTTCCGGGAGTCTTTTCGTCTTGCAGTTTTTTCGTCTTGCGAAGCAAGCCCATTGACGGAGTAGCGCTATTAGCGCAATTGACATTTTAAGGGCTAAAAACGGCTTTTTAAGGGGTGGGGGATTAGTGGTTTTGCTGCTAAAATGCTTTTAGCAGCTTAGCGCTTCAGGAAAAGGGGTTTGGGAGCAAAAAAAAATTCAAAATTTTTCGTCATTTTTCGTCTTGCGAAGGAAGCCCTTAGGGAAATTCGTCTTGCGAAGCGCCTCTGCAAACGGAAAACCCTTTCGTCTTGCGGGTTTTCCGTCTTGCGAGGCATTCGTCTTGCGGGGCACCACTGTATTTTGATCATTTCAGCAGTTGAGAAGTGTGTTGCAACATTCAGAAGTATGAGATCTGGTAGGCACTATATGCTGGTCTACCCATTGGTCCAAGAGGTGCTGATTAGGTCATTTCCTATAGCAATTCACAAGGACTGCATTCCTCATTACTCCCAAGTAATCTTCTGCTAAATACCAGTTGTTTGGAGATAACTGATAGGAAGGGCTATTGCCTTCATGCTAGGGTGGTTGTGTGTCCTCTGTTTTGAAAGGCTGTCAGAGAACAATCCTCTGTTCGAAGGCGTTCTCTGTTTTCTTCATATTGGTGCTCTTTTCTGTCCTCTTCCCACAGCTGAAACAGAATGCTTTCAAATGGCTAACAACAATGTGCTTCCACGTCTATACAGTGGTACCTCGGGTTACATACGCTTCAGGTTACATACGCTTCAGGTTACAGAAATAGTACCTCACTCCTGACAAATTATTTACATGGCCAATGGTTGGCTTGAGAGGGTCCAGCCAGCAAGAGGGATTTTCTTACATTCCTAGTTTCTATGTATATTGGGAAATACATCTTGAGAGAGCAATAGGGAACCTCAAACGTGGCCCTCTACTCTTCTCTAGCTGGCCCTCTGAACACTCCCAGGCTACATCCATCACTGGCCTTTCTTCATACTGATTTTGCATGGCTGGGATTGGTCCTTGAACTCTGATAATGCTTCTTGCTTTTACAGATGGAGGACAGAGGGGAATGTTTGAATGTGTGCAGAAAGTACCTTGCTGGCTACATTTACACGTGTTGTTCTTTCTAATTTTGCCTCTGTCCCCACCCACCACTGGTTTCAGTTCCTTTTGGTTTTTCAGTATAAACAAGAGAACCTTTAACATACACACATACACAGACACAACCCTGCTGTGGGTCACATGATAGTCAGAAGAGGGCAAATTTATCTTTCTTAGAGAGGTGAAGCGCAACGTAGGGTGTATGAAACATAAATATTAAACAGTCTGCCTTCAGGCACCAACACCTCTCCGTATCTGAATCTCGCAACCGTTGTTTTAATAAAGATTCCCCCTCCTAAAAGATTGCTATAAATATTAATATTTCATGAAAAAAGAACATTTATGTCAGCAAGCACCAGATGGCAGCCTAGGTTGCTAAGCTGCACCTTTTAAATGCCCCCCCCCCCCGCATATTATGAAAACTATATGGAATTGGATCGTTTGATTTCTTTTCCCCACACCTCACTGGGGGAGGAAAAAGTACCGGTAATTTCTGCAGGCAATTTTGCGACCTGTTGTGTTTCTTATTGTTTACCTTTTTCCTACAGGTAGATTTGAAGCTAACTGATAATTTGGTGTACAAGGAGCTGGTTTTAAGAACAGAGGGAAAAGTAACTGGAATCCTACACTTGGAACCATATGCCATCTAGGCAGGATCATAACCACCCACCCAACTCACATATGGAAGCAATACAGTCAAGGCCTGCCAGGGAGCTGCCTGCAGAACAAACAGTTCCATCTTATGTTGGTTTCACAACATAAGAAGAGTCTCCTGGATAAGGTCAAAGGCCCATTTGGGTCCGCATCCTCTTCTCCCAGTGGCCAACCACAAGAAACCCGCAAGCAGGGACCACCTGAGCACAGCAGCACTCTTGCTTACCTGTGATGAGTCGTCCTCAGAGGTGACCCATTGATAATACTGTATTTTCTCCCATTCACATTTGTTACCTTATTTGCATAGAAGCAGCGGGATGACAATGTCAGAGAATGAGCCACTGAAGTAACATGGCCAGAGGTAACCAAAACAATTCCAAAACAAAGGCTTTCTGATAAACCAGCAAGCTAATATTTTACTCGTTCCATATCTCAGTAAGTAATTAACCTGTAGTAAATGCTCGCAGCGTGTTGCTCAGAGGAGTGCAACCTGTAGACAGGATACGCTTTAAAAGCAATTTAATACCATGCAGAATCCTGGGGCAGGGGGAGGAACCCACTCAATTTATATCTTTGAAAACCATGAGCAGTTGGGCAATTAAATAAATAAGCTGTTGGAGAGAGCAGAGCAGAGCAAGTTGCTCTTAGCGGCATTTATAACTTCAGGTCACAAATTAACACCACCCAGGTCACACTGTTGCATATACTTCAGCAAATATATGCAAATTCTGAAGCTGACATTTTCTTTATTTGACCTAGAAGAGGCAAAAAGTTGATGTGAAATTTTGTGATTTCTCGATTGTTTGTACAGTCCATGAACCTAAGACGACACAGGGTTGGTTCTTACTGCTGTTTGCACTTGCCATGTGAAGCAAAAACAGAGACTGGGATTTGATTGTAGTTTTTTTCAGTCCTGGTTTCTAATTCCCCAATTTTTTTGAGGGGACGGACGGACAAGAAACTATTACAGTGGTACCTTTGGTTATATACGCTTCAGGTTACACACTCCGCTAACCCAGAAATAGTGCTTCAGGTTAAGAACTTTGCTTCAGGATAAGAACAGAAATCGTGCTCTGGCGGCGCGGCAGCAGCAGGAGGCCCCATTAGCTAAAGTGGTGCTTCAGGTTAAGAACAGACCTTTGGAACGAATTAAGTACTTAACCTGAGGTACCACTGTATTTGCCACAAACTGGGAAGGAAATCCTTGGGGCGTGAGTGGAGAAGGAGGGAACTGGTTGTCCTTTAAGGCTTATTCACATAGTGGCAAGTCACTATTCACCATTGCGTCTGATCCAGACCTCAGTGTCCTGCCAGCTCCTTGCTTTCTTGCAGCAAAGCATCTCGTGTTGAGAGCACACAGTTTTCTCTCTGCATGAGAAATGGTTCTTGGCTTTGACTTCTCAACAGGTTTTGTTTCTTATATGAAGATGGAAATTAAGTGCACGTGGGCGTTTTGAGCCTGAGATGGTTATGCCAGATTAACACCAGCCCTATTCAGACATGCATCGTGCATGTCAAGCGTGAGCAGAGCAAGCAGGGGTGAATGCACGAAGTTCTCCCACACACCACTCTGCCCGTTGTTCTCCGCAAGTCAGAAGCAAAGTCTGAAGTGGGGAGGCTCCATTCGTGATTTAGAATCCCGCGGAATCACCATGTGGGGAGCCTGTAGTAATAGAACAGGGGTCACCAATATAGCACCCCTGAAAACTTTCATTGGTGCTGTCAGGGCTGGCTCCGGGTCCCAGCTCACCAAGGACCAACGCTAGCCGATAGTACAGTATCAAAGTCTTTATTGAAGAATAGTCTCCATTTACAAGTCTCAGCGTCCCAGCCCTACGTCTGGACTCTAGACCGGCGAAGCTCTGTCTGGATCTCCACCCCCCGTGCACCAGTTCAAGACTCTAATCTTACTCCACCTCTTCCTTCTTTCTCTCTTCCTCTGGGTCTTACTACCCCCCGGGGTCTCATTCCTCCTGGGACTCTTCCGACGCGGAGCTAGACCCCTCTGACTCCTCCCCCTCTCTTCGGCGGGCTTTAGGACCTGGCTCCTTACCCGGGCTGCCCACCTTGCCGCCCTCCTGTACATTTGAACTTGGCGCGCGCGCGCGTTTTACTTTCCGGATGACCGTTTCCTCGCTCCCTGACGAGGGTGTGGCCACTCCTGCCTCACGTTCTCCCTCTGCCTGCGCGCTCCCTGATCCCGATGCCTTAGACTCCTCCCCCCTACTGCTCTCTGGGGGGGACGCTGGTCCGGATTTCCAGCTGCTACTCTCTGAGTCCCCTTCTTCCCGAGGTGTCCCCCTGGGCACTCCCCTTGCCCTGACCATGGGGGCCCCTTTCTGTGAATCCTCCGAGTCACTGGAGAGACTCAGAGATCTTGGACTACTGTCGCCGCTGACATTTCCTTCCGACTCCTCCCCCTCGCTCTCTGTTTCTTCCCTCTCCAGTGACTCTGCTCCTGAACCCCTGACAGGTGCTCCCAGAAGCCAGTGCTCTAGAAAGAAAGTTACAAAACAAAATGTGCCAGTACCGTTCTAAGCAATTTCTGTGAAATCAGTCAGCTTGGCTGTTCCCACCTGTCAGTGCTTTTAGCCAAAAATTGAAGCCCAGATTGTGATTGATAAGCGAGTTCTTTGGACACCAGGTAACAGGACATGAGCCAACAGTGTGACGCGGCAGCTAAAAAAGCCAGTGCAATTCTGGGCTGCATCAATAGGAGTATAGCATCTAGATCAAGGGAAGTAATAGAGCCATTGTATTCTGCTCTGGTCAGACCTCACCTGGAGTACTGTGTCCAGTTCTGGGCACCACAGTTCAAGAAGGACACTGACAAACTGGAACGTGTCCAGAGGAGGGCAACCAAAATGGTCAAAGGCCTGGAAACGATGCCTTATGAGGAACGGCTAAGGGAGCTGGGCATGTTTAGCCTGGAGAAGAGGAGGTTAAGGGGTGATATGATAGCCATGTTCAAATATATAAAAAGAGAAAGGTTGTTTTCTGCTGCTCCAGAGAAGCGGACACAGAGCAATGGATCCAAACTACAAGAAAGAAGATTCCACCTAAGCATTAGGAAGAACTTCCTGACAGTAAGAGCTGTTCGACAGTGGAATTTGCTGCCAAGGAGTGTGGTGGAGTCTCCTTCTTTGGAGGTCTTTAAGCAGAGGCTTGACAACCATATGTCAGGAGTGGTCTGATGGTGTTTCCTGCTTGGCAGGAGGTTGGACTCGATGGCCCTTGTGGTCTCTTCCAACTCTATGATTCTATGATTCTAGGAATCCTTGCAGTGCTAAGCAGCTGCTGTTTTCCAATTGTGATATTGTGTGTGTGGGGGGGTGCCACCTGGGGGGGGGGGTATTTTTATTTAACCTTTACCCCTGCACTATTTTTCTGACTAAAATACTCACACCTCCTGCTGAAGCTGCTCTTTGTTCCGGAAAGGAAGTTAGTTTTTGCATTGATAGCAACTTTCCTCCTCGGTCAAATATCACTGAGGGGAAGGAGGATTTTAGCACAAGGGAAAGGAAGGGTCATCCCTTGGGCTGCAGGCCCAATTTGTGACTTCTATTTGATTTGATTACTTTGGAGTAGACATGGATAGAAGGAATGCATTCTTGGTAAAACTGTACAAACAATTGCGGCTATGATCCAAGGAGCCTCCTTAAGGCCTGAATATGCTCACTGGAGATTTCACCGCTTTTCTCTTCTGGACGCAGCTACCTTGGAAACTGCTCCTGATGTTGCTTTGGGTTTTGGGAGGTGGTTTGTGTTCTTCTGCAGATGGTGGCTTCGGAAGTTGTATTGCGAGCATGAAATTTGCCAGGCAGCCTTTTGGATCTGGGCCTACAACTCTGATCCCAAACTCGGCAGGACCGCAGGGTACACATGGAGATTATGTGTGAACAGCAATTGAATGTCAAAGCGTGTTACACTCCTGATGGTGTGTATCTGTTCCGCTCATTGAATTGCACATTCTCTACTCATGGAAAGAATGTTCCTTCTTCACGCAGAGTTCACGTATGCATAAGGGAGCTGTTGGATCAGTACAATTATCTCGGATCTGTGGAAGCGGACAGGAATTCTACCATTAGCTTCTGTGTTGCTGGGATCACCTCCAATGGATTATTTCCCTTAAAAAACAAACCTTGCATTTTATATAGGAGAAGGGAGGTTGGAGGTTGGCACTTGTTCCACAAGTAGCTGTGTAACGGTGAAAATGCCAAGTCTGTGTTCAATTTAAACTTTTGCTTTCCCGCAGCGATACAAAACTGCTCAGAGCAGCTGGGTTTCCAGTATTACACTCTCGACCATGCATTTTATGGCGGAACCATAAAATGCTTTGCTGAATTTTAGAATATTAGCCACTAATTTGAAATGAATTCAACATTCAAGGCACCCAGACCTCCTCCTTCCCCCCTGCCATTTAAGCCAAGCTTTTATGAATGACTAGCATCAACTCACTGTGTTAATAAGGTGTGTCAAAAGTATGAAACTAATGATCTTAGAGATGATGCAGGGGGAGGGAAAAGGATGCAATCCACTTTGACCTGGGATAAAACCCCATTTGAACTCAATGAGCTATTTATTAACAGAATTTGTGTAACAACTTTCATTACAAAAAGAAATACCAGTATGGTTCACAACCAGATAAAACAACAACCACAGTATTGCAATATAGTGGTACCTTGGTACTCGAACGGCTTGGCTGCTAAACAAATCGGCTCCCAAATGCCGCAAACCCGGAAGTGAGTGTTCCAGTTTGCGAACATTTTTCGGAAGCTGAACGTCCAATCGGAAGCAGCCAATCGGAAGCTGTGCCTTGGTTTTTGAACCGTTTCAGGAGTCAAACCAACTCCCAGAACGGATTACGTTCAAGAACCAAGATGCCACTGTATAACTGGTAACAACACACACAACGTAGCAGGCTGTTTTTGACTATGTAACTTCTATTTCAAACACAATTCAACATATAATCTCTCACAAAGTGTAATTCCATAGACCAACACATAATGCAAACAGAACATATCAAGAGAAATTAAAGTCCAATGGATGGTCAGGGGATAAAGTCCATTCGGTTCGTAAATTGGCATATTCACAGTAACCACAATATGGTGTGCTTATTTTATGATGTTCCACGTATCGCTCTATGTAGATATCGGATCAGATGGAAAACTTGAAGGTATGGCACGACAAGGATTCCGGGATAATACCTTGTTTCGCCCAACCGGGCTTCGTCAGCCGTGCATACTCTAAATTAAACAAACATGATGTAACATAATCCTTATACAAACTAAGTAACATAACAAAGAAATTAAACAACAAGTTTACATACCATATTCTTGTATGACGGAAACATGGAACCACTGTATAACTAGCTCAATAGAACAAAGTAAAAAAATCCAATTACAGAACCTGGGATTAATGGCCAGGGAACGCCTTCATGGTCAGCAGAAACATCCCACAGTCAGAGCCCACTTGATTTCCAGAATTACTTTGAAGGTGGCATGAACAGGATTGTAGCTGGTCTCAGCTTTCTTGTTGGCACTTTTCTCTCTCTCTATTACTATCATGTTGGTGTCCAGCTTTTGGGCTTCTCACAGGCATCTGGTTGGCCAGTGTGCCAACAGGATGCTGGACTAGATGGGCCCCTGGTCTGATCTAGCAGGGCTCTTCCTATGGTGTGGTAGGTTGCCACTTCTACAGCACCACCTAGGTATCTGGCTCTCTACTCAGAAAGGGGATGACAGGTCCCCGTGCCAAGAAACCTACAATCAAAACAAGAAAAATCCAGTATTAACAAAATTAATATAGGAGGTAGAGCTGTGGAAAATCCTAAATAAATAAGAGATCAATTTGTGAGGTTTTATACAGAACTATATCGAGCCAAATGGGGCAATATAGAAGAAATGCAAAAATATCTAGAAGACAGTGGACTATAAGATACCAAAAGATAAAATGGCAATTTTGAATGGACTGGTGAGAATGATGGAATTACAGCAAGCAATCTCACAGGCAAAATTAGGAAAGGCACCTGGACTTGATGGACTTTCAGCAGTATATTATAAGAAGTTACAAGATTACCTAATGGAACCATTAAAAGACATTATGAATATGACCTTAAATACAAAGGTATTGCCAGAATCTTGGAAGAGTGTGCATATAACTTTGATCCCTAAACAAGATAGAGATCCAGAGCAGGTTAAGAATTATCAACCTATATCTTTGATGAATAATGATTATAAACTTTTTGCAGATATATTAGCAAATAGGTTGAAAACTGTAATCCATCATGATCACGAGGTAATCCATCATGATCAGGCCGGATTCTTGCCAAGAAGACAAATGAAGGACAATACTAGGAATATAATTGATATAATAGAATATTTACAAGTGAGAAATGAAAAACAAGCAGCCTTAATGTTTTAGATGCAGAGAAAGCATTTGACAATGTCTTCTGGGATTTTATGTTTAAAGTTTTAGAATACGGTATATGAGCTATGGGAACACTTTTATAAAAAAAGTCAAGGCAATATATACTGAACAGTCAGCAAAATTGATAGTAAACAAAGTGTTGACTGAGAATTGTAAAATATCTAAAGGAATGAGACAAGGCTGCTCGTAGTCACCCTTGTTATTTATATTAGTTTTAGAAGTTTTGGTGCAAAGAATAAGATGTAATCAAGAAATTAAAGGTATAAGAGTGGGACAGAGACAATATAAACTAAAAGCATTTGCAGACGATGCAGTGATATCTGTAGAAGAACCAATAGTGTCGATCCCGAAAGCACTAGAAGAGATTAAATTTTTTTGGAGAAGTAGCAGGTCTTAAAATTAATAAAGAAAAAACCAAACTCCTGGTAAAAAATATGAATGATGAGAGTAAAATAATGTTACTTGCCCAATAATGGAAAGAAGAAGTCCTGATGAGAGATGAATGGATACAAAAACTTATGGAGTATGCAGAAATTGTGAAACTTACTGGAAGAATAAGAAATCAAGATAACAAACAAATATATTTTATAAAAGAATGGAAATGGTTTATTGAATATCTACAAATGAATTATAAACCGATAAAGTCATTGGCAGGATTATTGTAATAACCTGCAGTTTTAAAAGAATATATAGTCAAAATAGATGAATAACAGAATAAGTTAATTTAGAATATGCAGGAAAATCATAAAATAAATTCAAGAAGAAAGAAGAGGAAGGAAGTTGAGGTTTGAAATGATAGAACTAATTTTGAACTATTGAAATGTATAGAAATTAAAACTATAAATGAAATTATATATAAAAAAGAAATTTACAACCAAAAAACAGTGGAATGTAGGTACTCAGGAAAGAACTTGAGAAACTCCTTGCATTGAGTCAGCCCATTGGTCTTCCTAGCTCACTATATTACCTTGCAGTAGATCTCTAGGGTTTAAGGCAGAGGGGTCTCCAAGGCCTACCTGGATATGCCAGGGATTGAACTGTCAACCTTCAGCATGCAAAGCAAATGCTCTGCCACTGAGCTAGCAGTGGTGGACCTTGGCACCTCTGCCTCTTGCCTTCTGTTGGATGTCATTGCTGCGGTGCCCCAGAAACTCAGCACCCTTGCATCCAAGCCCATTGTGCTCCCCTAGACTTGCCTTTGGAGCTAGACCATTTCACCATCTAGAAGGGGAAGGTAATGTCGGCACGGAGAATTGGGGAAGAATTCTACAAAAGCAATTTGTACTTAGGTAAAGGTAAAGGGACCCCTGACCATTAGGTCCAGTCGTGGCTGACTCTGGGGTTGCGGCGCTCATCTCGCTTTATTGGCTGAGGGAGCCGGCATACAGCTTCCGGGCCATGTGGCCAGCATGACTAAGCTGCTTCTGGCGAACCAGAGCAGCGCATGGAAACGCCGTTTACCTTCCCGCCGGAGTGGTACCTATTTATCTACTTGCACTTTGACATGCTTTCGAACTGCTAGGTTGGCAGGAGCAGGGACCGAGCAACGGGAGCTCACCCCGTCGCGGGGATTCGAACCGCTGACGTTCTGATCGGCAAGTCCTAGGCTCTGTGGTTTAGACTACAGCGCCACCCGCGTTTGTACTTACTTTGTACAAATACAAAGTCATTTGTTCTTTGGATCAGGTGCAAATCCGAATGAAGCATCACAGAACCATAGAATCATAGCGATGGAAGGGACCCCGAGGGCCACCTAGGACAAACCCTTGTGATGCAGGAATAGTTACAAAGGCTTCCTTTAAAGAGTATGGGGAATTTGAAGAAGGTAAGGGAAAGAGTCTCACGAAGACCTCTGCGGAGGCGGTTCCAGGCGTAAGTGCAGCAAGGGAGAAAGGGCTGGGTTGTTTCAGAGGAGGATAGCAGAGGGTGGTGCAGGAGCAAGGGTTGGCAGAAAGGCTGAGAGAGGAGAGGTAAGTGCGGGGAGCCGTGAGAAGAAGAAGAGTTTGGATTTGATATCCCGCTTTATCACTACCCTAGGGAGTCTCAAAGCGGCTAACATTTTCCTTTCCCTTCCTCCCCCACAACAAACATTCTGTGAGGTGAGTGGGGCTGAGAGACTTCAAAGAAGTGTGACTGGCCCAAGGTCACCCAGCAGCTGCATGTGGAGGAGCGGAGACGCGAACCCTGTTCCTCAGATTACAAGACTACCGCTCTTAACCACTACACCACACTGGCCCTGGAGAGTTTTGGAGGCAAGGACAAGAAGCCTGCGCAGGGTCCAGGAGCAGACAAGAAGGTAGCGCAGGACTTGAAGAGAGGAGTCAGCATAAGCAGCTTCCTGTAACTGCAGTCTGATAGTATCCCTTGCAAGATCAGGATCAGTGTAGTTTCTGATTCAGCTTATGGGGCAAGATGTCAGTGTTAGAAGAGCAAGCTGACCCCACCATTCAGCAGTTTGAGCTAAAGCAGTCTTTTCTAGGGCAGATGAGTTGACGTTCTGTGGCCTGGCAAGCATTTTTTGGCCCCCTGCCCTCCATCGCCACGTCTCTGGATTCTTATTTACTTACTTATTTATTATACTTCTATCTCACCTTTCTTCCAAGGAGCTCAAGCTGGCGCCCACTGTTTCCCCCATCCTCATTTAATCACCACAACAACCCTGTGAGGTAGGTCAGGCTGACTTGCCCAAGGTCACCCAGTAAGCTCCATGGATGAGTGGGGATTCGAACTCTGGTCTCCCAGGTCCTGCTTCAATACGCTATCCACTGCACCACCCATGGCGCTCTTGCACCAGAGAACATCTCTAATATTGCTTTGTTGTGCTCCTCTGCTGTAGCAATGCTCTAGGAAGAACAAAAGGTGGCAGCTGCCCTGGAATGAGGGCACCTTTGTACTCTGGCCATTTGAGAAGGTGCAGTCACAGGAGGTGTTCATCACGAATACGCCTGCATTTTTTTGTAAAAAAAAATTAATAACACCAATTTACTCTCGTAACAACTGAGCCAATGGAAGCCCACATTGTTCCGCAGCATTAAAAACCTGCCTGTGCCAATGTCAATAAATGGGAACTACTTAAACACACAGTTAAAATGCTTTATGATATTGCATTGTAGACCTCCGTGCAAAACTGCAGCTTAATTGGATAACCCTGGGAGGGCCCAGGCAAGCAATGGGGCTTAAAACTGGGAAGCATCAAACAAGCAATAATAAGCCCATGCCAAAGGTAGAGAGGCCAGATTATGCATGGAGTGGGATGATAGGAATGGACCACTTCTGGGTGGGTGGGAATGTTGGCAAAACTGCAGGTGGTTCTTAAGGATGCTTATGCAGAGCCCACCCTCTGTTTCTCTATGGAATATCCAGATATTGTAAGCTCGTTTGAGATTTTGCTGGATCCAACCAGGAACAGTGATAGAAGAACAGAAGAAGCTAATTTTTGTACATTGAGGGTTTTTTTGGAGGGTGGTGCCATCTTGTCCTTTGCCTCAGACAGCAAAACATCATAGAGTGCTCAGTTGCCCAGTAACATTCTAACTGGCTGGTGAAACTTTGTGCCAATATCTGGTAAATATAGCTTGCATCTGGACCAGCAACAAAGCTCATTCTATTTGTTTCTTTGGCTTAGAGACAGGAAACCCCTTTCTGCTTCAGCATGCTACTGACAGTCAGGAATAGTTTGCTGCAGTGAAAACGTTTCTGCTTATTTATGTTCGTTTGTTCGTATGTTAGCCTAATAAGTTGAGACACAAGAAAGACTTTTCCCCACTCATGTAACCCCTTCCCTGTCTATAGCTAAATATAGTTCGGAACAAGCCAGATCCACAAAGCATTTTTTAAAATCCTGGTTTCCTTTTTTGAAGCTGGTAACCATAGTTTAAGGGACACGGGTGGCACTGTGGGTTAAACCGCAGAGCCTAGGACTTGCTGATCAGAAGGTCAGCGGTTCGAATCCCTGCAACGGGGTGAGCTCCCGTTGTTCAGACCCTGCTCCTGCCAACCTAGTAGTTTGAAAGCATGTCAAAGTGCAAGTAGATAAATAGATACCGCTCCAGCGGGAAGGTAAACGGCGTTTCCGTGCACTGCTCTGGTTCGCCAGAAGCGGCTTAGTCATGCTGGCCACATGACCCAGAAGCTGTACACCGGCTCCCTCGGCCAATAAAGATGGGCGCCGCAACTCCAGAGTCGGTCAGGGGTCCCTTTACTTTTACCTTTTCAATCATAGTTTACTGGTTTGAGTGAAACAGTAAACTGTGGTCAATCGCAATTTACTTACTTACTTACTTACTTACTTACTTACTTACTTACTTACTTATTTTGCTGACTGAGGTGCACTGTGAAGGGACTGAGTGAGCAGGCAAAAGCCTTGGACATATCTTGGCTTTTGTAGCTGTGATACGATCAACCGAACAGGTCCAGTATGTGAAACCAGAAGCCCAGCAATGGTGGCGGCCTTGAGAAAATATACAATCTATAACAGCAATGCTTGGAATTCATAGTTGCTTTTAGCATCTGATGAAGAATTCAGCAGCTAGCTGGATGACAAAGCTAGAAAGGAAGTCTGGCTTGTTATTGAAAATAAATAAAACAAAATGAAAAAAGACGGCCAAAACAAATACCTGAAATGTAACTGAAGAGTTAAAGTGAATAACGGGTCCCATTTCTGTGCTGCTAATAAACTGAGAGAGGGTCCCTTCCCCCCAATGAATTGGGCTGCATGCCAATAGAAAGGGGGGGGAGCAATTCAGCCCTCTTAAATGAACTGCAAAAGAATGGAATTGCAGAAAGAATACATTTTCTGTGCACCAGCCCTATACATGGAACAGATTTTGACTGTACTTGACCTTTACGGTGTGTAGGCAGATAAATATGTTGATGAAACTCTAGTAAGGTATGAAATGCGAAGGTTGAATATTCAGTTTGTTGCCACCCATTTAAAGTGATTTTTGTTTTGGTGGAAGGCAGAGGCTCACAAGCACCAGCAATTTGGCCATTTCCTCTGAACAATGCCCAGCTGCCCCCCCCCACCTTTCCCTTCCTTCTCCCAATTGCCACCGATTCTAAAAAAATGCGATTTGCGTTCCAGGGATTTTGACGACACCCACTGAACATATTTGCTGCCGTTTCAAAAGAAAGAGAAGGGAAAATCAACCTTTACACCATACTGTTGCTAAGGGATTTTTTTCCTTTTTTAAAATCTAGGCATTCTTAGCATCTGCAGCTTATAGCGCTATGAGGAGATTGTATGAAGGGAGACAAAAAGTTCCTCTTTGATTTCTTTGGGGAGCCTGGTGATATTTACTGAGAGACTGCTCTGTTGGTTTTTTCCAGCTGTGTTCTGGGGGACCCTAAAGGCACAAGCTTATCAAGGTTCATTTGTAAGATCAGTAAGGGCAGGCGAGCTTTTCCTAAGGCAGCCTTCTCCATCTTTGGGTCTCCTGATGTTGTTAGACCACAACACACACACACACCATCCTCAGTCAGCATGGCCTCCAGTCAGAGGTTATGGGAGTTGTAACCTGACAACATCAGGGAGCTCAAGGCTGGGATGGTTAAGCAGCTGCTGTTTGGGATCCAGCATATTCACACATTCACACTGTTAAGTTGTGGGTGAACATATCAGATGACACAGAGGTTCTTGTTTATTCACAGGCCAGAACAGAACTGAACTGAAGGCTTCAGCTAGCCTGCTTATATAGAGCTCCACTAGAACGCAACAGTAACCACTTTCTGTAACTATCCAATCACTGAATGTCACTTTCAGTCCCTTATTTGCATATGTGGACCTGAGTGAAAACTATCTACAGTATCCCCCTGCTGGCCCAGGGTGAGAACTTCAGTACATAACACCCACTAAACTTTGGTTTGTGCTAACCACAATTAAGAACCTGTGTTTGAGCATCTAGATATATGGCAGGCAACCCACGACTGTGAGCTGCTTGGCCTGTTTTTCCCCTCCATCTGTTCAGGACTCATCCATCTCCACTGTTGGAGGCAGGATGCCTCTGAATACCAGTTCTGCAAGGTGAGAAGAATGCTGTTGTGCTCAGGTCCTGTTTGTGTGTTTCCCACAGCCACCTTGTCACTGTGAGAACACTGGACTAGATGGGCCCTTGGCCTGGTCCAGCAGGGCTCTTTTTTTATTCTTTGGTTCACATGTTCTGCCCTTTTTTCATGGTGCAGCAGCCTTTAAGGCGGAGAAATGTCCTTCCCTGTGGTTTGTCAGCTGTCTGTAAATTAACAGAAACTGTGCTTTGTGGAGCATCTTCAAACTGTGGTTTCCAGTTCTGCTTTATCAGCCCCAAACAAACTATCATTTGCGCACAAGCGTTACAGCAAACCATAGTTTTTGCCAGCTATTGTCACGAAGCTATAAACTGACCAGCTCGCTTTAAATAAATCTAGTATCCCTGCACTTCCCAGCTGCTTTTTACTCTTCTGATATCTTGCTTTTAATTCCAATTGTCTCACTTATGCTTCCGGCTGTTGCCTGTGCTAGTCTCAAAATCTCAGCTCCTTTCCCAACTCCTACAAAGAGCAATGCAGCCTAAAATGAAGAATGAGCCATTTTAGGGTGTGTGTGTGTGTGTTTGTGTGTGTCTAAATGGGTTTTGCTAGCTGCTTGAGTTTTCTTTTGTAGAGAAAGGTCAGATAGAAATGATTTCTTCCCCCTCGCGTATTTTTAACTTCACTTTCTGCTACAGACGCCTGGCCAAACGTATTATTGCTTTAGAAACAGAACATAGACATCCACACATGATTCATGCGCGCTGCTGCCAGAGATATGTCATATCTTCTGTAGCCCGCTCAGCTCACGGTAGGTGTGGCTTGCTTCTCGTTTCCTGACACCCGCACCAGATCATTATTAAAGTAAAAGAAAGAAGAAGAAGAAGAAGCTTTCCAGATTACTTTTCCATGGCTGTCTTATACAGCACGGCGCTTTCATAGGCTCTCACTGCATGTGAATTCATTGCTGGAGTCAGAGCTGTTGCAATGACACTGGTAGCTTGACTCCCCCTCCCCCCCCCCCCCCCGATAGCAGGCGTTTGCTGCTTGTAGTTTTCAAAAGGGCAGGGATGGGGAACAGTCCTCTGTCTGTTATCAGAGTACAACTCCCCATCACCCTTAACCATGGGAAGTGTTGAGACAATGCCAGAACTGAGGAGTACTAAGGCAAGCGGGTGACAGAGAGCACATCCTTAAAGCAGGCGTCTTCCAGGCCTTGGGCCTTCAGTTGTTAAGGTTTCCCAGACTGGACTTCAGCAGTACTGAGTAGGATTGCTTTTCTTCCTTGCCTAGTCTTGAATACGGTGATTTTTTAAAAGAACTTAGAGAGTACACTGGAATTTTGCACCATAGCATCAGATTCTTGACTTGCGACTTGTTATCCACTATAACCTGCGTATGATACCCTCCAACATTCTTAGGGCCCAAAGCGGGGTGCTCCTTTTCTCGTCCCAAGCTCTCGCGCATGTGCAAGAACGCAAGACCAAGACGCTCATTTTTTGGTCTTGCGAGACCAAGAAACGAGCATCTTTTGGCTGGGTGCTCTGGTGTGACCCTGCTGACTTATGCCAGAGCAGGACATTCCGGGATCCAATCAGAAGCCAGGATTGGTGTGATGTTAACATATGAGAGTGCTGGAGGTGAAATAGTTAAACAGGGTACCCAATCAGAACCCAGGGGGTGGAGTCAGATGGACTATAAAACCAGCTCTAGGAGGGGCGAAGGGAGGAGTTCGTTGGGAGTTGGGTGGTTGGTTGGAGTGGGAGTGAATTGGGATAGAGTCTGTGGGTAGGTTGAGTTAGTGTAGCGAAATAAGCTGAGTCGGGAACAGTTAGGGGCTACGCAGACAAGTAAATAGCTGAGAGGTGGTTTAGTGAGTGAGAGCAGGTAGCGGAAGTTATAGGTCTGGATAGGCACCCCATGATTGTAATTGACTGATACCGTTCATGAAACACGCTTGTTAACCTGCAATAAATAAACAGAAGTTTATGTTCCAATTTAACCCTGACTGGACTCAGTATTGTCCCAGGTAGGGCCTGGGTGGTGGCAGCGAGAAATAAAGTGGTGGCACAGGGTCAATAGATGGTGAAACGTCCGGGGGCCCTGTGTGATCGCCACAATTGTCTTCTGTGATTCCAGGATGTTCCGCTTAACATGGGACCGTTGAAGGATATGGTATATCCTGCTTGATGGAGGTTCCCATCCAATGTCACTTGCCTTTTTATTTCTTCTATTTTGTTTCGGTTGCTTACAGTTAGCAGAAGTTCATACGTGTTGAATATGTTGCTTGAATCCTCCGTTCAGTGCTTTTCTTTATCAGTTAGCAGTGAGGTTTGCTGAGCAGCTCTGTCCCAAGGGTTGTGACACCTGTAGAACTTCATTTGATCTGTTTTCTAGTTGGATTGTTATCTGCTGTTACTCTTTGGCTGCTGTTTTGTCCACCACGCTTTTGCAGAGAGGTTTTTTGCCTCCATTTCTTAGAGTGGGAGGGAGGGGGCCACTTAGCAAAGCCTTACTAAAGTCAAGCAATCTTATTTTTTTTTATCACTAACCAGGTTTTGATATTAGGATTTTTAGATACATAAGGAGAGACCTGCAAGGATATTACTAGAGCCTATGAGTCTAGTGTTCTGTTTCTCAGTGGCCAGTCAGAAGCTTCTGGAAAGAAGCAGTGGTCCTCTCCCAATGTTGGACCCCAACAACTGGCACATTTCTTCTGATCATGGAAGTAGAACATAGTACTCATGGCTAGCAGTCCCCCTTATCCACCATGACTTTGTC
Source organism: Podarcis tiliguerta (assembly GCF_965153285.1). Classification (NCBI taxonomy): domain Eukaryota; kingdom Metazoa; phylum Chordata; class Lepidosauria; order Squamata; family Lacertidae; genus Podarcis; species Podarcis tiliguerta. Next base: position 24,853,554 of record NC_139535.1, on the reverse strand, counting down.
TATTCCTCTTTCAAAACCATGTCAGTTGATGGCCATGTACCACATCATGTGGCAGTGAGTCCCACAGTTTAACTATGCAAAGAAGCCTTTTGTTTTTGTTCATACTCAAGATCTCTTGTAATCAGCTTCACTGGATAGCCCTGAGTTCTTAGTGGAGAAAAATGACCATCTATGTTTTCTTCTTCACACCATGCACAATTCTATCTTATCCTTTTTCAACTGCTTTTTTTTAAAAAAAAACAAACAAACCAAAAATGCCCCAAAGCATTCTTTTGATAAAGGAGTTGCTGGATACATTTTGGTTGTCACTTTCTGCAGGTAGCTCCGCATTCTTCGGCCCTAGTCTGACCTCGTGTGGAATGCCGTGTCCACTTTGAGAAAGATGCAGACCAACTGGAATGTCTTCAGAAGAGCTTTGGAAAACAAGTCCCGTAAGGAAAGAATGAAGGAACCTGGTTTGTTTAGACTGGAAGAGAAAAGGTTGATGATGATCTTCAAAAACCTGAAGGGTCATCACATTGAAAAGGGCAAAACTTGTTTGCTGCTGCCCCAGAACGCAGGATTAGGGATGCATTGAAATGTGGGGAATATTGCATTAGTTTCCCTGATTATAATGCTAACACACCTGTCCTGTTTTCAAATGTTCCTTTCGAATTGCAGTACTTGTCACAACTGTGGCTTCTCGGCCGATACCAGCGTGTCAAACTCAATTTCATTCTCACCGACGGCTGTGTTGTGACACAACAATGAATGACATTGGACAACGTCCCCATTCTCCCTCCATTCCCCCATGAAAATGACAGGAAAGAACAGCATGCCGGCATACAGTCCCAAATTCTATCACTTTACTCCCACAGTTTTCCGAGTTAAGGAGACTGTAAACGGATCCCCCCCCCCCCTGTAATCAAATAACATGGAAGCGTGATATATTGCATTAGTTTTACAGAAGAAGCTTTCACATCATGTGAAAACTCAAATATAATAATGGAACTTAACAGTTGGGGAAGCGTCGGGGAAATGGAATAAACGCCTGTGTGGATGCAGCCTAGATCTAAAGGCGTTATGTTTTAGGAGGACAGATTTCATGTGAATGCTAGAGCAAAAATTCTTGCTGATAGCAGCAGCCTGATAATGAGATAGTTGTGGGATGGTGGTGACTCTCTTGGTGCAGGTCTTCATACAGAGGCTAGGCCAGGCTTAATTCCCAGCATCCCTGACCACTGGTCCTACTAGCTAGGGATCATGGGAGTTGTAGGCCAAAAACAGCTGGAGGGCTGAGGTTGAGGAAGCCTGGGCTAGGCAGTTTAGGATACCGTACTCTGGATTTCCTGGACTTAATGGCTTATAGCCCCCCCCCCAACTCTTGTCATGCAGTCATTGGGGGCAATGCCAGTTGTCAGTGTGGAGGGGAGAGTGGAATTGATGTAGAGTAGGTGAAAGATTTTTTTTGGTGGGGGAAGGTCTGATATGGCCCCTCTTTCCATGCCCAGGCACAAAGCAGTGATAGCTTTACATCTCCACCACCCTCTGGTGAGTTCTGAAATATCGAGTTCCCTGTCTCTCGCTTAGTGCTTCCTCCTGGCTTCCCGGATGTGTTTCACCACTGAGTGAAGCTGCGACATCCATGCCTTGTTTGATGCATTCCTTTGCAAGCACTTATTTCCCCACCTGCTTAACGTCTCATCATAACTTATCCTCTCCCCGTGAAAATTCAGAAGAAGCAGGCGCTGAGCAGTTCTGCCTTCTTAGCATCGTCTGTCTTCGCCTCTCCCGCTCAAAGTTGGGGGCTGGGAGGAGGTGATCTGACTGGATCGCCAAGGGTGGCTTTCTTTAGCGCCTCAGGTGTCATTCTCCTTCTCCTACCACCAGCTCCTTCTTGGGTACAGCAATTGTACGACACGGGCATTGTTTAACTCTTGCCACAATTATGAAGGGAAAAACCTCTCCTTCCCCTCTTTGACTCATCACCCCCCGCCCTCTTCGCTCTGGAGAGCTGTAGCACTGTGATGCTACTACTTTAAAATATCACTGTTGCTGTTTCTTATTAAAACAGAGCTGGCATCTGTTGCCATGGAAACTGGCAAACTAATTATAAGGAGTTTTTGAGTCAGCGGAGGTAACAAGTCATCCCACCCGTATAAAAGATATATGAGAGAGAACAGGCATGGGTTGCAACAGTGATGAACCAGGGATCGGACTGAATTAATTCCAGGAGCTTGTTGTGTGACTGCAGCACACTTGGAGGAAGACACAATTAGTTCTCGCTCTGGAAGCAGGAGCTAGGGTAGCCTCGGCCAACCTGGTGCCTGCCAGATGTTCTCGGACTACAACTCCCATGTCCCTTTACTATTGGCAGCGCTAGCTGTGACTGCTCACTGGAATGACAGATCCTGAAGCTGAGGCTCCAATACTTTGGCCACCTCATGAGAAGAGAAGACTCCCTGGAAAAGGCCCTGATGTTGGGAAAGATGGAGGGCACAAGGAGAAGGGGACGGCAGAGGACGAGATGGTTGGACAGTGTTCTCGAAGCTACCAGCATGAGTTTGACCAAACTGCGGGAGGCAGTGGAAGATAGGAGTGCCTGGCATGCTCTGGTCCATGGGGTCACGAAGGGTCGGACATGACTAAATGACTAAACAACAACAAGCAGTGACTGATGGGTGTTGTAGTCTAGCAACACCCGGCCAAAGCTGAGCTGGAGGATCATAGAATTGGGATATTGAAGACCCTCTGCTGAATGTAACCCCAGGCTCCCAGCAGAAAGCCCACCACCACCTTCCAAGATAGTCTGTTTCGTTGTGGAACGGCTCTGACCGTTTGGAAGTTTCTCCTAATGTTTAGCCCAAATCCACTTCCCTGCATTTCCTGCGGACTCTAGTCCTCGAGAAACAGAGAACAAGTCTGGTCCATCTTCTGCATGACAGACCTAGCTCACTGTAATCCTGAGCAGCAGGCAAGTTGCTGTAAGTGTGTATTTTGCTGTGTTTGGGGAACAGCAGATACAATCTGAAATACACCTGCACTTAAGGAACTGTGATAAACTTGGTATCGTCTGACTTGCATGTCATGCCAAGCCATTGTTTAGTGTGAGCACACAGGCACCAGGGGAGGAGCTAGTGCTTGTTTAGCTTCTTAGGAAGAACTTCCTGACAGTAAGAGCTGTTCGACAGTGGAATTTGCTGCCAAGGAGTGTGGTGGAGTCTCCTTCTTTGGAGGTCTTTAAGCAGAGGCTTGACAACCATATGTCAGGAGTGGTCTGATGGTGGTTCCTGCTTGGCAGGGGGTTGGACTCGATGGCCCTTGTGGTCTCTTCCAACTCTATGATTCTATGATTCTATGATTCCCAGTTGTTCTGCTGCTGCTTGCCTAGGATATACCTTTTGTTTGGGTCACTTGTGACATTCCAGACAACGCTGGACTCCAACTCCCATCATCCTTTGCAAATCGCCGTACTAGCAGTGGCTGATGGGAACGGGAATCTAGCAGCATCTGGAGGGCCACAATAAAGTACGGTAATAAAGCAAATCAAGTACAATAACAGAACTCACAGAAAGCCACAAAAAGCTCAAGCAAACAAACAATAAACCACATGTGATTTTTGAAAACATTCTTCAGAAATGGGTTTGGGTTTTTTTGAAACTCAGAACCAGAAATGCTCTGCCATGGGGCCCTGCCAGCCTAATAATGATGAAAGAGGGAAGTGATGGTTAAAGAAAATGACCGTCCATACAAGGAGACCGTGGTAGAGATAGGCAGGTTTCTTAAGAAGGAACCCGTGGCCTTTCAGAGATCAGCATGATCAGTTGTTACAAAGGGATGGGAGAGAGATTTGATTCAGTTCCCACTTAAAGGCAAATCTATCAAATCCAGAATTTCCCCAAAAAAGCTATCCTTTAACATTTGCATTTACCCAAATTTTGCAATGCGGTTCTCCAGCCAAGTAGTGTTTCCAAAATTGCATCTCTTAAGGGAAAGTGTACATAAAAATACATGTATTTGTGAAAATAATACAATACAGAGATGCATTATATCAGAGAAGATTGCTATAAAAGATGTGCACGTTAGTCAAAACTGTGCATAAAATGGGTTCATTGGGATAAATTCACACTAAAATGCTGATGAATTTTCATGATTTGAAAACAAATTGCAAATTGCTGGGAAAGGCGGGCAGCTGAATTTAAGATTGGAAAAGTGAGAAACTCAGAGAATTGAAATTGACAGATTTGTCAGGCATGATGGGAGTTGTAGTACAACAACAGTGGGAGGGCTGCAGGTTCCTCCACCCCTATCCTAAAGCAAACCCTCATGTGACTGAAACATGCTGGCTGTGTAAAACCATGAGCTGTCTCATGTCTAACACTGGATTCTAGTTGAAGTCATGTGTGTGTGGGATGGCCAAATTGTACTTCAAAAACAGGCTCAAACTGTTGATCTGACTTTCCTGTTACGTGGCAGCAAATCTGTGTGGCTGGCGAAGAGGCCGGAATGAGAATTAAGTATACACGGTGTACCCCACCCAAACAGTCTCTGAGTTATTCCTTTGTGCCTGCCACTTTTTCTTCTGATTCATCTTGGCTCCAACAACACACAAATCTGGAGTAATCTTGATTCTTTCCTTGACCTGTGCTCATATTTCTCCTCTTGAGAGTTTTATGACATTAATTGGCCATTGCATCAGTTTCAATTTGCATGAATCAACCAGGTACTGAGTCACAGATTTGCTGCATGGCACTAATTTTGTTCCAGCTATTCAGCATGTGTTTTATAAGGCAAGTATATGCTGTAGTATGGACATGGTCCTTGTCCAGCCTTCCCCAACTTCTTACTCTCCAGATGTTGTTGGATTGCAGCTTCCATTGCCTCTGTTCTGGAATTTAAATTAGAGGAGGAAGGCTGTTACGGGAGGAACCCTGTAACATCTATTTTTCACATGCATTTTCTATCTTCTCTGATAGAACTCTGGTTCACCTACATGGGGGTCCCAGGAGAGCCCCATCCAAGGACTAACCAGACCCAGACCTGCTTCCTTTCACAAGGTTTCTGCATCATGTTCCTTCAGTTCACAGGAGGGAAGCCTGTGGCCCTCTAGATGTTTTTGGACCACAACTCCCATAATCCCTGACCGTTGGTCATGCTGGTTGGGGCTGGTGGAACTTAATAACATAAGAAGAGTCATGCTGGATTAGGCCATTGGCTCATCTAGTCCAGTTTCCTATTCTCACAGTGGGAAACCAGATGCCTTCAGGAAGCCCACAAGCATAACTTGAGTGCAACAGCCTTTTCTCCCCAGTTGTGACTTCCAGCAACTGGTCTTCAGAGACACATTGCCTCCAACAGTAGAGGCAGAACTTTGAGCCCAACAACATCCAGCCACCACAAATTCAAATCTTTCCGGAGTCTGTCCTTGCTCTAAACTACATGAAATGTGGTTTTGTTTTAATCAACAAAGAAACAAGTACAGTGGTACCTCTGGTTACGAACTTAATTTGTTCCGGAGGTGCGTTCTTGACCTGAAACCATTCTTAACCTGAGGTACTACTTTAGCTAATGGGGCCTCCTGCTGCCGGTGCACTGTCGGCATACAATTTCTGTTCTCATCCTGAGGTAAAATTCTTAACCCGAGGTAGTACTTCCGGGTTAGCAGAGTTTGTAACCAGAGGTGTTTGTAACCCGAGGTACCACTGTACAGTGGTACCTCGGTTTACAAACTTAATCCATTCCTGAAGTCCGTTCTTAAACCAAATCCGTTCTTAAACTGAGGCACGCTTTCCCTAACGAGGCTTCCCACTGCCAGTGCCCTTCCACTGTTCGGTTTTCGTTTGTAGACCAAGGTAAAGTTCGCAAACTACTTCTGGTTTTGTGGAGTTCATAAACTGAAACGTTCGTAAACAGGACTGTTCTTAAACTGAGGTACCACTGTAGATATGTCGGGGCAAGCTAGATATGATGGGTTCAGCCATGGTCGTTGCCTTTAGGTCTTCCCTGGGTTAAGATCTTATTTTAACCTGAAAAGGAGTACATTAGCCTTCCCTTGCCCTACTCCATTATAAATCACGAATTCATTCACTGTCGTCTGTGATTGTGGCACACGGACAGGTGAATAAACAAATGTGACTGCCTCCATCATCCTTCAGTTTGCAGCCTAAGACGAGGGAGTCACTTAATAAATCCCCATGAAATATTAACGTAAGGTAATGCACGAGCAGCTTATGCCTAAAGCTTGAGAAGGAGCGGCAAGAGGCAAGACTGTTAGATTGGAATTCAATTATGTATGAACAGTCCTTTTCAGTGAGATATTTTGTCCCCTCCACAATAGGCTGGAATGGCTGTGAAACCGACACTCATCTTCCATCTGGCTCCCTGAAATACTGTTTAGTGGGAGCCACCTCTTTCGCTGAATTCATACTGTTCTGTTCCATTTGGAATGGTCTGGAGGCATTTTATCCTTGTATTGATTTTATCTGTTTTTATAATTGTGTTTTCCATTACGGTAACCTGGGAGCACGTGAAGAAGGGTGAGTAAGGAATTGTATAAATGAAATTAATAAATAGTAAATAGTGTGTACTTTGTGCACATGGGAAGAACTGGAAGCCCTGTTAGTTGGTACTCTTGCATTGGCCACATGTGAACATATGCGTTGAAACATATTGGGTGGCTCCTTTTCTGTTGAACTTCATATAGATGTTAGACACGGACTCCTGATGTTGAGCTGGAGCCACTAGCAATGAGCAGGTACAGTGGTACCTCGGGTTACATACGCTTCAGGTTACAGACTCCGCTAACCCAGAAATAGTACCTCTAGTTAAGAACTTTACTTAAGGATAAGAACAGAAATTGTGCTCTGGCGGGAGGGGGAGGCCCCATTAGCTAAAGTGGTGCTTCAGGTTAAGAACAGACCTCCGGAACAAATTAAGTACTTAACCTGAGGTACCACTGTATAGCCAATACGGTGCACTCTGGGCATTGCTGAACTACAACTCCCATCATCCATGACCATTGGCCATGCTGGCTGGAACTAATGGGAGTTGTAGTCCAACAATACCCTGAGGGTACCACGTTGGATACGCTAATGCTACTACAGCTTCCCCACAACCACTTGCCTGTACGTCAACGTCCTTTTGTCATTTCTGTACAAATAGCCATGCCAGCAACCCATCTCTTCTCTGAACACCACTTTTCCTCTGTTATCGCACATGTACCTCTGGCAGCCATTAGCAAAACATCAGCCATGATGGCGCGAACACCATTTATGAAACCACAAATTACCTCTCACCCACACTGGAAATTAAAATGCTGCTGACATTTTTGGGCCAATACAAAGCCTGTTTTCATTTATCAAATAACCATATGACTGGTGTTACTTTATAAAAGTTTATACATTTGGAACTCATAAATATTATGGTGTGTGTGTGTGTGTCCGTAACGCGCCCATTATGCAAAGAGTAGTCCTGGTTTTTCTAGTGTGTTGTAAAAAAAGTTTGTTTTTTTACATGTTTTCCTTGGGCTGAGTCAGCCACATGTTAAAATAATTTTTGCCAATAGTAACATTTCTCTCTGGAGGCTTACTACATCTTAATAAAGCAGTGTGTGGGTGGCAAACACAAGCAGGTAAGTGACCACACGGGTGTTGGTGCTAAGGATATTTCCACTTATGTTTATCCAAACTGATAGCACAGGGCACAGGGCATGTTCATGGTTTGGCCGGCTTGGGTTTCTCATGTGGTTTGCTCCAGCTGCAGAGTGAGTTCCTGGAGCTGGGTTTGCGGGTTCCTCCTCCGTGCAACCATAGCGTTCAGTGCCCACCCAGTGAACCTTTTCTGTCTGAGAGGCTGCAGCAGGTGATGGAGCAGACTTGTTCAAGGCTGCAAGGAAGCAGATTCCAGCTGAGCATTAGGAAAAACTCCCCAATAGCAAGAACTGCATGACAGTAGAACAGACTACCATGGGAATGTTCATAGTCAGGTGGTAGAATGTCCGCTTTTACATGCAATGCGCTCTACGTGGGGCTACCTTTGAAGGTGACCTGGAAACTGCAATTAATCTAGAATGCGGCAGCTAGACTGGTAACTGGGAGTGGCCGCCCGGACCACATAACATCGGTCCTGAGAGATCTGCATTGGCTCCCAGTACGTTTCCGGGCACAATTCAAAGTGTTGGTGCTGACCTTTAAAGCCCTAAATGGCCTTGGTCCTGTATACCTGAAGGAGCATCTCCACCCCCATCGTTCAGCCCGGACACTGAGATCCAGCACCGAGGGCCTTCTGGCGGTTCCCTCATTGCAAGAAGTGAGGTTACAGGGAACCAGACAGAGGGCCTAACTCTGTGGAACACCCTCCCTTCAGATGTGAAGGAAATAAGCAGCTAACTTCTCTTTAAAAGACATCTGAAGGCAGCACTGTTTAGGGAAGTTTTTAATATTTAATGCTGTATTGTTTTTAACACTCGATTGGGGGCCGCCCAGAGTGGCTGGGGAAACTCAGCCATATGGGCAGGGTATAAATAATAAATTATTATTATTATTATTATTATTATTGTTGTTGTTGTTGTTGTTGTTGCTGTTGTTGTTGTTGTTATGCAGAAGGTCCCATGTTCACCCTCTGTGAGAGACTCCCTGGCTGAGCTCGAGAGCTTCTAGCAGTCTGTGTAGATAATGCTAAGCTAGATGGATCAATGAACTGACTCCGTATTAGGCAGTTTCCTGCATCTTGTGTGGCCCTGCTTTGCTGGAAGCATTGGAGCAAAGGCTGGGTGGCCATCTCTCAGAGATGCTCCATTGAACAGATCCTTCACTGACCTCCAAAGCCACTCCAAACTGTGAATGAATCTGTTTCTGCAGGAAAACTTGAGATGGTACTGCCGTTGGAATGCTATGAGGTCAGCAGCAGCTGCCCATTACTAGATGTTAAATGTATCTCTTCAGCCGGCAACGACCAAATCATCATGACCTCAGCAAAGAGCAATGCTATGGCCAAATATCCAACTAGCTACTCCAGTGTTTGGCTTTGAAATGATATGAGTTATGAAAGTAAAAAGAGCCTTGCTAGATCAGACTGACGGCCCACTGGGTCTGGCATCGACCATCGGCAGCAGGTGACACTGGGAAGTTCAGAAGCAAAGCATGGAGGCAACAGAGATACACTGTCTCTGAACATGGATGGCCAATTACCCTATTGCCCCTAACAGCTGTTCATAGATTTATCATGGCTAATAATCCCTGAGCAGGTTGGCTATGTAGTTGTGTTCCTCATGAGGAACCTGGATTGTGGCTGTGCAGGGATTGTCCAAGCAGATTTTCAGCTGATCCAGCCATATGTCTCCCCATATGTGACCTGATATCACAAAGGATGATTTTGGGTGCATTTGGTTCGGGGATATTGACCTCGTGGCCCAAATTAAGAGCCATGCTGGGCCACATTTGGCTCGTGTGACAGAAGTTCCCCGGCTCTGCCCAGAGTGACTGGGGCAACCCAGACCAATGCGTGGGTTACAAATAATAACATTATTAATATTGATATTATTATTACTACAATGTATTCCCTGCTGCTTCACCCATCTTACTTGCTGTAGAGACTGATGGAAGGAATCCATTTGACTTCTCTGAAGTCTCCCTGTTTTGCTTCAGTCCACCCTTCACACCTTTGCTGTCTGAAGTCCCCTCCGGTTCCTGACTGATTTCCCCTTCTCTCCATGTATTTAAAGAAATGTCATTGTTTGTTTTTAATGCCTTGGGGAATTTGCTGCCACAGCACCATAAACCACCTAATATTCTTGCCTGTCCTTTGCATGGGGGCTATAGCGCATAAAGCAGCCTTTTGGAAACCTTTCCTGATTATACACATAGGTATTGATTGCTTCTCAGTCACAAGTTATGAACACAATAGTATGCGTGTTGCCCTTACTCCTGAAAAGTCCTCGCTAATTACTAACACTTGTCACACTGGGAGATTTCCCTGAATATAAAACATAAAGCAGGGAGGGCCAGTCTCACATTTTGGACCAATTAGCAGTGTTTTGGAACTGTTTCCTTAGAAATTTCATAGGGCTTCGCCCCCCCCCCCCCCCCGCTTCTCATTTCCCCCCTTCTTGTAAAACAAGTTCTTGCAGATCCACTCCACGTTGTTCGGGTTGCTTTTTGGACTGCGTTTCTCGCTCGCAAATTGGATTGATTTTCACAAAGGCAGTGAAACAACCATTTATCAGCCCTAAAGCACACAGGTTCTGGCTGCCTTATCACTTCCGTGCTTCTCTTGCAAACTCTCACCCACTGTCAATTAACAACAGTTTTTAAAAAAATATATTATATTTGATGTTGAGGTGCTGTCTTTCTGTGGGCATGATGCTCCTTTTCATCTAAATCAGGTGAGGGCTTTGGGAGAGCTCTCAGGTGCCTAGAATTGAGGGTGGACTGGGTGAGGGAACAGAAAGCTGGCCTGAAACACAGCTGTGATTAAATGGAGCTGATGTGTTTGGATATCCATTTGCTGAGGGAGAAGATTTTCAGCCAATGCTAGATGAAGTTTATTCTCTACGTATTTATTTTATTTTGAAAATTTGCATACAATTTAATCACAATTGTCTCTAAGTGAAACTAAAAATGAGCTAAAAGAATAAAGTAAGAATTCAGTTTTAAAGCTATTGGAGTTTCTAAAAAGTATTTAGTAAGTGCCAGAAAGTTCTACATGGAGAGGACTGGTCTGGCCTCAACTAGAAGGGAGTTCCATAAAATTGGGCCCACAATAACAAATGCACAATTCCTGGTATATATGACTTGTCCATCCAAGTTATTGGGGGCCACTAATGGTACCTCCCCTGAAGACTTTGTTGATCAGGCAGAAAAATAATTGACCTGGTGATTTTGCTGATACTCAAATACGGCTGTCGCATGGATGGGACATTCATCTATAAAAGTGGATAGGTTCTCTTTTGCAAACAGGATCTGCATTGTTCTTCCACATTGCATTTGTCTCGTTATATGCAATCGTTCTAAAAAGCAGATAGTGGCACAGACCTGAATCATATTTGCACATCATCTTGCAGTCCATTCAAAAGCAAGGACAGCTGTTCCAAACAAACCACATGTACAGTTAAGCCGCTGCTTTGTATTTGCAGATAGGATGGTGATAAAGTGCATGTTTCTCATTTCCGGAGCAGAGAAATCACAGATATCCAAAGCTGCCATGATATTGAAATATTGGTGATTCTTATTAACCCCTCCCTTCTTCCCCCAGTACTGTCTCCTCCTCACTGTCCAATATATTCCACCCTACCCTTACCCCACTCCACCCGGGTCTACTTATCTGCATCCCAACCTCTTACAGCGTTGAATTTATCCAGGCTTCAACTTGAGCAGATTGTTTTAATTGCTCTCATTGCCATGTTGTTGTGCTAAACTCAAGACAGATGGCGCTTAAAAACAGACCACACAGGGAGACCAGCCACCTTGTGCTCACTTGCCAAGCTCCACAGCCCCTGTGCGGAGCAAAGAGGGACCTGCTTCCTTTTCGGAAGATGGCAGCTAGTGGAAATTTAAAAAGAAAAAGAAAGCAGAAGTAGCAGCAGCCAGGGATTGGCAGAGATCCAGCAAAATCTCTCCTTGCCTGTTTGAGGATTAAGATTTTTTCGCAACAGGCAAGGAGACGACAAAGAGGCCTGTGCTGAAAGCAGACAAGGCTCCTGGGTGCCCCTTTTTGACTTGTTGGTTTTGTGTCTATGCCTGTCAGTAGAGCTCTGCTGAGAGAGCCACAGAACGTCCTCTAATTCCCAAGCAGTTGAGCTTGCCCTTGTTTGTTATCGGAGGAGTCCTTTTCGGGCTGAAAGTGGTGTGTGATGGATTTGGTACACACATCTGCAGAAAGGGAGCAGTGGTAGGTTCATGATTTCACCTCTGCTGCACAGCTCAGTGGCAGAGCACGTGGCCTGCATGCCAGGGGTTCCAAATTCAATCCTTGGCATTTCCAAACAGCCTGAACGATGATGCTGAGTTAAATGAACCAAGGATCTGGCTCAGGACATCCTGTGTTCCTGAAGATGACCATATGGATGTTCAGTCAGAAGCAAGGCCTTCCTGCCCAATGGTGTACACAGGACTGCAGTCTTAATGGGCTGAACAGCTGCTTCTCAATTGCCTGGATTAGGATTAGTTGTTTATCTGGAACATTCCTCTGAGGTCCAGCACCGAGGCCCTTCTGGCGGTTCCCTCGCTGCGAGAAGCCAAGTTACAGGGAACCAGGCAGAGGGCCTTCTTCGTAGTGGCACCCGCCCTGTGGAACGCCCTCCCACCAGATGTCAAAGAGAAAAACAACTACCAGACTTTTAGAAGACACCTGAAGGCAGCCCTGTTTAGGGAAGCTTTTAATGTTTAATAGACTATTGTATTTTAATATTCTGTGGGAAACCCAGCCAAATGGGCAGGGTATAAATAATAAATTATTATTATTATTATTATTATTATTATTATTATTAGTCACCTCTCACCAAGGTCTTGAGGTGGTGCTTGTAGTGAAAAGGAAATGCAAGCAAATAAGATGCAGCCACGCAGAAATAATTTTAAAAATCACCCCAAAGTGGAATTGCTCATCAGCAAAAGCCTGGCTAGAGGAATATGTGTTAAGGAGGTGCTGGAATGCCATCCAGGATGGCAAATCCACATAGAGGGTGCCACTACCCAAAAGGCTCACTCCCTAGGAGCTGCCAATTGAACCTCCATTGTAATGGTTGCATTAGGTGCTAGGGAAGAAGGTCCCAAGTTGTATAGGTGTCATGGACTGGGCAGAGGAGGAATGGTGGAGACCGCCTCCTCATCCTAACCCTTCTAGGGAAGAGGGAAAGGAAAACAGTATAGATTTGCAACAGGGGTTTGAGGGAGGTCACAGCTAAGAGGCAGATGAGGGGGAAAGCTGGGAAATGGTGGGAAAGCCAGAACACACGTTGTCATTAGAAAGTATTCAAGATCCTCCATTTTCCAGAACCCGGTGAGCCTTAAAAGTAGGAGAGCAAAGAGCTCAAAGGCAGAGGGCATGTAGCAGCACCCTTAGAAGTGATGAGTGAGGAAGTGGGAGAGACGGGGGGTGGAGATTCACTAGGGACAATGCAGTTATCTAAGAGGCTGGCTTCCATAGCCTCTCTCTGTAAAAGAATGAAATAAAAAAGGACTGTAAGAAACTTTCCTTGTCTTTATAATTCCTGGGCAACCAGCTGGGAGCCACTGACAGCATCCCGACAATAGGGTTTTACAGATCGAAACCAAAATATTGACCCCAGCTCAGTAGCTTATTGACAGCCAGTTTACAATGTACAATGTAAGATACCCCACTGAGCAATCTAGTGATTGCTCCTACTACTCCTGCGGCAATTAAATAATTCATCGCCTCCCAAACCACCGTCTCAAGGCAATTTAAACATAAAATAGCTAAAAACACAAAAGCAACACTAAACGAAAACCCAAGCAAATGTGCACTTGTAGCAACGACCCATTTATCCAGCTGGAAAAACCTGCCAGAACAAAAATGCTTCAACTGTTTCCGGAAAGTGCCAGTAGTGAGCACCTGTCGTATCTCAACAGCAGTGTTCAAGAATGGTTGCAGCTGGCTCCCTGGCTGAAGCTGGTAATGGCACACAAGGCACTTCTGCTACCTGGGTTTCTGGGGCCGATATGGATCCAGGAGTAACTCCAAACTGTGTGTCTGCTCCTTCAGGAGAATAACCCCATCTGAGACAAGCATATCACCCAATTCCAGGGCCCAGGAACTAACCTCCTCCATCTTGTCTGGTTATTTATTAGCCTTCACTCACCCTGTTGTTGCATTCAGGCAGCAGCTCAGAACGTGCACAGCCTCACCCTGTTCAGATGTCATAGAGCTAGGCATTATCAGTGTACTTTTTAGCGGCTGTTGTGCAAACTCTTGGCAGCTCTGCTGCAGCTAGAGTGGCCGCTTGGGATCAGCTCGCCAGACTTAATTTAAAACGATTCGAAACCATGATCCTATCTTAATCCACGTATTTATGAGTCACTCTCAGCTCCTGCACAGAAGTAGAAAAGAGGTAGCCAATGTGGTGCTTTCCATATGTGGTCGGACTCCGACTCCCATCAGCCCCAGCCAGCATGGCCAATGGTCAGGAATGATGGGAGGTGGAGTCCTACAGGATCTTGGACTGGGGAAGAGGAAGGCCTCAAACACTCTACGTTCTTGCCATCTGTGATGGAAAACACAGGTGAGCAGCATTTGATAGGTTACATAACCCAATCAATTTCCTCTAAACTAGCTGCGGTAGGCACTTCAGATTTCCCATTTTCAGATTTATCACTGCAATTTATTGCTCTCCAACATGCATACTTTTCGCGAACGCAGCTGTGAATTCATTTGTGAGATCTCAATTCTTTCACAGCGGGTGGTCTGATGGTCCAGCTAGTCCTCCAGCAGGTTCCTGCTTCTGTTATAATTTTGCAATTTCTTGTGACGTGACTTTTGTATTATCAGCAAAGTGCCCTTCAGATTCTTTCTCAGCCTGCCCTATCCTCCTTTGTTTAATTTAAACAGCGGCAATAAACACTGACTTCAATATTCCTCATTAGGACTACCTTCTCCTACACTTCCCCACCTTTCTCTCCATCATCCAAGTTGCCATTTCTACCAGGATGGCATTTTATTTGCATTTCTTTTCACTTTTATATGTGTTAACTCTGCGTCTTTACTGTGATGGTTTTATTTTTAAAGGAGTGCAATGTGCAGACATTAAATTATCCTGACTTTTAATCTCAGTTGAGCTGGTACCTTTTCTTTGGCAAAGCTTCCCTTTCTGAAGCTAAATGTGATAACTATTTCTTTTTCCTTGGCTTTTCTCCCCCTTCTGAAAAGACATTGGCTTTATTGTCCTTGCGGTTCCCTAGTGACTAAGCCAGTGAGTCTCATTTTTCTTTTTCAAACCGTATTCCAAGGAACCCTGGGATTGCTCAGAAGCTTATCAGAAGTTCCTCAGCGAGAAGCTCAGCAATGGTAGACAAACTTTCCATAAATAGAGCCTGTCTCCCAGCACTGGTACCTTTCCCTGGAATGTGCCACTGCAGGAGAGCAGGGAGGTTGTTCCAAAGCATGAGCTCATTCTCACAATTTGCACGGAACTGGGTGAAGCCTTGCATTCCTCCTGGCCAGCGCTCCATGTGTCTTGAGAACATCCACAAAGTGTGTCATTTAAACTATCCAATTTGCTGCCATAAGGTGTGGTGATGGCTACCAACCTGGATGCCTTTAAAAGGGGATTGGACAAGCATTCTTGGAAGATAAGACTATCGATGGTTACTAGTCACAGTTAGCAGTCACTGTGGGATCAGGGTGCGGAAGTAGATGGGCCTATGGCCTGTCCCATATTCATATGCGCCCCAGAGGCCCACACAGTCAACAAAGTTTCTGCAGCTGATGTGAAGGAAATTGCTCATTTGATGTCCATATACAAAAGGACGTGGGTAAATGTGGAAAGCAATCGCCCACGCAGCAGCTGCTTTTTGGACCACACCATCCTTTCCACTAGGGACGCGGGTGGCGCTGTGGGTAAAAGCCTCAGCGCCTAGGGCTTGCCGATCGAAAGGTTGGCTGTTCGAATCCCCGCGGCGGGGTGCGCTCCCGTCACTCGGTCCCAGTGCCTGCCAACCTAGCAGTTCAAAAGCACCCCCGGGTGCAAGTAGATAAATAGGGACCGCTTACTAGCGGGAAGGTAAACAGCGTTTCTGTGTGCGGCTCTGGCTCACCAGAGCAGCGATGTCACGCTGGCCACGTGACCCGGAAGTGTCTCTGGACAGCGCTGGCCTCTTAAGTGAGATGGGCGCACAACCCTAGAGTCTGTCAAGACTGGCCCGTACGGGCAGGGGTACCTTTACCTTTACCTTATCCTTTCCACTTGGGCCACCTCCAAGCAACCAATGACAACACATGTTTGCCCTGCTTTGATCTGTGATAGCAAGAAGAAGAAGAGTTTGGATTTGATATCCCGCTTTATCACTTCCCTAGGGAGTCTCAAAGTGACTAACATTCTCCTTTCCCTTCCTCCCCCACAACAAACACTCTGTGAGGTGAGTGGGGCTGAGAGACTTCAGAGAAGTGTGACTGGCCCAAGGTCACCCAGCAGCTGCAGGTGGAGGAGCGGAGACGTGAACCCGGTTCCCCAGATTACGAGACTACCGCTCTTAACCACTACACCACACTGGTTCTGCCTTACATCAGGCGAGACCATTTAGCTCAGATGTCTACACTGCCTGGCACTGTCTACCCTGACTCTTCCGTGTTTCAGGCATTGCGCCCACCCCCAGCTCTGCCAAGAGATGCCAGGGATTTAATCTGGAACCTTCCATTTCCAAGACAGGTGCTCAGCCCTTGAGGCACAGAACTAGGAGGCCTCTGGACTCAGGAGGGTTCTCTCTACGTGCTGCTCTCGAGCTCTTTTGAGACTCCACAGAGGGAAGTATCAGCTCTGTGTGAAAAAGCTCATGGAATGGGAGTGAGGGAGATGGGGAAAGGCAGGCAGAAGAAGATGTCAGTCACAGATAGATGTGGGTGAGGGAGGAATTCCATCTTACCTTCCTCGTGTATTTCTCTCACCCTCTGACCCTCTCAGAGAAGCTCTGAGGATGGAATTTGAAATGTGTGTGGGGGGGGGACACACACTCTGATGCCACTCGCCAAGCTCTCTTTTGTAGGATGAAGAAGCCGTTCTGTAGGATGTTGAAGGACGTCTGTATCTAAACTCCAGTTGCTGGAAACAGCAGGAGGGCAGAGTTCTGTTGTGGTCAGGTCTTGCTTTCTTGCGGGCTTCCCTGGGTCATCTAGTTGGCCTTTGTGAGAACACAATGCTAGACATGATGGGCCTCCAAAATGCATCTAACCCTGACCTTATCCATCAGAGTCCATTTTAAGTTCTTAAGCAGGGGATGCATGTTTGACGGTTAACACTTAAAACAAAAGCAAGCTTGCGTCTAACCCAACCAAAATGGTGACCCACAGAAAAATACGGCTCCCAGCCCTACCGCTCATAGGTCTCCCCTTCAAGAGCAAACTTTGTATGGGCTGAATAATCCCTACGCTGTGCAAAAGAATGTATAGAGTGCCTGAAATATACATCTTTTAAATGTTTGCCTTCTAAACTAAAGGTTAACTAAATGTTCTGAAGCATGTTATCAAGCAGTGTCTAATCTCTCAGGGTTGCTTTCAGTATGATTTTCCAAAATCAGTTTATCTCATAATTGCCCCTCTTAGCGTCTTCTTTTTATTTTTTTAAAAAACCCACCATGAATTCTCATTTTGCACTGCATTCAATTATTACTCCAGACTAAAGGGAATGAAATCCAGTCAACTACCTCATTTGGATTAGTGTAATAAAACGTTTTCCACTGAATGTTTACATGTGGAGATGCTTCATCCATTTTAATCATTGCACACAAGCACAATAGTGAAGACGCAATATCTTTTCTCCTGCTAGGAGAATTTCTGTTTAGTTTTGGTTTAAAATAAGAAGAAATGTGAATTGAATATATTTTGCAACACTAAGACTATAAGTAGTCTTTTTGTCTCCTCTTCTGTCATTTTTTGGATCTGTAAGACAGCTTCTTGTATTTCAAATATATAAGAGCATAGCTGAGTGTCTCTATAATAAATGTTTGCATTGTGAAATGTATGCTTCAAAATGATGCAGCATAAGGTGAACGCTGTGGCACAGGTTTAAAAATCAAGACTAGAAAGATCACTGGGTGGGGTTTTTTTTTACCATCCATGTAAAAGTTTGATTAGTTTTTCAAAACACCTGAAAATGATTGTACTGTTGTCTGCTGCATATGACCAGTATGCAATATGGAACAGAATGGAAGAGGGAAAATGCCAGCTTAAAAAGAGGTTGAGGAAGGACTTGAGATAAAGTTGGTTTTGCTCGCAGGACACAACTACATTATCTAATTTATCTGACTTCCATATGTTTTTCAAACGTATATGTTAAAACAGAAGAAAAAAGTGTGCTTCTTCAGTCTGGTGCAATTTTAAGTGCAGCGATACTGATACCAGCACAACTTTCCAGATGTCTTCCGTCCCTGCGAGATGCATGTTAAAGGGGCCACAGGTTTGAATTGATGGGATAATTAACTTCTACAGACAATGTGTCTTAGGCTGATGTTTTGAAAGTGCTAGGCAGGTCTCCCTCTGGATGCGCAAACAGTTGCTTGCCAAGGTGTTATACCCTTAATACACACAAAGATAAACCCCATATGTCTTGAATAATGCAGGATGGAGAGTGTGAACTGTTGTTTCTTTCCCCATCCAGCATCATTGAAACATACTGCTTATGTCATTTGATGCTAGGGGCCAATATAGCAATTCCATCTTTTATTTTATTTTTGAGGGTAGAATCCTCTTTCTTGGCCCTAGTGCCATTGCATTCTTAACTAGCTGCTATATTGATGTTCTGAAAAACATGCCCAACGCTGAGAAGCAAAGAGGCCCACAATTAAGTGGGAAAGGTCAAGGGGGAGACCAAGGCTGAGAAGCCACTTCACAGCAACACATAGCAAGTAGCCATTTTGCACAGGAGTCTTTCCCTTGGGGAACTCGAAGTGTGCTGTGAGCCTCTTTGCCACAGCACTCCTTTCCCTTTGCACCCTTCTACCTGGCTCATTGCTTGTGACAAGAAGGGGCAGCGAACTCGCCTCAAATGGCATTTGCAGAGGCTCAATTAGTGCGTTCCTTGTGAATCCTCACTATGTCGAAGCACGGAGAAGCTTTGCTCCGACGAATTGTAATGCATAATGAACCAATTAAGAGCACAGCATTTGGGAGTCCAGAAGGTCATTTCGCTAACTCCGTACATTCCGGCAGGATATCACAAGACTCTGCTTCCTTGGGATACTGGCTCAAATTGCTGAGGTTCTGAAGTTGACTCTTCTTGCCATTTCATTTCAGAGAGCTGACAAATGTAGTCTTGGATTTGACTTGAAATGGGGGAATTGGAGTCTTCTGAGAGCTTGAGAAATGTTCCCTGCGCTACAGACCAGGAGGTTATGAGCCAGAACCATATATTACTCCCCCCTTCCATTCTTGTTCCCAAGTGGGGGTTTTTTGGTTCATGTTACAAATGAATGTATAGAGAGGTTTTATCACAATGGGAGTTATAACTCAGGACACCAGCGCACCAGAACAAAGGGTCAGCTGTGCAGCACAGCTCCATCTTCTAGATAGAAGGAAGTCCCATTCAGTACAATAGGGCTTCCTACCAACCAGGTAAGTAGGTATAAGGATTGCAGCCTAAGTGGCTGGAGGCAGGTGTGTGTGAACATGCTGGCTTTGGAAAGAGAGGAGGAAAGGAGATGCACACGGGTTTCTTTCCTTTTCTCTTCCAGCAACTGTAACGAAACAAAGCAAGAAATTGCTTCTCTGGATTATCATGCAATTAAAACAGCACTTGAGAAGCAAAGAGTTGGGCCTGGCTTGTGAAGGAGAATGACAAATTCACATGCACTGCTAGGATTTTCTTTTTTAAAAAACACGCTGTGGTTAGGAAATTCTTCTTTTACTCAGCCTGCTTTTGAATGCTAACAAAATGCCACCCTTCTGGCATGCAAGTTGGGAGGGCTTGTGTACATTTTGAGAACCCTAGAGGATGAAGGAAGAAGATCAAACCTCTCCATTAAGAAGATCAAACCTCTCCATTCTTAAGGAAATCAGCCCTGAGTGCTCACTGGAAGGACAGATCGTGAAGCTGAGGCTCCAATATTTTGGCCACCTCATGAGAAGAGAAGACTCCCTGGAAAAGACCCTGATGTTGGGAAAGATGGAGGGCACAAGGAGAAGGGGACGACAGAGGACGAGATGGTTGGACAGTGTTCTCGAAGCTACCAGCATGAGTTTGACCAAACTGCAGGAGGCAGTGGAAGACAGGAGTGCCTGGCCTGCTCTGGTCCATGGGGCCACGAAGAGTTGGACACAACTAAACGACTAAACAACAACAGAGGATGAAGGATGCTGCTATGCACTTGATGGGCAGATGGGCATTGCAGTGAGGCCACATGTGCCAGGCACAGAGAGCACAGAGAAGTGGTCGCCATCACCCCTAGCAGCCACTGCCTCCCCTCACACACATACACTGCAACACATACTTCTCCAGAGCATTTTCGTTTTTTTCATAAACAACTATTTCTCATGTTCTTATGTTAAATAATAATAATAATAATGAAATACTTCAGCCATTGCTGCTCATGCGGTCTGTCCTTCACCTGGAAGTCATTTGCTGAAGGATATACATCCTATACAATAGATCACCCCTGTGTGTGTTTCTAATATGCCTCTTGCTCCCTAGGGTGTATCCAAGATGGGTTTCTTTTAATTTAGTTTGCCTGCTCACCGGCCCGGCAAGAATATATCTCTCCGGTCTACCAAGAACTGTACAGCACAGTGCAATATTATCCTGGTGATAAAAGGAGAAATGTGCGTCGGGTTCCTAAGACCGAAAAAACCCAACAACAAAAAGCTTATACATGAAACAGTTTCCACACTGTCTCCTCTCAATTTGATTTCAGAGAAAAATTAGTACAGGTGCTGCTATAGATTTTTTTTTTTTAAAGAAATCCCTTAAATGGAGCAGAGCAAACAGAGAACCCAGAGGGAAGATAATTACTCAATGTGGTTTGGTATCTGAAGAAGTGTGCATGCACACAAAAGCTTATACAGTGGTACCTCGGGTTAAGAAGTTAATTCATTCTGGAGGTCTGTTCTTAAGCTGAAGCTGTTCTTAACCTGAGGTACCACTTTAGCTAATGGGGCCTCCTGCTGCCGCCACACTGTCGGAGCACGATTTCTGTTCTCATCCTGAAGCAAAGTTCTTAACCCGAGGTACTATTTCTGGGTTAGCGGAGTCTGTAACCTGAAGTGTATGTAACCTGAAGCGTCTGTAATCCGAGGTACCACTGTACCAAGAACAAACTTAGTTGGTCTCTAAGGTGCCACTGGACAAATATACCGTATTTTTCGCTCTATAAGATTCACCAGACCACAAGATGCACCTAGTTTTTGGAGGAGGAAAACAACAACAAAAATATTCTGAATCTCAGAAGCCAGAACAGCAAGAGGGATCGCTGCGCAGTGAAAGCAGCAATCCCTCTTGGTGTCTGGCTTCTGGTATAGCTGCGCAGCCTGCATCCGCTCCATAAGATGCACACACATTTCCCCTTACTTTTTAGGAGGGAAAAAGTGAGTCTTATCGAGCAAAAAATACGGTGTACACACACACACACACACACACACACACATTGTTCATGTCATATTTATAGAATTGGAGGGGGAATTGCAGGCTGTCTAGATATTGAGCATCCTCACCTGAGGGCTGTCCGGCCTCTGCAAGAAGACCTCCAGGAAAAGGGAGCATTCCACCACAGGTTTCAGTTCAGACCAGCTACCAGTTATAGGCTAGACAAAATGTACATGTTGACATGTTGTTTGGAGCCATGGTGTCTCTATAGCGGGGTTGGGTGGGCTAACCTAAAAACAGGTGTCCTATTTCAGCAGGAAAACCTTTGCGTGCGTGAGTAGCCTTCTCTGTATGTGGTGCTGATGCTATGAGGTGGATCACTGAGGGCAGAGACCGTAGCTTAAGGCAGGGGTCACAGCTCAGTGGTAGAGAATCATAGAATCATAGAATCATAGAATCATAGAGTTGGAAGAGACCACAAGGGTCATCGAGTCCAACCCCCTGCCAAGCAGGAAACACCATCAGAGCACTCCTGACATATGGTTGTCAAGCCTCTGCTTAAAGACCTCCAAAGAAGGAGACTCCACCACACTCCTTGGCAGCAAATTCCACTGTCGAACAGCTCTTACTGTCAGGAAGTTCTTCCTAATGTTTAGGTGGAATCTTCTTTCTTGTAGTTTGTATCCATTGCTCCGTGTCCGCTTCTCTGGAGCAGCAGAAAACAACCTTTCTCCCTCCTCTATGTGACATCCTTTTATATATTTGAACATGGCTATCATATCACCCCTTAACCTCCTCTTCTCCAGGCTAAACATGCCCAGCTCCCTTAGCCGATCCTCATAAGGCATTGTTTCCAGGCCTTTGACCATTTTGGTTGCCCTCCTCTGTACACGTTCTAGTTTGTCAGTGTCCTTCTTGAACTGTGGTGCCCAGAACTGGACACAGTACTCCAGGTGAGGTCTGACCAGAGCAGAATACAGTGGCACTATAACTTCCCTTGATCTAGATGCTATACTCCTATTGATGCAGCCCAGAATTGCATTGGCTTTTTTAGCTGCCGCATCACACTGTTGGCTCATGTTAAGTTTGTGGTCAACTAAGACTCCTAGATCCTTTTCACATGTACTGCTCTCAAGCCAGGTGTCACCCATCTTGTATTTGTGCCTCTCATTTTTTTTGCCCAAGTGCAATACTTTACATTTCTCCCTGTTAAAATTCATCTTGTTTGTTTTGGCCCAGTTCTCTAATCTGTCAAGGTCGTTTTGAAGTGTGATCCTGTCTTCTGGGGTGTTAGCCACCCCTCCCAGTTTGGTGTCATCTGCAAATTTGATCAGGATGCCCTTGAGTCCATCATCCAAGTCGTTGATAAAGATGTTGAATAAGACCGGGCCCAAGACAGAACCCTGTGGCACCCCACTAGTCACTCTTCTCCAGGATGAAGAGGAACCATTGATGAGCACCCTTTGGGTTCGGTCAGTCAGCCAGTTACAAATCCACTGAGTGGTAGCATAGTCAAGACCGCATTTTACCAGCTTCTTTACAAGAATATCATGGGGCACCTTGTCAAATGCCTTGCTGAAATCAAGGTAGACTACATCCACTGCGTTCCCTTCATCTACCAGGCTTGTAATTCTGTCAAAAAATGAGATCAGGTTAGTCTGACATGACTTATTTTTCAGAAATCCATGCTGACTATTGGTGATCACAGCATTCCTTTCTAGGTGCTCACAGATTGTTTGCTTAATGATCTGCTCCAGAATCTTCCCTGGTATTGATGTTAGACTGACTGGGCGGTAATTATTTGCGTCCTCTCTTTTCCCCTTTTTGAAAATAGGGACAACATTTGCCCTCCTCCAGTCTGCCGGGACTTCGCCTGTTCTCCAGGAATTCTCAAAGATGACTGAGAACATACTCTGTGTGCAGAAGTCCACAGCTCGAATCTCTGGCATACCTAGTGAAAAAAGAATTGATGTAGCAGGTGACGGGAAGGACCTCTCTGAAGCTCTGAAGAGCTGTTCCTAGCCAGAGTAGTCATTGATATTGGACAAGATGGGCAAATGACTTGGCTGGGTATAAGGTGGTTCCTCTGATACTTTGGTCACCAGGTAGGCACATTTGGACAATTGTGGGCACAGAATGAAGCAGCTGTAAAAGTAGCTTCACACTTTGCA
The DNA here is from genome assembly GCF_965153285.1 of Podarcis tiliguerta. Classification (NCBI taxonomy): domain Eukaryota; kingdom Metazoa; phylum Chordata; class Lepidosauria; order Squamata; family Lacertidae; genus Podarcis; species Podarcis tiliguerta. The sequence continues at coordinate 24,830,169 of NC_139535.1, read as the reverse complement.
CAGGAAGATGCAAAGATGCTCTCCTTCCTGCCCAACTGAGGGTGCCATTAACAAGGAGCTGCCACTAATCCCAATTCCAAATCTGCCTGTCCGGAAGGTGTGCTGTCGGTAGGGATGTCAGAGAGTTCTGATGCAGCTGGAAAAGGCAGTGGAAATTGCTTATGCATGTTCATATGTGGTCAGGAACAGAGAAAAGCCAAGCAACTGCAATCCATATTTGTTCATAGAACTGTTTGTTTTTTTACGTCCACAGGCGATATACAATTAATGGTGGTGTGGTTTTGTTGCACTCTTTTGTCCTTCCTTCACACTGAAATGAGCACAAGTTCCGTAAGTTACAGAAATAGCCATGTAACTCACCTAACTTATTTTAAGCAGCAAACAGCAAGACAAAAGGTGTAGCATTTGGCGAAAACCAAACTGCAGCAAAACGGAAGCAGCGCTGATTGCAACAGATTCTGGTTGGAAGGGAAACTGCTTCCTTCTTACATTCCGAGTTGTCAGGCACTTGCATTCGTATTTTATATATTTAGGTACAAAATTAGATGTACCTCTGTAACTAGGGGAGTAACAGAGGCAGGAATGTACCTCCTACAAGTGGGTTGTGGGATTCTTGCTCTGTTAGAGATTCCTTCACCTGGGAGAATCCTTGAAACAGTGGCTTCAGAATATGAATACCTAGGCTGTTTAAGAACACAGAACAGAATAGGAGCCCAGTATCAGGTCGTGGGTGGCGCTGTGGGTTAAACCACAGAGCCTAGGACTTGCCAATCAGAAGGTCGGCGGTTCAAATCCCTGCGACGGGGTGAGCTCCCATTGCCCAGTTCCTGCTCCTGCCAACCTAGCAATTCGAAAGCACGTCAAAGTGCAAGCAGATAAATAGGTACCGCTCCGGCGGGAAGGTAAACGGCATTTCTGTGCGCTGCGCTGGTTCGCCAGAAGTGGCTTAGTCATGCTGGCCACATGACCCGGAAGCTGTACGCCGGCTCCCTCGGCCAATAAAGCGAGATGAGCGCCGCAACCCCAGAGTCAGCCACGACTGGACCTAATGGTCAGGGGTCCCTTTACCTTTATCAGGTCATTATTAACCAGACACAGATGTGGTCATAAAAACAAACAAGGGAGAGAATGCTTGATGTGCCTTAAGAAATAGGTGCAATTTGAGGGTACTTAGCCGACTCAAGTCTCATTAGTCAAGAATCCTTACTTGTGCTCAGAAGACTAGGAGAGGTTCTGTGAGAAGCATCCTTGAAGAGCCATTGCAGTGCAAAAGCAAGAGATTGTGTCACTGTGTGGACTGTTTGAATCAGCTTTCCTGTTCGTCCTCCCACATCACAGAGCGAGGACCAGTTCAGGAGCAAAGCACATGGCTTCCTATTTCTGGCAACTTCTTTCTCTTCCATAGCAACTTCCTGCTTATGGTGGATGAGTCACTTAATTAATTCTTTTCTGAAAGCAAAAGCTTCCAGGAACTCTTGGTGCAGTACATGAAAGCACACAAGAATTACCCCATTTTATTATTAGGATGTTTCCGTGCATAGCGTTAAGCCAGAGATAGTGACTGACTCAAGAGTGTCCAGTATTTTTCATTTTATTTTTAATGTAAATGATTTTATTTTTATTTTTCTGTTACAAACCTGTACATTTTTATGTAAATCATAAAACATGACGTAACTGGCGGAAGAAATTGTTACTGGAGGGTAAAATACTAAACATATTATTTTACAGTAAATAACAATGAAGTGATTAGAGTAAACCCCTTCCATGAATTCTTCAGTAAATCAAGTTGGCAAACACAGACTAACAGGAGTGAGCTATTGAGCAGTGCCTCCTTATTGACACCATATTGTGAGATATAGCCATGTGATTTGATCCCGAGTCTTATTAAAACAGTGCAGAGAGTCATCGGCCTTGCATGCAGGAGGTTCCAGGTTCAATTCCCAGCCTCTCCAGAAGACTCCTTCTCTGAAACCCTGGAAAGCTACTGCCAATCAGGGCAGACAGTATTGAGTTAGATGGACCAATGGCCTGGTTCAGGGAAAAGGCGGCGTACTGTGTTCATAGTTCAAAAGTTATAAGTTGCTTCTGACTTGGGGACTTCGCTTTTTGTAACAGATTCATAGAATCATAGAGTTGGAAGGGACCCTGAGGATCTTCTGGTCCAGCCCGTATAGGCAACTGCCTCATACAGGGATCAAACCTGCAACCTTGGCATTATCAGCATCAAGCTCTACCATGCCAGCTTCTAAGCAGCTCTTCAAATTTACTGTGGTTTTATAATTGTTGGAAGCCGCCCAGAATGGCTGGGGCAACCCAGTCAGATGAATGGCGTATAACAACAACAACAACAACAACAACAACAAAGATTGGGTGAGTGTCTTCAGAACAGAGAACCACACTGCAGCATTAACCAATAATGCATTATTGACAGAAGAAAACTAAAGCAGGTGTGCAAGTGAACGACACTAATAAACCCCCTTCTTCTTCTTCTTCTTCGATCACTCATTGCCGAGTAATATTGTCTTCCACAAACACGGTTTTAACAATGAGTCCGTAAGTGACTGTGGAGGCCAATTCTGGATCCACACGTCCTTCCAAAGTGGGGACATTGGTTTCCGGGCGGGAGTTGATCACAGTGTGGATTTGCCAAGCGTGCCACCTCTTAGCATGTTTCTCCCTTGTGTCCTGAGTTTGAGTGTCTTCAAAGCCCATGATACCTTTGGTAAAGGCTGCTCTCCAACTGGAGCGCTCGCAGGCCAGTGTTTCCCAGTTGTTAGTGTTTATACTACATTTTTTAAGATTTGCCTTGAGACAGTCTTTAAACCTCTTTTGTTGACCACCAGCATTACGCTTTCCATTTTTAAGTTAGGAATAGAGTAGTTGCTTTGGAACATGATCATCAGGCATCCGCAGAACATGACCAGTCCAACGAAGTTGATGTTGAAGAATCATTGCTTCAACACTGGTGATCTTTGCTTCTTCCAGTACACTGATAATAGTTCGCCTGTCTTCCCAAGTGATGTGTAAAATTTTTCAGAGACACTGTTGGTGGAATCTTTCGAGGAGTTGGAGATGACATTTATAAGTGGTGCATGTTTCACAAGCATATAGTAAGGTACAATAGCTTTGTAAACAAGCATTTTGGTTTCCCTGAGAATGTCCCGGTCCTTAAACACTCTGCACTTCAATCAGAAGAAAGCTGCACTCACAGAGCTCAGGCGATGCTGGATTTCAGCATCAATGTTGGCCCTTGTGGAAAGATAACTGCCTAGGTAGGAGAAGTGATCAACATTTTCCAACTTTACACCATTGAGTTGTTATTCAATGGTTATTTTGTACTTGTTGGTGCAGCACTTTGATTTTTTGGATGTTGAGTGATAGGCCAAGCTTGTCGTAAGCTTCTGCAAAGATATTTAGGATGGTTTGGAGGTCATCCTCTGAGCGTGCGCACACTACATTGTCATCAGCATACTGAAGCTCTATGACGGAAGTTACTGTAACCTTACTCTTTGCTTTCAGCCTGCTCAGATTGAAGAGCTTTCCATCTGTTCAATATATGATATCTACTCCAGTGGGGAGTTTCCCTTCGACAAAGTGTAGGATTATGGCAATGAAAATAATGAATAGAGTCGGGGCAATAACGCAACCCTGTTTAACACCTGAACCCACTGTGAATGGTTCACTTTGAGAGCCTTTGTTATCTGTGATGTCTGCACATGTTTATCCATGTTTACATGGAAGTAAGCCCTGCTGTTTTCAGTGGGACGTATTGCCCCATAAACGTGCCCGTGACTGCTCTGCAGAAACTCCAAACAGCAAAAATTCTCCCAAGCTTATTTCGTGCGTGTGTGGAGACTTTATTTTACACTTTATTTATGGGCGGCCAAATTCTTCTACCTCCCTTTATGTAGCCGCAGCGACATTTGGGCCCTCGCTTTGCTTTCCCAACCTTACACAGTCAATTACGAGTCTCCCATTACAGCCACTCACCCATGTGCCTCTTGGAAAGCATCAGCTGACAAAGAATCCAAGGCGCTGTAATTGAAACGATCCATCTTCCTTCGCGACCCAGCGCTCGTCTCTGGCCCCTCGTATGCCGAGATAGATGGCAAGCCGGATACTGGAGAGAATGTTTCTTTCCATAGGGTTTTGAAGGCCACTTTCTGTTTGGCGAAAAGAATGCACCGGCTGCCAGCGCTCCATCAGAGGGGCTCGACGCAGGCTCTTCTTTCGCTTCTCCCTCGTTTGATCTCCTCCTTGTGTTGCTTTAAGGAGGGTGAGAATGCTGCCCTCTTAGGATCTATGAAAATGCAGTGTGCAAAGCATTACACCACCTTTTCCGGGAGAAGGCGGTTGACCTCTGGTTCTGCTTCAGGAATGCTTATCTGCATTCATCTGCTCTTGGACAAATATATATATATATCTGAAATGTTACATTTCCTACAGTTTTACAGATGTTTCCAGGCAGGGAGTGTGCAGCCTCATGTGTCATCTAAAAGCAGCAAGTAAAGTGGTGCCTCAACGTGAGGGCCGTGTTGTATTCGTTTTTGGCTTTTCTTCCTAAAAATAAACACTGCCCTGCATTCCTTGAACTGCCTTCTTTGCATGCGAAGGCAATCTTTCTCACATCATCAGCAAAGTGGGAGTGTACGCACATTTCTGTAAAAGTTGCTCAGGGCTGTGTGCCTTGCTTTTGTATCTGTGAACTTATACATATGAAGGTGCTGTTTACTACCAGCCTGCTCCGAAGGTCCCAGGTTCCTTATCCGCCATCACCAGGCAAAGATTCCTGCCTGAAACTTTAAAAAGCTACTGCCAGTCATTGTACAATGCAGTCATACCTTGGAAGCCGGACAGAATCCGTCCTGGAAGCCCATTCGAGTTCCAAAACAGGAGGCTCCTGCAGCCAATCGGAAGCTGTGGTAGGCCCGCCGGATGTTCGGCTTCCAAAGAACGTTCGCAAACCGGAACACTTTACTTTGGCGTTCGGGAGCCAAAACGTTTGACTGCTAAGGCATTTGTCAACCAAGGTATGACTGTACAGTGGTACCTCGGGTTAAGTACTTAATTTGTTCCAGAGGTCCGTTCTTAACCTGAAACTGTTCTTAACCTGAAGCACCACTTTAGCTAATGGGGCCTCCTGCTGCTGTTGTGCTGCCGGAGCACGATTTCTGTTCTCATCCTGAGGCAAAGTTCTTAACCCGAGGTAATATTTCTGTGTTAGCGGAGACTGTAACCTGAAGCGTATGTAACCCGAGGTACCACTGTATTAAGCTAGATGAACCTATGGTCTGACTCAGTATACAGCAGCATACTATGTAAGCTAGGAAACTGCCTTGTACTCAAGCACATTGGGCAATCTACCTTAGTATTGTCTACAAGGACTAGAGTTTCAGAGAGCGTATTCTCCTAGCCGCTGCCTGGATAAGATGGGGATTGAACCCATATCCCACAAGTGTCCTGGAAAAACGGGACATCCCGTTTTGTTTCATGAGAGCAATTTTTGTTGCTGTGATCTTGTGCGATTTCGTGGCGCGATCTTCTGCAGTGCCCAGAAAAGTGCTGGGGGGGGGGGGTGAAGCACAGTGCAAAGCATGCGGGATCACAGCAACCAAAATGGCTGTTGTGTTCTCTTGATAAAAAATGGGAAGATGGCACCGGGAAGATGGTGTCCCAGATTTTTGCTTCAAAACTTTGGAGGGTATGTGAACTGGGGACCTTCTGCATGCGGAATATATGTGCTACCACTGAGCCATAATCCTAAACCCACCTTATACCAAGTCTGACCATTTCTCCATCTAGGTCAGTATACAGTGGTACCTCAGGTTAAGAACTCGATTCATTCTAGAGGTCCGTTCTTAACTTGAAACTGTTCTTAACCTGAAGTACCACTTTAGCTAATGGGGCCTCCTGCTGCCGCCGCGCAATTTCTGTTCTCATCCTGAAGCAAAGTTCTTAACCCAAGGTACTATTTATTGGTTAGTGGTGTCAGGTGTGTGTGCAGGAGCCAGGCCCTGTGACCAATAGGACTTTGCAGGACTGGGGCCTTCCTAAGTTTGTTCTGAAGAGGCAAGGCGCGGCCTCACAGTTGAGGCCGATTGGTAACTCACAGCACCTGGGGGCAAGAGCTGGGAAGGGATGTAAGCTCAGCATGTCCCTTCAGCTCTTTGCCACAGCAACATGCTCCCTGCCTTTGGATTCTTGCTTCCTGATCCTTGAACCTCAGCTTCTTGACTCCCTGCTTCTTGACCCTTGGACCCTTGACTTCTTGCTTCTTGACCCTCGGATCCTTGGCTTCTTGACTCCTGGCTTTTGGACCCCCGTTTTTGCTCCCACCCCACCCTCTTGCCCCTGGTCCTGTCATCCCCTGTATGGACTTCAATCGCCTGTGAACCGGACCGTGACAAGTGGAGTCTGTAACCCGAAGCTTCTGTAACCTGAGGTACCACTGTAGTCTAGTGTGACTTAGCAATGGTTCTCCAGAGTCTCAGAGTCTTTCTGAGCCCTGTAGGGGATGCCATGGACTGAACCCAGGTTCTTTTGCAAGGCTGTTCTACGTCACTGAACTGCAGCCTATCCCCACTAAGAAGATGAAAGGCTGGACCCCAACAGATTGGCCTTCTGTGACCTTGTGAGGCCTAACCCAACAAACATATCATACTTATCCCACTGAGCCACGCTTTCTAAACTCAGTTGATGCGGAGCAGTACATTTCGTAGGGTTACTGCCATACTTCAGTTCGGAATATGGATCATAGCTGTCAACTTTTCCCTTTTCTTGCAAGGAATGCGGTTCGGAATAAGGGAATTTCCCTTTAAAAAGGGATATGTTGACAGCTATGATATGGATATAATATTTTGCTTTAAGATGGAAAGGATTTGCTGAAATAGCTAATTGAACTAGAATACAAAAAAGGGAGGTGTGAGGAGGTCGATGAAACAAGTAAATGAAAGGTAAAGATATGGAAATATTGGATGTGTTTTAAAATGTTTTTGTTTTTCTTGCTGTTTTGATGTATTTTTTTGTTTTTATTTTCAATGTAATGTTTGTTAAATTTTTTATTGCTTTTTTCCTTTTTTTTCTGTAACTATTAAACTTCTAATAAATATTATTTAAAAAAAACAATATTTTGCTTTATTAATTTTTTAAAAATTCCCCTGAAACATTTACAATATTTCTCTCCCATGCTAAAATGGTTTGGGTCTTTCAATAGTTTGATGTTTTGGCTTGAAGCATGAATAATAAAAGTGCTTGCGTTGCACATCCTAATACCTAAGATGAAATTCGTCTTTGCCTGAAAATTGATGGCATCATTTCCTTTGCACAAATGGACTACTGTCGCCGTCCTAATTCATTAATGATATACACAGGAATAGAAAGGAATAAATCTAGAATCGCCCACAAAATACCCTTGACCGATGTACCATCTTGCAAATTTTTGTTTTTATTTCGAATGGCAATGTAAGAAATGTAAGAAGTGGCATAATCGTGTTTCTTTGGAAGTCATGGGAAGAAATAATGTTGGGGTAACAATAAGTTTGAAGGTTTAAGATATCTGATGAAGATAAAATATCTCCATGCTCACACAGGCAAAGTACACACCATACAGTCATTTAAAGCACAAGTTTCCCCAAAACACACATTTTAACTCACAGAATTCAAATGCATTCCATTAAAGAATGTGCTCTTGCATGTTTTTAAGTCCATGTATATAGATATATATAAAATCTCCTACTCCTACATGAGAATCCCAGTGATCTTCTCATCAAAGACACTGATCAAGGCCAGATGTCCTTAAATTTTAACAGTGCTACAGCATGACTATTCACTGGAGAAAATTCAGCTTTGCTCGGTGATCTATTTTAGCCACTCCAAGACCTGAATTGAAAGAATCTGTCTTACTCTGTTGCTCAGCCAGGGAATCATTATGGCATCTTAGCTTGTGGTCACTTTATAAGAGGTCTCTGAGGCTCTGATTAGAGTTATAGAACAAATTATCTCCAGCACTTTTAATATTTCATAAAGTACTGACAAAGTGAGGCACTAAACCATAAAGCCAATTAGTGACATTTTGAGCACTAAGGTAAGAAATGAAATAATTAATTCTTGATTAAAATGAATAAATGTTACTGGGATTTGCTTTTAGCTAAAGCTTTTCTCTTCTCCACCCACAAACACAAAGGAGCTCATCCTTTAGTCTTAACTTTAGTGTTATATTACAGCAGAAGAGATATTTAACACTATAGATATAGGGACCTACTGACACTTGAAAGTTGTGTTTTTATATAGTGAAAAGAATTTCTTTTTAATTTTTTGTTTTATGTAAACCCTTCCGAGTATTCTAGGGGTAGAAAAAACCAGGGGGGAATTGTATTATTATTTTTATTATTAAATAAGAGTGTGTGTTTCCGTATAAAGAGAGAGGGAGAGAATGAGAGAAAACTACAGCTTTCCAGAGTATATTTTTCATAATATTGGAGGATCTCATCTTAAAAATTGACAAGATACACAGTTCCAGAACTCTAAATTCAAAAATCTAGGATCAAAATCCAATCAAAAATCAATTCCCAGCTTCTCCAGGTAGGCCCCAGTTTTGGGAAAGCAAAAACCTAACCGTGATAACTATGTTAACAGCATCACACTTACGTCACCTGAATGTTTACGGAAAGGCTAATGTTTCATAGGAGATTAAGTGCCCCTTCTCATCATTTAGTTTCATCTGCACAGCAATGAGTGGAGCACACACTTAGATCTTAAAGCCAGGGCATATGTTGCTGAGGCAGTTACATGCCTCTCAACTCGCTGTTGCATCTCTGTCGTTGGCAACATGCATGATTTGAACAGAGTTTTTTCCCTTTCTGAGAGGGCCCAGTGTGGGTGGGTGAAGCCAGTCCACAGCCTGTGAAAACATTTTTGGTTGCAGGGCTGACCGGTCAGCGCAAGGGGCAGCTGAACACAGAACGAAATATTTCTGGTTCTAGCCTTGGTGGCGCCTGACAAGCCCTCCCCCTGCCTGCTTTTGGTGCAGACTTCCAAGTAGGATGATGTTGATAAATGAGCAATTCCCTTTTTCTTCAGGAAGGAGCGAGATTAACGCAACACCCTGCTTTAAGTATATTTCCAGCTTCAAAAGACGACATGGCCAAATGCTAAGGCTGCAGGGTAGCTTTGGTTACATTTGGCAACCTTCGTTTGCATTACTTAGTGATCCTTTTTCTTTGCGTTCTCACTCACCCCATCAACTCAAGTTGCATCCCCACGACATGTTGGGATATTTCCCCCTCCGTAGCTGATGTCATCCCTCCTCACGGCATTGTGTGTATGTTTCCTTCGGCAACAGGTATCCAGGTAACTAGCCGTGTCCCAGTGTTGTTCTGTGAGTCAGCTGACTAAAGTACTTTGGTTATCCAGTTACCGGGAAAGCGCTTCAGAAATTAGTTGTCACATTCTTTTCTCTCAAGTTGACTCTTGATGCTTGCCTTTCTGTCCTGATCCCTTTTGAAACTGCACACCATTCCTGGACTTCTGGAGACATAGGCTGCCTTTCTTATTCACAGGTAAATCTAGTGCATGCTGGGATACACACACACACAGAGGTAAAGGTAAAGGACCCCTAGACAGTTAAGTTCAGTCAAAGGCGATGGTGGAGTTGCGGCGCTCATCTCACTCTCAGGCCGAGGGAGCTGGTGTTTGTCCGCAGGCAGCTTTCCGGGTCGTGTGGCCAGCATGACTAAACCGCTTCTGGCACAACGGAACACCATGATGGAAAGCAGAGCGCATGGAAACACTGTTTACCTTTCCGCCACAGCAGTACCTATTTATCTACTTGCACTGGTGTGTTTTCGAACTGCTAGGTTGGCAGGAGCTGGGACAGAGCAATGGGAGCTCACTGTGTCATGAGGATTCGAACTGCCGACATTCTGAACGGCAAGCCCAAGAGGCACAGTGATTTAGACCACAGCATACACACACACACACACACACACACACACGAGAGAGAGAGACCATCATGTATTTGTGAAAAGTTTTTAAAATATATATATTAATAAGCTCTTGTTTAAAAACAGTTATTAAGCACCAGTGCTGATAAAGTTTGATTAATCCAGGGACCAGGTTTATGCCAATTTTTATACTGCAGTACATGCAGGGGCATAGTGGGTGTGTGTGCCAGGTGGGCCCTGGCCCTGGGTGCACAATTTTTGAGGGGGTGTGAACTAGGTGCTTCCATGCAGGCAACCCCCGTGTGGCCTGACTTGGTTCTCCTATCTGCCTGCCAAGGGCTGTGTTGGCCAACTGGGCTTCCCCCTGCATGGGCAGGCAGGTGGCTCAGCGGGGCCCTGCTTTGCTTTTCCAGGGGAGGGGAGGTTACTCTGGTGGCGTAGGTGGTAAGAGCTGGGCTACGGCCACCTACCCGACATGTGCCCCCCCCCCCCCCCGTGCACACACACACCCCATCCCGGGCATCAGCAACTGATGCTACACCACTGAGAATATTTTACAGCACAATCCTCATCCCAGTTAAGCTGGAGATGCACTTGTGAAACTCCTTCAACCTCAGGTGGCAGAACTTTCTCTGGTTTCCTGTGATTAGAATTGCCCTGCCCATCTTTTAAGTGCCATGAAATTATGTAGGCTCCGCCAGACAACATATGTATGCATGTATGTATGTATGTATGTAGCATTCATCCCTGATTTGCTTACACAGTTTTTACATGAAGGTTAGACTATATTGGTTGTTGCTGAGTGTTCATTCTGATCTGTTTGTGGGGCAAACTGTATTCGTTCTGATTTGTTATTTGAGAATGAACATTCATCCTGCATTCTTTCTGATTTGCTTGTAGAGGATTGATGTCTTCCCATTAAAGCATTCATTCACAGCCCACCTTGGAATGCATTTCCCTATCACTTTCCTAACTGCAAAAAATCTGGTTCTTTTTAAAAGTCTAGCTTGTTGCACTAGGGTGACAGAATATTTTAACCCACTGGAATTGCATACGTCTAATTTTACAGACGGTGCTTCATGCAAAATAGTAACTGTCTAGACCAGGGCTGTCCAACTTCCAAGAGACTGCCATCTACTCCTACTATTTTAAAAATGGCAGTGATCTACCCATTGGATTGACCAGAGTTGCTGAGCTTTTTTTGGGAAAGCTTAATCAAAGTTGTGGAGCTTTTCTTTGGAGAGGATGAGCCAAAGTTGTGGAGCTTCCCCCCCCCTCTTTATTGGGGGGTGGGGCAACAGGATCCCACCAGGGACATCCCGTGATCGACCTGCTGGACATCACTGGTCTAGATTTTAGGGGCACGCTGTGTGTGTGCATTCCTCCTGTGGTGCATCTCTAGCCAACATCCCGATGCCAATGTGCTTGTACTCTTTTAAGGGATATTGTTGTTGTTTAGTTGTTTAGTCGTGTCTGGCTCTTCGTGACCCCATGGACCAGAGCATGCCAGGCACTCCTGTCTTCCACTGCCTCCCACAGTTTGGTCAAACTCATGTTTGTATCTTCAAGAATACTGTCCAACCATCTTGTCCTCTGTCGTCCCCTTCTCCTTGTGCCCTCCATCTTTCCCAACATCAGGGTCTTTTCCAGGGAGTCTTCTCTTCTCATGAGGTGGCCAAAGTATTGGAGCCTCAGCTTCACGATCTGTCCTTCCAGTGAGCACTCAGGGCTGATTTCCTTAAGAATGGATAGGTTTGATTTTCTTGCAGTCCATGGGACTCTCAAGAGTCTCCTCCAGCACCATAATTCAAAAGCATCCATTCTTCGGCAATCAGCCTTCTTTATGGTCCAGCTCTCACTTCCATGCATCACTACTGGGAAAACCATAGCTTTAACTATACGGACCTTTGTTGGCAATATTAGGGATATTAAGGGATATTAGGTTTATGAATATTAGGGATATTAGGTCTATTGAAGTTTATGGCACAGCATCAGCTAGGCCATATTGCACCACACACTTGAGACATTATAGAGGCCATAGCTCAATGGCAAAGTTTATGCATTTCATACAGAAGGTCCCACGTTCTGTTCCTGACATCTTCTGTTAAAAAGTGCAGTGACTGGAAAAATATATTTCTGAGAACTTAGAAAGCAGCCATCAGTCATAGTAGACAATACGATACTAGAGAGACCAATGATAGGTACAGGATTTCTTTTTTTGTTTGTTTACCACTAAATAAAATAAACTTCATCATGGTCCATTCACAATATGAATTCAGTGGGAGCATTTAAATTGATGGAACCTCTATTGAAGGCATAACTGTGTGGAATAGTCCTAATGGAACACAGGATTCTTCCTTCATTCTGCTGCCCTTGTATCACACTGCTTCCCTGCTCACTTTTTACCCTACCATCTATGAGCACAAAGGTATCGCTTCATAGGCATCATTGCCCCGCTTCCGACAACAACATAGCATGGTGCCCTGCTGCCATAAGAAGGTGTAAGAATGAGTGCAGTTCTAGCATAGCATCACTTTGTAAGTGAGCAATATGAACGCTTTATCACTGTGAAGTGTCTGAAATGTTTTGCTAATCATCTTCCTCCCATTACATTGTGGGTTAAATCAATGAGGCGATTCTTGTACAATATGTTTGCGGGAAGGGAATGTTTTTGAAAGACCAGTTGCCTTTTTAAGGGCCTGAGAATTGATTGTATCAGCAAAGCTAGAAAAAGAAAAAGAAAAAAGCACCCCAGTATTGTTATCCATAATAAATATGGGACATGCAACCTGTTACAAACAGCCCAGCCTTTGTTTGCCGGCTGACCTTTCATGCCGCCTGCGAAAGGATAACAGGGTCTATTTCCCAAGGTGATATTTGTGTGCTGAATCAAAGATCTACAAACTTTCATCGCTTGGGTTCAGGGACGGAGGATGATCAAGGGAGGGCAGGTTTTATTACTTGTCTCATTGAGCCTCCGTTTTATGTAGGCACCTTCACCACTGGGTCTCTTTAGACAACCAGCTGCTTTTGAAACATGCAAGACCATATTTTCCAGTGTGTTTAGCTGATGGGTTGGGTCATGTGTGGCCATGCAGGATCGTGGTTCAGGAGGGTCTTACTGGGATCAGAGTCAGTAAGAAGAACATTAACCTAAGATTGGGATAAGCTAAGAGTCGTTGGATGAGCAAATTATCAAGCAAGCCAAGTTGATACGTGGCAGGAGGCTAGTTTAGTTTGATATCTATATTCCACTTGTACAACAGAAAATTCTCCAAAGCAAAAATATAAACAGAATTCAAAATAACAAACCGGTACTTTTAAAAAGGATTAACCAGTAGCCGTGCAAAGCTAAACCCTCCAAACAGCATTAAATCTTAGCTATAGCAGACTATATATGGAGACAATAAAGGTAAAGGTACCCCTGCCCGTACGGGCCAGTCTTGACAGACTCTAGGGTTGTGCGCCCATCTCACTCAGAGGCCAAGGGCCAGCGCTGTCTGAAGACACTTCCGGGTCACGTGGCCAGCGTGACATCGCTGCTCTGGCGAGCCAGAGCCACACACAGAAACGCCGTTTACCTTCCCGCTAGTAAGCGGTCCCTATTTATCTACTTGCACCCAGGGGTGCTTTCGAACTGCTAGGTTGGCAGGCGCTGGGACCGAACAGCGGGAGCGCACCCCGCCGCGGGGATATGAACCGCCGACCTTTCGATCGGCAAGCCCTAGGCACTGAGGCTTTAACCCACAGCGCCACCTGCGTCCCCGCATATGGAGACAATACTCTGAAGCAAATATCTAGGTTATGGGATCAAAAACACCATAGGCGTTTCTCATGAAAATAGGGCAAGCTTGGGAGTCAATGGAAATCCAATCTACAGAGTTAAGGTGAGGAGGAAGAGAAGGACTAACGAACAATGATCTGAGTCAGTGGATGATGATGGATTGCTGGTTTAACACAAGTTTTTAAAACATGGCCAGGTTCCTTTTCATTCCTGTTCCCTTTCTGAGATCTTAGCAACATCACCAGTCAGCTCAAGTTGCTCATGAGCAGCATAGGAAAACAGGAATCTGCCCTATACAAGAGTCAGGCCATTGGTCCATTTAGCCCAGTATTGTCTACAAACTGGCTGGAGTTTGGTTCTTGTGAATTTCAGAGAAGGCTCTCTCCCGACTCATTGGTGGACTTCCCCCAAAGAATCCCGGGAATTGTAGTTTCTTCAGGGTGCTGTGAATGGTCGTTTTGTGGAAGGGGAAGTCCAGTTCCCAGGATTCTTTGGGGGAAGTCATGGGATAGCTCAGTTGGTAGAGTATGAGACTCTCAATCTCAGAGTTGTGGGTTTGAGCCCCACATTGGACAAAATGATTCCTGCATTGCATGGGGTTGGACTAGATGACTCTCTTGGTTCCTTCCAGCTCTACAATTCTATGATTCCACGTGCTTTAAATGTACACTGAATATAATTTAAATGTATTGGGTGGATCTGCCCTCAGTTGCTGAAAAATATGACTTGGGAAGAAAACCAGGAATGGTTATTTTTTATGTGGAAGGGATTGTAAGCTCAGCTCTGGTACTGGTCTTAATTTCTTAGGCCAAACATGTGCTAAGCCACTTTTTTGACCCTCAAGGTGGACCTCAGGTTTCTAATAAAAAACAAAAGCAGATCCCACTCTTGCACGACATACAGTGGTACCTCTGGTTACATACTTAATTCGTTCTGGAGGTCCGTTCTTAACCTGAAACTGTTATTAACTTGAAGCACCACTTTAGCTAATGGGGCCTCCCGCTGCTGCCGCGCCGCTGCCGCGTGATTTCTGTTCTCATCCTGAAGCAAAGTTCTTAACCCGAGGTAATATTTCTAGGTTAGCTGAGTCTGTAACCTGAAGCGTATGTAACCCAAGGTACCACTGTACTACAGTACCGCCATCCTAATGATGAAGCAGGGGTTGGGGTGGTAGAGATTTGAGCCATCAATTGTGCTGATTAAGATGAGTTGAAGCGGGGGTGGAGGGTGGGTAGAAAACATTGTTCAGTTCGTTTGACCCAGTTTGCAGAACACTTTGCTATGAATACCTGAAAGCATTTTTGACCTTCATCCTTTCAGCTTCAAAATAACTGCCTTTAAAATAACTTTTTAAGTCATGAGGATTTTATATAGCATGCATTTTCATTCAGAGATACTGCTTTTGTCTAATGTAGGGAAATGGCTGGAGTACTGAAGCTGTTGGACCTTGAAGCTCACCCCTTATTTTTCAAAGAGAACAAAATGGAAGGGGAGTGGGGTGGATTCTTCAAAACGAAGCATTCCCCCCCCCCAAATACATATATATATATATATCCCTTCCAGAGGAAAATCAGGCCTCTGCATCTTAAGTTGTTCTGAACATTATTTCCCATGACGCATCTCACTCTGGCCCCAGACCAGCTGAAATTAAATCCAAGAAGTTTCATTTCGATGGAAATCTTTCACAGGGAGGTAATCCCCTTTTTGTTCGCTGTTTTAATAATAATCAGCCTGAAACCCAAAGCACAGTCTTGGGGAAATCTGTTTACATATCCTAGGCGTATCCACACAAGAAGAAACAGAGTGTTTTTTTGGCAACTCATATTTTTGGTCACTGTGGCCTCTTGCTGAAAGTTTATAGTCCTGACCAGACGGTTGAATTTAAAACTCTTAAGTCCCTTGGGTTCTACCCAAAACTGCATGCTTAAAATCAAGTCTCTGTAGCAGAACTCTTCAGGCTTTTAGGTAAAAACTAATGCATGTGTGAGAAAATCAACTTAAATGCTACTTTGGGTTATCCACCATAATACTTGTGGTTATCAAAGATATGACTAAGAAACCTGTGAAAATATTTTGTTTTGTATAATATTTATCAGTCCCTTTGTTAGATGCAAAGGCAATGGAGTATGGGAGCGATTGAGGTTTCTCCCCGTTTTCTGAAGGATGGCATCTGTCTGTCTCGGGAGACAATGGCATACCTGCCAAGCGTCCTGGGGAAAATGGGACATCCTGGTTTTTTTGCATGAGATCACATGAGGATGGGTCCGTACCTTTTTAGGCTATATTCATGATATGTAAATAAGATGTTAGGGCCAAGCTATTAGTTCTGCCACCTTTTGATATGGGCATCCCCATCATTTAGTGAAGATTTTTGTTGTTGTTTTATTGTCCTAGCAGAGAAGGTCAATTCCCAGGTTATGGAAACAGACGGCTCAGGTATTCTGAGTGGCTAAAGCCAGTGTGGTGTAGTGGTTAAGAGCGGTAGTTTCGTAATCTGGGGGACCAGGTTTGCGTCTCCACTCCTCCACATGCAGCTGCTGGGTGACCTTGGGCCAGTCACACTTCTTTGAAGTCTCTCAGCCTCACTCACCTCACAGAGTGTTTGTTGTGGGGGAGGAAGGGAAAGGAGATTGTTAGCCGCTTTGAGACTCCTGAAGGGGAGTGAAAGGCGGGATATCAAATCCAAACTCTTCTTCTCTTCTTCTTCTTCTTCTAAAGCGCAACCCTAGCAGCTAAACTCAGCATAAACCTGAAGCAGAAAGGAAGTTCCCATGATCAGACACCAGCGGTCTCAATGTCCCTGATTCTCTGTCCACCCAGTTCTGTCAGTCTCCCTCTATCCACCCCTGGACCAATGTGCTTCCACAGTGAGTGTCACATATGCCATGACCAAATTTTTTAAAAAAAAAATTAAAAAGGAAAAGAAGACCTGGCAGGAGAAACTGAAGACCTGGCACGAAGGCAATGAAGTGCATGTGTGCCAAAGTATGCTGCCTTTTGTGGCTGAGGGTTGTGGAAGCACCCGTCTGCCTGCAGTCCAACCACAGAGAACATGCACATAGAGCAGCGTAGAACGGACACTCTATCTGCCAGATTTGTTGGTCGCTCCGTGCTCTTCCATTTTCCTTTGTGATTGTGGCTTGGAGGTTATCGTGATCATTTTAATTCATCATCTGCCCTTCACCCTAAGGTCCCAGGGTGGGTCACAGCCATTTGAAATGGAACACTAAAAACAGTTTTTAAAAAACACAATGATAAGCAATGCAGTCATTAAAAAATAGGGTGGGTCCTGAAAATCTCAGGTATCAAGGCAAGGGTTTGGAGGTTCATATTCAGCATTCAGTATTCAGTTGTTGTTGTTTAGTCGTGTCTGACTCTTCGTGACCCCATGGACCAGAGCACGCCAGGCACTCCTGTCTTCCACTGCCTCCCACAATTTGGTCAAACTCATGCTGGTAGCTTCGAGAACACTATCCAACCATCTCGTCCTCTGTTGTCCCCTTCTCCTTGTGCCCTCCATCTTTCCCAACATCAGGGTCTTTTCCAGGGAGTCTTCTCTTCTCATGAGGTGGCCAAAGTATTGGAGCCTCAGCTTCACGATCTGTCCTTCCAGTGAGCACTCAGAGCTGATTTCCTTCAGAATGGATAGGTTTGATCTTCTTGCAGTCCATGGGACTCTCAAGAGTCTCCTCCAGCACCATAATTCAAAAGCGTCAATTCTTCGGCGATCAGCCTTCTTTATGGTCCAGCTCTCACTTCCATACTTCACTACTGGGAAAACCATACCTTTAACTATACGGACCTTTGTTGGCAAGGTGATGTCTCTACTTTTTAAGATTTCAGTATTCAGTATTCACCCAAAATGCATAAGATACCAGAAGCATCACAAAAAAAAACTTCACATAAAGGGTGGGGACAGGGCAGGACATGTTCTGCCAACATGCGCCATGCCCGGGAATGGAACCTCTGTGCAAATGTTCATCATCTGTATAATGAAGATGTCAGACACACCTAAGTGCCACATCTTAGGGGCAGCTTTCTCCCAGTCGTCCTCCTCTCCCAAGTGGCAGAGCTACCAAGAGGGCTCCCTCTTCTGAAGATTTGTCAGGAAGGAGGTGGTGTCTAGGATATTGGGGGCCTAAGTCAAGCACTAGCTTGACATACCATCCAACTTTTTCAGACCCAAAACCAGGATGCGTCTTCCGGGCTGCTTTTCTTGGGGCAAGAGCAGAGAGTGAGATTGCGGCACCCAAAATGGTGGCCGCGATCTCACATAAAAAACCACAATGTCCCTTTTTTTCCCAGGGCACTTGGCAGGTATGACTTGAGCACCTTGAACTGGGCCTGGGAACAAACTGGCAACCAATGCAATTGTTTTAAATGTGGCAACTCAGCCAGCAGTTTTGGAAGAACTGAAATTCCCAAGTCATCTTCAAGGGCAGTTCCACATAGAGTGCTTTGCAGTGGTTCCATATGGAAGTTACCACAACAATGGAATATGTGCCCTAGAGGGGCCACAGCTGGCAAAGCAGTCAGAGCTGGAAAAAGCCATTCCTAGCCACCAAGGCCACCTGAGCCTCCAGTAAAGGGTTGAATCCAGGAGCACCCCAAGTTACAGAAGCAGAACTCTGTCCAGGAGAAACTGTCTCCCTGCTTCCCATATGTGAGAAATTGGTGCAGATGCCATATTGATCTATGTCATAGGGCTTTCTTTCTATTGCAAATAGCAGCTGCGGAGGGGGATTCCAACCAGATGTGCAGAGTGGAGGGATGGCTTAATGCCCCTCCCCACATGCCATGGTTTGAATTCCCACCCACCCCCGCCAACTATCCATGAGAGAAAAAGCAATTACTAAGCACCAAACTATACCAAATGTCAGATTTAGCATGACCTTTAGACCTGCTTCTTAACAATGGACAATGTGGTTTACATTTAAGAGTACTAATTTGTGACATTCCTTTGAGAAAGTGGCCCTAGTAGCTAACTGAAGAATTCTAAGCATTCTCTCCCAGCTCAGTATCGTATTCTTTGTACTGCAAAATTTCGAAAGTGACCACAACTCATGAGTGAAAATCCAATTGGTTCTCGAAGCTAATGTAATTAATTTTCCATTGAAGAAACTGCCTTTCACCAATGCCTAAAGTAAGTACTATAATCAGAAAATTGGTGACTAATTGTACCAGTTAGCTATATTAAAGGAACCCATGCTTGGTGGTGTCCATAAAATTCATATAAATTGTGTTAAGTCTCAAATTGGTGAAGGGACAGTAAAAAAAGAGAAGAAAAGAAAAGGAGAGAGAGAGAGAGAGAGAGAGAGAGAGAGAGCGCTAACATGAGGCTGCCTAAGGATTTCAGCTTTTTGTTCCCAGCTTTAGGTCTATCATTATTACTCATGTCTTGCTATAAATTGCTTTTCCACATGCAGTAGAAATTCTCAGCTGGTTTTCATATATTGTATTTCACTAATTAGTATATTTTGGATACTGTATTGGAACTTTTCAACAAGGACACTATTCAAAATTCAGTTGTTGCTTTATTCTCCAAGTTACACGATATGGGAAGACAGGTTTTACAACAGTTTAATAGATGGATTTATTTTTAGGCTTCGTTCAGATAGAGCAGTATTATTTTTCTTTCAGACTGGGAAATGTTAATGCCCTGTTTTTGTTCCTTCAAATAATATCAGCCAAAAATGAAATATTTTCCTTTCTTTCGTGCCAGTTAAAATGGATTCCCAATCTGTAAAGAGCACCTGGCTAGCCAAGTGGTATACATATGTACTTAAGAACATTCAAGGTATTACTTAAAGCTGTGTATAGTGGTGTCCCCAGAGGGACAGCTATAATTGCATTATTTTCCAAAGATTTAGGAAAATATGAGTTTGTGACAGATGGAGAAATATGAAATGATGGCACTGTTTGTTTAGCAATAAGTAAGTATCTTTCTCTTCACAGAGTATTGCAATATCTTAGAAAATAATGGATCTTAAGATATAGAAGAGTTTTTAAAAGTAACCCTGATTTGGACAAATATTAGGGGTGTGTATCAACTTTGTGTGTCTTCCAAAGCAACTACTCTTGTACAAGCTTAAGAATGGAAAGTGTAATACTGGTGGGCAACAAAAGAGATTTAAAAACGTTCCCAAGGCAAATCTTTAAAAAAATGTAATATAAACACTGATAGTTGTGAAACACTGGCCTGCAAGCGCCCCAATTGGAGAATAGCCTGTACTAAAGGCATTGTGGATTTTGAAGAAGCACAAATTCAGGATGAAAGGGAGAAACAAGTTAAGAAGAGAAGAAGAGTTTGGATTTGATATCCCGCTTTATCACTACCCAAAGGAGTCTCAAAGCAGCTAACAATCTCCTTTCCCTTCCTGCCCCACAACAAACACTCTGTGAGGTGAGTGGGGCTGAGAGACTTCAAAGAAGTGTGACTGGCCCAAGGTCACCCAGCAGCTGCATGTGGAGGAGTGGAGACACGAACCCGGTTCACCAGATTATGAGTCCATCCCTCTTAACCACTACACCACGAAGGCACGTTGGGTAAATCCTCACCGTGATCAGCTCCCACCCAGAAACCAATGTCCCCACTGTGGAAGGATGTGCGGATCCAGAACTGGCCTCCACAGTCACATATGGACTCACTGTTAAACCTGTGTTCATGGAAAACTATCTTACTTGGCCACAAGTGATCGCCAAGAGAGAGCGAGAGAGCTCACCAAATAATGAGGTGCAGCAAAGTAGGCTCTCAGATTACTCCATTAACGAGGCATACCTTTTTTTAAAAATGCTTTTTATTAATTTTTAACATAAATATACAATTTTGATTCAATTTTTCACAAATTCCATACTTTTGGACTTCCTTCAACTTCTCTGACAATCATCCATATTTAACTCTTGCTTACACATTTCTTCTGTTCTCTATTGCCATAAGTCCCCCCTCCAATCATCCATTTTCATTTAACAATATACCTCAGTTTTTACAGTGCTTCTTTAAACCCCACTAGCGTTGTTTGTACTTCACATGTACTTTTCAGATATTCCACAAATTTCCCCCAGTCCTCGATGAACTTTTGGTCTCGAAGATACAGTGGTACCCCGCAAGACGAATGCCTCGCAAGACGGAAAACCCGCTAGACGAAAGGGTTTTCTGTTTTTCGATGCGCTTCGCAGGACGAATTTCCCTATGGGCTTGCTTCGCAAGATGAAAATGTCTTGCGAGTCTTGAGATTTTTTTCCGCTCCCCACCCCCTTTTTCTAAGCCGCTAAACCGCTAATAGCCTTTTAGCAGCTAATCCGCTAATCCCTTAAGCCTTTAATAGCCGCTAATAGCCGCTAATAGCCGCTAAACCGCTAATAGTGCTAATACGCTAAGCCGCTAATAGGGTTGCTTCGCAAGACGAAAAAACCGCTAGACGAAGAGACTCGCAGAACGAATTAATTTCGTCTTGCGAGGCACCACTGTATCTAACTTTCCCTGTTAACTTGTCCAGTTCTGCATAGTCTGTTAATTTCATCCTCCATTCCTCTTTCATCGGTATTTCCTCTTGTTTCCACTTCTGGGCCAGTAGAATTCTTGCTGCTGTAACCGCGTATTGAAAAAGTTTATAATCCTTCCTTCTTATTTCCTTTCCTGTCATGCCTAAAAGTAGGGCTTCTGGTTTCTTAACAAATGTATACTTCAACATTTTTTTCATCTCATTATATATCATCTCCCAGAAGCTCTTCACTTTCTTACACTCCCACCACATATGATAAAACGTACCTTCTTTTTCTTTACATTTCCAACATTTATTACAGGTTTTATACATTTTTGCTAATTTTACCGGTGTAATATACCATCTATAAAACATTTTCATGATATTTTCTTTTAACGCCGTACATGCAGTAAATCTTAAGTTTTCCTTCCATAATTTTTCTCAATCATCAAATTGTATATTATATCCAAAATCTCTGGCCCATTGTATCATTACCATTTTAACTTCTTCATCTTTCGTATACCATTCTAACGTTATCTTGTACATTTTTGACAGAATTTTACAATCATTGTTTATTATATCTGTTTGAAACTTTGAATCTTTTTCCATATACCCACTTTCTTTGATATCTTTTTTAAACATTTCATTAACCTGAAAATAGTGCAACCAATCATAAACATGATCCTTAACTTGTTCATATGGTTTTATCTTCCATTTACCTCCTTCTTTAATTATTAAGTCTCCATAAGTAATCCAATTACTTCTCATATTTACTTTCTTCACAGACATAATCTCTAACGGTGATAACCAATGCAGAACTCTTGGTTCTAATAGGTTTTTATACCAATCCCATACTTCTATTAATGGACCTCGGAATATGTGGCTTCCAACCCCTTTGTGTATTTTCTTCTTCTCACACCATAAATACGCGAGGTATATCAAAGCAGATCAGTGAGTTTCCAACCATTCTGTACTTCCCCCTACAAAAAAGGTTTAATGGATTTTTGTAACAATGGCAAAGGCTTTAAACTAGATTTGAGAACAAGACAGCGCTCTAAGCAGAAGACTGCCTGTTATGTACTGAAGTTCTCGCCCTGGGCCAGCAGGGGGATACTGTAGATAGTTTTCACTCAGGTCCACATATGCAAATAAGGAATTGAAAGTGATGTTCAGTGATTGGATAGTTACAGAAAGTTGTTACTGTTGCTTTGTAGTTGAGCTCTATATAAACAGGTTGGCTGAACCTTTCAACCCAGTTCTGTTCTGGCCTGTGAATACACAAGAGCTGTCTGAAGAATCACTGTGTCGTCTGATATGTTCACCGACAACTTAACACAGCCCTCTTGCAGGCTTTCAAACAGAGGAGGGTCTGCTGTAAATGAGGACACATGGCCATTCTAGGTACGTGCGGCAATGTAGAGGGTTACAAAAATTTGCACTTTATGCAGGACGCTTGTGTGTCCTGGCTCTTTTGCAGTTCCCACAAAGCAGAATAGGAGTTAGGGGTTGGGTGTGGAGAGGGGGTAGTGAGCCCCAAGGGCAGTTTTACAGGTAGAAGTGTGTGTGTGTGTGTGTGTTGGCTTAACATGCATAAGGTGACGAACTAACAGCATGGAAAGAGGCATCGAGAGCAGCAAGAGCAGGTACCGCTAGCATCCGAACCCTCCCTTTCCAAGCAGGATTTGGAGCTGCTTGACTGCAGGCCGTGATTCAGTTCATGCCCATGCTGTTAGCGACGCTGTTACTAAGGAGTTTCAGCAGGTCCTCTCTTTCCACAGGCACATTCACCCTCTAAGGTGCCATCATTCTTCTGCACAGATAGCTGGGAATAAGGAGAGAGGAGATAAGGGAGAGGGGCGGGGGGAGCATGTCTGCTGCGCGTGCCTCATCCTCACCAATGGAGAAATTGCACTTCTGCGTGAGGCCCAGGGATGTCTGACAGAATCGGATGTTTCCTGGGGGAAGCAACGCCATTATCTTGCCTGGGATCTCTTTTTCGCCTGTGGAACTGGCTGTGGGTTGCTGTGTCGAGAGGTACGGAGCCATCGGTGTGAAGAATAGAAGCTCCAGGCTTATGCGGAGTCTGGCGGGGGGAAAGGGAGAGACAGAGACACAATTGCAGTGCGAGGGATAGAAGGGTTTCTTTTATCAGAAATGACCAGAGTATGGCATAAAGACACACTCCGAGTTAGCATCTCAAGCGCAGCTGGTGTCTCTTGCTGCTTCCTAAAAGACAGGCAGGTCACAAGGCTTCTTTATTTATTTTATTTAATTTTTTACTCTTCAGCCCCCTAGCAATCCAAGATTCACCGACCCCTAGTCTTAAGACACCAAAGGATTTGAAAACAAACACACCAGCACCATGCGGAGCAGATCGGGAGCTGTTTGCTGTACACAGTGGTACCATTAGGCTTGTATGGATGCAAGCTATTTTATTTTTAAACAAGTACATTAGGAAGCGTTAAAGATCTCATTAGCGTGCCAATCACAACTCCCCCACTGTTCAAAAACATTTAAATGTTTGGAAGCTGCCTGTGAATGCCTAATGGAGACTGGTAATTAAGCATGATTTGCACCAAGCAACCAATTGGTTTCTCAATTTTAATTTCTTATTTTGAGGCTGCTTGGAGCAAATAAAGTAAGACGTGCACAGATAGGCAGTCTCTGTACTCCTGCATTGTCAGTATTATCTCACTTCTAGTTGTCTGCACCTACCCCTTTCCCCCAAATTATAAGACTATGTACTTCGTGACTATAGCCTCTCTGCTATGGCCGCATTCACCCCATACATTTAGAGCCAGTGTGGTGTAGTGGTTAAGAGCGGTGGACTCATAATCTGGTGAACTGGGTTTGCGTCCCCGCTCCTCCACATGCAGCTGCTGGATGACCTTGGGCTAGTCACACTTCTCTGAAGTCTCTCAACCCCACTCACCTCACAGAGTGTTTGTTGTGGGGGAGGAAGGGAAAGGAGAATTTTAGCCACTTTGAGACTCCTTAGGGTAGTGATAAAGTGGGATATCAAATCCAAATTCAAAGCACTAGGGTTCCACTTTAAACACTTGTGACTCCCCCCAAAGAATCCTGGGAATTGTAATTTGTTAAGGGTGCCAAGAGTTGTTAAGAGACCTCTGTTCCCACACAGAGCTACAATTCCTAGAGTCCCCCGTGAAGAAGGATTGGTTGTTGAACCTCTCTGAATTGTAGCTCATGTGATTTAAAGGTACGATGTGTACATAGCCATCCATTCCTCATTGTTGAAGAAAAATTCAAGTCCCAATCGGACAATACATGGAATGGGAGGGCCGCCATTTTGTCCTTCAACTCAGGCAGCGAAATCTGTTGCGCAAGCTCCAGCAGGGAGAACATGGTTTCCCCATTTCTATTTCTGCAACCAAGAGGAAGAGGTCAATCGGTGCAATCCTGTGCGTGTTTACTCGGAAGTAAGTTGCCGTGGGTCTTGTAGCAGGGTGTGTTTTGGATTGCGGCCTGAATCCCACAAAACAACCAAGGAACAACTACTAAAAAAGCAAAGCTGACCCCTCCTGTCTAGAAAAAAAACCCCATGTACACAAACATCCCATTTAAAAGGAACTCTCTGTGGTATGTTTAGTCCTTGTGTTGCTTTGGCGATGTTTCTTTTTGCAATAACAACTATGCTTTCACATCCACTGCTACATGAAAAAATGATCAAACGACAAGAGTGGCTTTGCATGAAACAGCCAACCGCAGCAGCACTCTGAGGCCATGTCTATCAAGATAAAAAAAATAAGAAACATTCCTCCCTCCAATCTTGATCTCTCTTCCCCCTACAACCACTTGTAATGTTTACATTGGGTGCCAGAGGCCCTCATGCATTTTGCATAAAGTATGTACATAATAGTGTCTGAGTTCTTTTTTTTTTACAACCCAAATATACTGAAGGTTTTGCTTAGCCTGCTGGGCTTAAGGTGTGGAATAA
The DNA here is from genome assembly GCF_965153285.1 of Podarcis tiliguerta. NCBI lineage: Eukaryota > Metazoa > Chordata > Lepidosauria > Squamata > Lacertidae > Podarcis > Podarcis tiliguerta. The sequence goes on along the minus strand of NC_139535.1, from coordinate 24,805,005 downwards.
AGCAGTTTATTATCAAAAGGATATCTGCCGAGGGAGTACAAGAATAGGGATCAGCCTTGTGAGCAGATGGGGAGAGTGCATATTTTAATAAAGGGCTCTGAAAACACCTTCCTGTCAGCAAGAGAGCTGGAAGATGAAGACCCTGCCTCTTCCCAAAAGATTGCAGTGCCACAGGTACAGAATTCCTATAAATATCTCAATGCAGTTTAGGGTTCCTGCTGTTGGGGCAAGTATACAGGCAGGTGGTGTGGTTGGCTGGGAATTGTGGACAGAAAGGGTTATAGCTCTGGGGTGGAAGCGTCCGGTATTTAATTGATTATTTCAGTGATATTTATGGCATTTCCTCACTTTTCCTTCAGAGGAGACCAGGGGAGTGTGTCCAGTTTGAACCCAGGTATCTCAGGCCCTTAGTCTTGACATTCTAACCATTTGCACCCCAATGGCTGCCAACATATCCATCAACTGACCTATCCTATGCATTCAGCGATTCACATCTCTGCAGCTTGCCTCTTGGATTCAGCAGAAATGTTTTCCACATTTCTGCTGAACACTAGAGCCGAGGCTTACAGCTTAAAGTGAGAAAACAGGGCGGAGGCTCTGCAGACGTTACAGAAAGCCTACATGGAAAACATCTGGTTGCAGGAAATTGTGCAACTGTCACATGTAGATTGTTACCGTGAAATGATCCTCTGTGTGTGTGTGTGCGCGCGCGCGCATACACGTGCACACACTGGGAGGCTGTGACCTCAGTGCATGTACATGGCAGACTATATGTGACAGGTTTCGTGCACCGCAACAGAGAGGCTGTTATTTCTAAAACATGTTCCAATAATCCCAACAAACCGAGAGTGGGTCAATATTTCATTTTCGGCAGGCTCTAATTCAAGCCGCAGCTCCTGTCAGCGCAAGCTCCCAGTCAATTGAAATAACTGAGGGGAGGAGGGAGGCAGAAAGAAAGAGAAAGAGAGAGAGAGAGAGAGAGATAAGTAATGTGTGCCCTGTACTGGAATGCCGACAGTAATACATTTGGTAATTTGATGCTTCATAAATGCAATCTTCTCGTTGCGTATGTGACAGCGCTAGCTGTCTAATTTATCTGTCTGTGTGTTCGCGCTGCAGGATATACTGTATGCGAACGCATGGCTTGGTGGGGGCGAGGTGTGAAAAATAAAAATAACAGCAAGTAGAGGGGGGAGTGTAGCGCCATTAAAGCGAAACGGTTCTCTCTCTCTCTCTTGCTTGAGTTGGAGGGAGAATGCTTGGATACCGAAGGGAGAAAAGGCTCCAATGCGCAGATTAATGTGCCTTCAGAAGCCCCTCCATACTGTATCGAGTGCAAGCAGAAAACAGTGGCATAGTTAATCAACACAACTCAGTGGATCCTCTCCCTCGGTAACCACATTTTAGACAATATGCAGCAAAACTTGCTGAGTGTTAGGAAGCTATCAAGCCGCCTCACTGGTCAGGCTGATTTCTGATATCTGCGCGAATAAGTTTTCACGAAAAGCCGGCCTCCGCCTTGGAAACTGATTTGAATTGGTAGAGTTCAGCCCTGCGATGCGTGAAATAGATGACACAGAGACAAACGGTGGATCAGCAGAATGCTGTGGGTGTAGCGTATCTTGATTTCAGCAGGGTTTTCGGCAAAGTCCCCCGTGGTATCCTTTCAGAGAACCTGGTAAAATGTGGGCTGGACAATGGTACTACTGTGAGGTGGATTTGGAGCTGGCTGGCTGGCTGAACCCAAAGAGTTCTCGCCAATGGTTCCTCGCCATCTTGAGAAAAGGTGACAAGTAGGGTTGTCACAGGGTTCTGTCCTGGGCCCAGTGTTGTCCAACATCTTTATACAGTGGTACCTCTGGTTACGAACTTAATTCGTTCCGGAGGCACGTTCTTAACCTGAAACCATTCTTAACCCGAGGTACCACTGTAGCTAATGGGGCCTCCCACTGCCAGTGTGCCGCCGGTGCACGATTTCTGTTCTCATCCTGAGGTAAAGTTTTTAACCCAAGATACTACTTCTGGGTTAGCGGATTCTGTAACCCAAAGTGTTTGTAACCTGAGGTGTTCGTAACCTGAGGTATCACTGTAAATGATTTAGATGAAAGAATTGAGGGGATGCTTATCAGATTTGCAGATGGCACCAAACTGGGAAGGGTAGCTAATGCCTCAGAAGACCAAATCAGGATTCAAGATGGCCTTAACAGGTTGGAGAACTGGGTCAAAACTGTTTATTCATTTAATAAAATGTATGTACTGCTTCATTGTGAGAAAACAAAAACAAAACCAGCAATGACAACCTCAAAGCTGTTTACAAAAAGACCAAACAATAAAATCAAGAATAATAACGATACTTTATAGTTAAAATACTAAACCAAATTAAAATCCGCACCAGCATTTCCAAAGATCTGAGTAGGCTTGCTTAAACAAGAATGGTTTGTTCATGGCATTATATACTGATAGTTACAGCATGAACTTTAGCCTGGTAGCAGATCAGCAACCAGTGCAGATCTCTGAGCACAGGTGTTCTGTGCTGGCAAGGCCTCACTGCTCTCAGCAATGGTGCTGCAGAATTCTCCAGTCAGGAGCTTCTTACTGAGTGCAGCTAATCCCAGTACAGTTTGCATTTTGGTGCCAAATTTAAAAGAACGCAAGACATGTGCCTGTAATGTTCCCAAACTCTCCTTTGTTGCTGCCCCACATCTGATGCCATATTAGGGCTGTGAGTTGGAGATTTCCCACCTGTGCTCTAAGGAGCTCTATCGCTGCATGCATAATCATCCCCCTACATGGCTTGGTGGGGAGTCAGCATGGTGTAGTGGTTAACAGCGGCGGACTCATAATCTGGTGAACCGGGTTCGATTCCCCACTCCTCCACACGCAGCTGCTGGGTGACCTTGGACTAGTCACACTTCTCTGAGGTCTCTCAGCCTCACTCACCTCATAGAGTGTTTGTTGTGGGGGAGGAAGGGAAAGGAGACTGTTAGCCGCTTTGAGACTCCTTAGGGTAGTGATAAAGCGGGATATCAAATCCAAACTCTTCTTCTCTTCTACATAGCGACTCTCTGGGGTTAGGCTGAGAAATAGTGGCTGGCCCACATGAGAGCTAAGTGAAGACTGAATGTGGATTTCCCTGGTTCTAGTCCAGTGCTCTAACCACTGAACAACACTGGGTTGTCACACCTTGGGTAGCAGGCCTAGACGAGGCCTCCTCAAACTGAGACCTTGGAGAGCTGCTGCCAGTCAGAGTGGACAGTTCTAGGCTAGGTGGCACAATAATCCATTTCAGGATGAGACCATTTCCATATGTGCCAATTATATAATGTGCTGCTTTGCATCATGACAACAAAAATAATTTTTTAGGAGCGGGCTGCTGGCAGTTTCTCATTTACACAATAACTCGGATTGGTGCTTTGGCAAAAAGCTTGCTGCTTTTGCTAGTTGGGTGCCTAGGACGTTCAAATGAAACCATTCTGGTAACGAAGTTACTCCTGAATCTCGTGGCAAATATCTTCCTGATGCTAATGCTGACGAATTAGGAGCTCATAAACCCGAAGAAACGCTGGAATAGATTTTATCTGCAGTAGCTTGTTTTGTCTTTTGACTGCCTCATTTATTTTGCTTATCCACCAGTGACTTGCCCTGTAGAACAAAGATACACTTGGGTATCTCCGTAAACATATGCAGCAGATAACTTTTTTAAAAAAGGAAAAGGGAAAGAAAGAAACCTTCTCAAAGACAAATGAAAAGACCAAATGTAGGAAAGCTGGAGATAGCTTCAAAGGAATTAAGATCTTAAGCATTTTGATGAGTATTTTATGACTGTTCCTGGCTACCTTTTATCTCCATCTGCCTCTCCAGGGTTAGTACCGTTGATTAATGATACCTATTAAAGCGAGCAGAGGTGATGCACGGTCATTTTGAGGTTTTGAGACGCCCCAGGCACAGAAGTTATATAACCCCCCCCTACTCTTGCCCCCATTCCCCCATCCCCTTTGCCATGTTTATCCCAATTATTCTGTTAAGCATCTGTAAGAGGACAATGTTAACCAGCAGAACAATCCTGGGCACATTTCCTTAGAGGATAAGTACCACTGAGTCAAATGGGACTTACTCCTTACTAAGGGCTTAGGAATGTGGCATAAAATGGTAAGGACCAAAAAAGAATTCTTTGCAACTGTGCAAAGTCATTGGAGGGTGAAAAAGAACAGAAACTCTCAACAGCATTATGCACAAGTGCATACGGAAGACAAATGGTGGGTTGTTGCTTTAAAGAGAGAGGTTGGGGGGTAGGGGGGAGAAAGAGTCTATTTTAAGATGCTTTTCATCATACGTTCAGCATCCAACCAGCGTAAGAAGGGAATGAAGAAGTGCTTTCCAAATTGCTCCACAATACTGTTCTGTAGGCAGACCTGTAAAGAACAGTGAGCAAATAGGTGAGAGCATTTCTTGCTTATTCTGCATAGTAAAGAGCCCAGTGGGGGAAAAATAAGGAATTCTGCCTTTGCCCTAGCTCAACCTGCTGGCTGGGGTTGATGGGAGTTGTAGTCTAAAACACTGGAAGGGCACCAGGTTGGCAAACAGTCCTCTAACCCAAGGTACATAGATAGATAGATAGATAGATAGATAGATAGATAGATAGATAGATATAGGATCTGAAATGAATTCAGTTTTGGTAATGCTTGTAAGCAAATGATAAATGCCTAGCAACAGAAAGGAATCCTGTTCAAAGCTGGACGAAATATACAGTGGTACCTCGGGTTAAGAACTCAATTCGTTCTGGAGGTCCGTTCTTAACCTGAAACTGTTCTGAACCTGAGGCACCACTTTAGCTAATGGGGCCTCCTGCTGCTGCTGCAAGATTTCTGTTCTCATCCTGAAGCAAAGTTTTTAACTTGAGGTAATATTTCTGGATTAGCGGCGTCTGTAACCTGAAGTGTTTGTAACCCGAGGTACCACTGTAATCAGAAACTAAATGGCATGCTGCTTTTTTAATGTCACCCCTCCCTCCCAAAATCTTAGCTGAGGCATCCATTTTATAGCAGGGCCATCTTAATATAAGGAGGCCTCCTGGACATGTAAATATCACATGGATTTTTCAAGAGCTTATTTACATATAATTCACCCTGTGATGACAACCCTTCTGCTTACTTTAAACCTTTAACATGTTTAGATGTTCAAATGGTAAATAAAACTCTCGCAGTCAGTGGAAAGGAGCCGTTGGTGAAATCTGGGTTTCTTGACTCTCCAGCCTAGGATCAGCGATCATATAAACAAAAGCAGGTTTGTGCATTCTCTCTCTCTCTCTCTGGTATGCTGCAGAAGATGGAATTTCCCCTCAAATCTACTGCAGACCATGAGTAACTTAAGAGAGTGGGGCATGCAGATGAAACATCTGGCCATTCCTTGGTCAAGTCAACAGGGGTTGATATCCCAAACAACAGCCACAAGCTAGCATTGTCAGAGACCCTTGATCATGCAAACAGGCATCAAATGTCCTAATCACTTGGCAACTCCCCGTTTTATTTTATTTTTCTCACCTAGACTTCTCCTTTACTGCTGATATAAGTGTGTGTGTGTGTGTGTGTGTGTTTCTTGCTTTCCAATGCTGCTTCAACCTCCTTGCCTCCTGGATCTGTTGTGAGCCATGCAAATTGCATCTCCAACCCCAACGGAGGCATTTGTATTGGGGAAGCTTGGGAGAGTTCCTCTAACTTTGCCTTCCTGCTCCTGACCTTGAAGTGGCCGCCCCTGCAGGTTTCTAATCAGCGTCTTGCCCGCTGTCGCGAAGGAAGCATCTGTCTATCTCTGGATACAGGGCGGCATGGAGCAATCAGGCTTAGGGCCAGTGCTGTGCAATCTTCTCGTTCTCCCGATCTCTTAAGCAACAACAGAAAAAAAAAGCCAGCAGCGGCCCAGGGTAGAGAGCTGATAAGTCTTGGCAAGACTTGCTTTTGCATAATTACTCCCTCTTTGGTTTGCATAGATAATTTTTGACATGGTTGCACTTCTGAACTCTGCCTGCTGGCAATGTTGGGAGACTTGACCTGATAATCAAAATAGGAATTAATGGGATGTCGAAGTAGCCAAAACCCAGGAGTCTCTGAAGAGCTAATTGAAGGGAGAACCCACGGGGGGGGGGGGGGGGCGGAGGAGTCTTCTGAAAAAAGTTACAGATGCTGCCCTTGCAAATGTAGATTTAAATAGTGTTCCACTGCCCATTCACGGCAAGGGGAGTTGCAAAAAGTAGGGAGGAGATAAAACTACAGGGATTTGGTTTGTATTTAAATGTGCCTTCTTTGTTCGGTGCAGGGAAGGAAAACCGTTTCAGGGGAAAAGGCTTAAAGAAATAGTGTATTTGTCAGACAGCTCTGCTGTGTTGGGTAGGCAAGACCAGAGCTGAGTTCAGGATTTGAGGGGACTTTGGGCGTGATGGCACCCTCAGATGGATCCCCTAATTTGGAACATGCAAACAGAATTCTTTTAAGGCTGCACTCTTGGGCACTCTTTGAGTTTCATTAGCTACAAACCCCCAAGATTTAGGGCCCCCTCCAAACTGGTGCCAACATTTTGCAATTGGTATCAGCACAAAAGGGACGCGGGTGGCGCTGTGGGTAAAACCTCAGCGCCTAGGACTTGCCGATCACATGGTCGGCGGTTCGAATCTCCGCGGCAGGGTGCACTCCCCTCGTTCGGTCCCAGCGCCTGCCAACCTAGCAGTTCGAAAGCACCTCCAGGTGCAAGTAGATAAATAGGGACCGCTTACCAGCGGGAAGGTAAACGGCGTTCTGTGTGCTGCGCTGGCTCGCCAGATGCAGCTTGTCACGCTGGCCACGTGACCCGGAAGTGTCTGCGGACAGCGCTGGCCCCCGGCCTATAGAGTGAGATGAGCACACAACCCTAGAGTCTGGCAAGACTGGCCCATACGGGCAGGGGTACCTTTACCTAGCAGCACAAACCCCATGTATTGTAGGAACATGGTGGTCAGGGTGGGGGGCGTTGCTGGTTGGGGTGGTGGCTTACCCAGTGAGCTTCATTGCTGAGTGAGGATTTGAACCCCAGTATCCCAGGGTTTCTTTATCCAACACTAACCACTGCAAAATACTCAAATCAGACAGGGTTTTTGCCACAAAACATCCCCTTTACTCACTTCGACAATACATATACAAAAATGTGAATGTTGCATAGATGATTAGAATGGCCCCTGAGCAGTTTGCATCTCGTGTACTCAATTTGGTCCTCAAAGCCACCCCCCTGAAATTAGGATAGATCACTGCTGTTAATTTAAAGGTGTTTCGTATACAGCCGCATTCCCAACCCACACACACTCCTAATGTCTATGTAAGGTTGTCACTGGGGCTCTGCTGCTGTGATGTATGATAAGAGCTATCCCTCTAAGTGTCAATGGTTTCAGTCTCTGAAAAGATGCTTCTCCCCCTTTTACTGCATACCGCAGAGGGCTTCAGTAAGCATTTGCTCCTTTGCTTCAGTCACCACACTTTTCTCATTAAGATCTTCAAGAGACTTTTCACCCCCTCTCCTTCATCTCATCTCCCTGCCCCAACTGCCACCAACACCCCTGTTGGTGCCCAGGGAGGTTTTAGTGTGTGTGTGTGTGTGTGTGTGTGTGTTGCATGGCTACCCCCCTTCCTGTTCCCTGCCTGTCAAATTAAATCCTAATTTAGCCTGGGTAAGTAGCAGAATTTTGGTTTTGACTTCTGCAAAGATGCAAAAAAAGGGGGAAAGAATTGAATTTTAAAACTGATGTTTACCAGTGCAGGTGTTGGTTTGTTCAATTGCAATATTCTGCCTCCGTCCGGAAATGCTGCAGTGATTTTTCCTGGGAAACAGGGAGTCAAATACCTTGCAAAAAGAAAAGTATGCAGATTGTAATCCTCTTTTTAATACTGTTTCCAAATGACAGGGTAGAAGGAGGCAGTTTATTCACCACAAGGGAGTAATGGTGTCAGCCATATTACAGCCTGGGATGATATGGTGTTGATTTGTGACTCCTGTATTAAGCCTTATGCAGTGTATGTCAGTCTGTCAGATACCTCTTTATGTGGTGGTGGCTGAAATCTTTTATCCATCAAAAATCTTTCTGTACCATCTTAAAAATTTGGGCCTCTGAAGTTTCTCTCATTCTTGGGCCTCTGGTTTCAAAAAAGGAAGGGGGGAAAAGGCAGCCCTTGTCATCTCAGCTGCTGTGGGGATTTCTGTGGAATGACAGACCTCAAGCCTCCTTGAACCTTTTGACAGCTGCTTCTCATGTGGGCAAAAAATGTTTTCTTGAATTTCTTAATAATTAAAATCAGCATTGCTTCCAAAGATCACTGTAATGTGTTGTGTGTCTTTTATTTAAATAAGTATTTGCTATCTTTATTATTATTAATTCAAGTTATATCTCACCTCTCCTCCCAAAGGAACCCAGGCTGAAAGTAGCTCTAGTGATATTTGTTTAAATGCAATAGGTTTAAAATCATTACATATTTTAAGGGCACATTTCAGAAGTTCACCAGTTAGAAATAAGCAACACATTTGAGTCGGGGGTGAGGGGAAGAAGTTTCAAGCCAATTACAAACCACCATCTAATTTACAAAGAATGAGCATCTCTATGTTTTCACTTGTTGACTTGGCGTGACACCACCCTTGGTTTGTAAATAACTTATATGCCTAGACATTCCTTCTTTATCTGAAAACAGATGTTTTGATTTCTGCAACTGCAGTGAGCAGAATGGCCATATGTCCACAGACATAGTAAACTGTAACTTTTAGTGATGTGCTAGGGGGAAGAGAGAATTTTTACGTTTTCTCTTATCATAATTTATTGGAGGTACATGGGGGCATGCTGCAGATGTCATGTGAGTCGAGACAGGTTGTTTGTTTATTTATAAATTTCTAATTCTTTTTAAGTATGCCGCAAGCTATTTCTTATTGGGCAGTTTGAGAAAGTTTAGGGGGAAGAGGTTTTAGAAATCTTCAACAAAGTTGGCGAATATTGGGACCAGGGGGTGGGCACCACCTTTTGCCTCAGCCGGTTGTTTTCCTCTTCTTCATTCAAGAGTGGGAGGCGGGGGCGGGCTGCTTTCCCCCAGCCCATCCCCATATTCCCCTGAAACTTATATAGCATCGGTGTCTTCAGATCCCATTACCTACAAAGATAAATAGATATGGATTGGTTGATTGACTTAGTAGCTGTGTGAGCGACTGATGTTGTGAGGGTCACCAGACCGAGAGCATGGTGCCCACTAGTGGAGATCATGTTCTTTCAGCTTAGCCTAGGCCAGACTGTCTGAAGGGAGTATTACTCCTGTTGCATTGCTGTGTGTGGTATTTACAACTCCTTAATGCCCTTTAACCAGCTTGCTCTGCCAATTGTTAAGGCGGCTAAGGAATATTTGGATCAGTTTTTGCTCTGACGCTTATGGATTTAGAAAGGTTCATCATCTGAACTGGTAGTTGTCAGTTAGGGAGGCAGGTATGTTGGTTATTCTGAATTATCACAGAGGACAAGTGAGACAGAGAGACTGAAAAATGAGCTCATGTGCTCAAGAGAGTATCTCATATACACAGGCTTCATCAAATAATCTAGAATCACAGCTAGTCTTCAATTTCATAGTCACAACACATTTTATATGCCCCACTCATAAACATTTGCAGAAAGGATGGGGGGAACCAAAAATTTTCAACCATTGTGATTGTGAGTATGAGGATAAAGGGTGATTCAAGGTAAGCCATTCTCATTAAGAGATGCTGAATATGTGTGCTGTAAACCGCCCAGAGTGTCTGGGGAAACCCAGCCAAATGGGCGGGGTATAAATAATAATTTTTTTGTTATCTATGTTTAATACAAGGTTGTTAGATCCAAGGAATATGGTATGTATGCTGTCACAAGCCTGCAACTTCCAAAATGCACCTTGCTGAAATGATGGCAGTGGTTAGGAGGTCCTGTTCCCAGTAAGGGGCACGTCTCACAGAGTAGTTTTCAAGATGATACTTAGCTACAGCTGTAGATGTGTCCACAGATAATTCATGCAGACCACAGGTGTGGCTTTCTATTATATGGAGAAACAGCAAAGGCCACAGAACCCAATGAGTTGCAGACCACGCTTCTCCCTCCTATTGCTACATCACATTTTGTTGTACCCAAGCTATAGGACAGAGGTCAAATGTCGTGGTCCCTGCCAAAAATGGAGCCCAGGAAGCTATCTTATGTTGAGTCAGGGACCATTGGTCCATCTAACTGACATATAGCAGCTCTCAAGAGTTCCAAACAAGGGACATTCCCAGTTCTACCTGCAGATGCCATGAATTGAACCTGGGCATAGCTGTCAACTTACAGATTTGAAAATAAGGGACCAGCAGCCTCGAAAATAAGGGATCAGCAGTCAAAATAAGGGATTTTTCGGCCGCAGATATGTTCAACTTCTGAGCCCCTCCAAGCCAAAGGCAGAAAGCCCAGCCAGCAGCCAAACGAAGCCTCAAGCGGTGGTTCCCACAGCGCAGCAACCAGGCAAAGGGGATGCAGCAAGAAAAACCACCGTAACCTCTCCGATGGGAAGCGCTGAGCAAAGGCAAGTCCCCAGGCAACGCGGCCGATTTGATCGGCACAAAGCATGCAAGCTCCACCCCCAGTCATTCTTAGACTCCTTATTGGGTGAGCAACAATGTTGGAGCCTCCCTCCTCCCTGGCCGGCAGGGAGGGAGGGAGAGGAGCTGCTTCCTTTGAAACCCGGGAAATTTAAGGGACATCATCAATAAGGGATAGCAGCGGGACACGGTGCTGGGATAAGGGACTTTCCTGCCAAATAAGGGACAGCTATGAACCTGGGAGCTTCTGCATGCAATGTAGATGCTCTGCAGATGCCTTTCTCCTCCACCATGTTACCAGGAGCAGGTAAAATGAAATATCTTGCAGTCAGACTTGCAGGACCAATAAGGTGGGGCTACCTCTCAACACCCCTTCACTATGTACCAGTCAGTTCCTGAACAATTCAAAGTCCTGGTACTTATCTGTTAGAACCTTAGACATCTTGGGACCAAGAGCTGTGCCCACATCATCTTGCTAAGATCATCTTCAGAGGTTCTCCTTCCAGGGACTGTTCCATCAGAAGCAAGACAGTTAAAACTAGGAAGGGGCTTCTCAATGGTGGCACCCAGTTTGTGGAATTTCCTCCACAGGAAGGCCTCGCACCTTCTTTGCTATTTTTATAGTGCTAGGCAAGACCTCTCTTTTTATTTTATCCAGCTTTTTTGCTAAACCTTTGTGATTTCAATGCACTTGGATTTTTTTTTTAACCTGGTGTGCGTGTATCTATATAGTTTTTGCAGTAATATTCATTTTATCTTTCATTATGTAAGCAGTCCTGAGGATATTTATATTGAAATATATATATTGAAATATATATATTTATATATATTTATATAAAATCAGAAGCCGTTGTAGCTGTGATTGATAAAATATGGGGTCTGCACTATATTTTACGGAACTACGAAGTGCTCGAGTATGAGATACCTGTTGGGATCTATAGGACAAAGACAAAAAAAGAGACCTCCATTTTAGAATGACACCCTTTTAAATGCATGTGGTTTGGCAAAGTTAAGCTGCCTGTGGCCCCAGTAATGGGGGAAAGCTGGCTAAAAAAATGACTTCATTGTAGGAATGCCAAAAAAAGAAACCTGCCTAGCCATGCTGGCTTGATTTTTTATTTCAGGGAAAGAATAGGATTATATGTTTTGCAATCACAAAAGAGTCACTGGCGTCCTTAAGACCAGGGAGAAGTGCTCTTGTCTCAAAGCAAAAATTCCTTTGAAAGTGTGAATCACTGACTCGGATTTTTTGCGGTGTGGGCTTGGGGATGATTAAATGCTCTGTCTGCAGGAAATTACCAGAAGGAGATTTCAGCATTTTCCTGAATCAGCCTCAGCTGGCACACAGCTTTCTGGTGTATTACAAGAAAGCTCTGTTACGAAGCAATCTGTCTGCGCTTTGCTGGCTATAGACAAACCAGGCCTTCCTCTGCTTTTTGGTTATGCAAACAGATTTCTTAACTTCTTGCTGCAACTTTCTAATTTTCCCCTAATGATGTTTATCAAGTGATCAAGTTGTTTCCTTAAATAGCTGCCTGATTGAACTATATATCTTCAATGAGCTTATTTTATTGGCGTATGGGAAGAAAAGGCACTCATTCTAAACTTCTGGCTGCCCCCCCCCTCCTTTTGAGAAGTCAACCTCCTCCTTACTCAAGTAAACAAGAGCAATTTAAAGGGCTCCCATATTACCCAGCAAACACACAGGGGGTTGTGTTTGGAGCGTTTATAGTATTTGCGTTAGGAGAGTGTTGGGCAGCGAAGGGAATAATGTCGGTATTGTTTACTGGTCTCCTTGCTCCTAGTGGGTGTATCGTTAGCAAAATGAAAACGAGGGAGGATTTTCAACAGAAACTGGGCAAGGGAAACCCTAGGGTTCAGCATCTTTCCATGCCACTACATTGTGCCACTGTTTTGGCATTGCCTTGTATCACTCAAAAGGAGCTTCTCCATTTAGTTTGGGGTGGTTAACTTGTGGCCTGCTTGATTTTGTTGGACCACAACACCCATGTCCCCCAAGCATTGGCCATGCTGGCTGGAGCTGTTGGACGCTGGGAGTTCCACAGGTCAGCCATCCCTAATATAAATGACGCACCAGCAAAATAGGTTGACATTTCAAACACAATGTACCAACTAAACTGTGTACAAGTCTAGTAAACACCACTGTCAGCACTGGCAGAACGCCTCGTGCCTATTCCCCCTAGCGCTTCATAGAATCATAAGATTTTGAGTTGGAAGGGACACCAAGAGTCATCCAGTCCAATGCAGGAATCTCAACTAACTATACTCCCCTCTGTACTGTCAGTGTCAAAATGGGAATGACACTGGTCACTTTTGATCCACCTCTGGAAGACTGTAAGGCAAAGTAGGTTTCAGACGGCAGACCTGAGCATTGGAACTTAGCTTGCTATTGAACGGAGGGAGGGAAGAATTTGCAACAGATTCAGAGCAGGCAGCAGTGGGTGTGTAACTTACACTCTCCTTCTCAGCCTCTTTTAATCTATTCTGGGTGGTTGGGGCAACTCCCAGAACAGGTTTAGGTTGCAAATGGTGGGGAGGAAAGGGGGTGAAATCCCATTTTGCGAGTGGACCCCATGCACAAAGTCCAATTAGCACCACATTGAATTCTACCCATGCCTGTCCGGCCGAGAGCCTGGCTGTGTGAAAATCCATGTGTTGCAAAACGGGAGGTGGTGGACTTTCCTTTGTTAGAAGTTTTTAGTAGAGGCCAGATGGCCATGTGTCAAGAATGGTGTAACAGAGGGTTTTCCTAAATTGACATGGGGTTGGACTACATGACCTTGGATGTTCGTTCTAACCTGGCGGTTCTCTCCTTGCACAGAAAGGCATGCAGCCACTTCAGTGCATGTATGCAAGGTATCCAGAAACAAAGACCTAACTGTGGTCTTTGTTGTATATTTTTCAGCAAGCCAGTTTGTTTGGGCCCAGATGTCACCATATTTGTGGATGGTATACATTGTGATGCCTAGGAAACCATGCACAAGAGCACCCCAGGAACTGTGTATTTGCACTTGTAGGTGATGCCTGAAGAGTCGCAGCTGCCCCGCTTAGCTTCCCGTTCTGAAAAAAGGACTTGCTGATTTAATTATTCAAGATTGAGGGAGAGGCCGTGAACTTGAGGCCTCTCCGGATTGTCTCGGAAGGATACAAAAGGAGCATGAAGCACGACTGCAGATGATTGGAGAAAAGTTATGCAAAAGCGAGGGGAGGCAAGGATGGCCAGCCGCTCACTTTGAAAGACTTTTGGCCTACCAGATGGCACGGGGAAAGGCTCACCTCTTTTGTTGTTTTCCAATTATGTCTCACATTGTGTGCCAAAGGGTCCTAGATAGCCAAGAGGTGGAACATTCATTGCTGCATTAGAGGATGTGTTCTAATGTCAACACACCCTCCAACATTTCTCTGTTGAAAATAGGGATGTCCTAACAACAACAACAATTTTACTATTTATACCCCGCCCATCTGACTGGGTTGCCCCAGCCACTGTGGGTGGCTTCTAACATATACAAAAACATAATAAAGCATTAAACATTCAAAAAAGCCTTCCCTATACTGGGTTGCCTTCAGATGTCTTCTAAAGGTTGTATAGTTACTTATCTCCTTGGCTCGGGGGTCACATAACTCCATACCCACCAACATTTCCCCAATGAATATAGGGACGTCCTAAGGAAAAGTGGGACATTCTGGGATCAAATCAGAAACCGGTACAGCTTCTGTGAATCCCTGGAAGTGTCCCTGGAAAATAGGGTCAAGTGTCAGGAAGACTTTAATTGGCCTCACTCCAGTTGTAGGACATCAGTGAGCAGCTGTCCTCAGGATGGAGGTCCAGCGGCCGAGAAACAGTGGGCAATACAGCCCTCTTTTGCAATGCTAGGAGCTACTTGTTCCAACATTGCTAGCACAATAGAGGCTATCGGTGCAAAACCCAGGGGCTTAAGGTGAAACCGAACATCTGCTCTGAAGTATCGTAGAACTGTATTTGAACACACATTCACTGGCCTGGTTCATGCATCATGGTTAAACTAAATGATGAGTGCTCACAGAGAGGCGCTCGCAGTTGTTTGCTCTCCGTCCCCACCAGGTCCATCTTACCGCCACCTGCGTCATCCAAACTGGGGCTTATGATTAAACTCTTTCCCTGCTAAGCATGAGTTATCGCCAAGTATTGTTTTTGGCTAGAGCTCATGGTTCGTGGAAAGACAGCTTCATCATGACTCCTGGTTCGGACCACATGCTTATTTAAACCATGGCTCAGCAAAATGCTGTGCAGAAGCAAAATGGCTTGGGGAAGAGCAAAGGTCCTGCAAGAGCATCCCATAGATTCATGTGATCTACATTCTCCTGCTTGATTTTTTTTTGTTTTAGCATCCCCTAGTGTTTATCTCCATTGTCAGTCAGTTTGGAATAGCTGAGGCCAGGCCTCAGCCACTGTGGTGCCAAGGAGCTGTTTTTAGGAAGCTGGTGAATATTTCACCCTCTGTAATCCGGGCTGCAAAGAGCCAGAAGCAGAGAACAGAAAGTACTTACAAAGGCAAAGAGTTTGAGATGACTCATGCAAATGAGCCAAGCCGCTGTCTTCGGGGGAGGGGGAAAGCAAACACACAACCCCACCCCTTTTGAGAGACCTGAGCCTGCCGAACCAGTGAGAAAATTATTTCCCCACACCGGTGAACAAAGCCATCATATCTTCCTAAGTGATTGAGGGGAGTCTCTCTACATTTTTCATCATTCTATCTAGCATTTTAGAAGTTCCTGACGCCCCAGAAGAAGTGTGAAGTGGAAGGAGAGAAATTGCAAGGTAGAAAGACCGCGTGCTAAGAACATAAGAGTGTGCTTGGTCAGGCCAATGGCCTGTCTTGTCCAGCATCTTCTTCTCACAGTGGCCACCCAGATGCCTCTGGACATTTGAATTTGTCCTCTATGAAGCCGCTGCAAACTGGTGGCTAACATAAAGACACTACCCCACCCCCTTCACTGAATGCAGGAGGAGGGAAGCAGAACTGGCTGCACACCCCAAACTTGGATGCACCAGCTCCTGTGACCCCCACCCCCATATCCATGTATTTCACAATCATGAGAAAAAGCCCTATCGGCATACAACTATTCCTAGTGCTCTGGAATCCTGGACCAATCAGAGTTTCAGATTGCCAGAAGAAGCCTTACATGGCAAAAGTTGACTGCCAGAAATTTGCCTGGGATGTGTGGTCAGCAGGCCAGTCATAGGGGAATACACTTGCTGAATATTTCATTCCATTGCTGCTGCTGCTGCTGCTGCTGCTGCTGCTGCTGCTGCTGCTGCTGCTGCTGCTGCTGCTACAACTCCTGTGATTCCCCAGTGGCAAGTAAAGCAAGCTGTCGTTCCACAGGAGTTCAGGAAAACTTCAGGAACACAGCACTGAGTTCAGGATTCAGCTTCCTTTACGACCTTGGCATTCATTCTAAAAAAAACTTCTAGCTTTTATTGTGGTTATGAAGATGAGCTTGAATGTGTTCAGGCTGGGCCTGCTGAATAAGGAGTTGCTGAATGAGATCTCCAGTACAGTGGTACCTCTGGTTATGAACTTAGTTCGTTCCGGAGGTCCATTCTTAACCTGAAACTGTTCTTAACCTGAGGTACCACTTTAGCTAATGGGGCCTCCTGTAGCCACCACGTGATTTCTGTTCTCATCCTGAAGCAAAGTTCTTAACCCCAGGTACTATTTCTAAGTTAGCGGAGACTGTAACCTGAAGCGGCCATAACCTTAAGCATCTGTAACCTGAGGTACCACTGTAGTTAAAGGTGGAGCACAGAGCATGGCCAAGAACAGCCTAGCCAGTTGTTTCATTTTTAGACCAGTTGCCAGATAAGCAGGCAGCCAGGCAAGTGGCCCCACTCAAATACTATTTAGGTAAAGGTAAAGGGACCCCTGACCATTAGGTCCAGTTGTGACCGACTCTGGGGTTGCGGCACTCATCTCGCTTTACTGGCCAAGGGAGCCGGCGTACAGCTTCCGGATCATGTGCCCAGCATGACTAAGCCGCTTCTGGCAAACCAGAGCAGCACAGGGAAACGCCGTTTACCTTCCCACCTATTGATCTACCTGCACTTTGACATGCTTTCGAACTGCTAGGTGGGCAGGAGCAGGGATCGAGCAACAGGAGCTCACCCCGTCGCGGGGATTCGAACAGCTGACCTTCTGATCGGCAGGTCCTAGGCTCTGTGGCTTAACCCTCAGGGGGTAAATTGAGGTAGGCAACTGATCCAATATCCAGTACCCTCCAGGCCGCAAGGCAGCCCTGGTACCCAAGATCCTTTTAATAGGATGTGCCAGAATTGATCATGGGATCTTCTGCATGCAGGAGCGGCCACAGCTGTGTGCCAATGCCTTCACCCTCCTGGCAGCCATGTCATTTCCCTTACCAGCACAGGATGTAACCCCAGAAGCGCCATACCTGGTGCGACCACACTGGTTACGCTCCCCTGGATCTGCACTTAATAATGGTGCTACGACTGGTGCACATGCACAGCCCCGAACCTGCCGCCCTGCCCTGCCTCTGCACCATCCCAGAATGCAGCAGCAATGCTGCAGTCAGGAAGGCAGTTTCATGGCAGTGCTGCTCCTCGCCAGCCGCTCCTGTCTCGCGGGTCCAGCATGAGGTCTGCCTCTGAGACTTTAGTGGCGTGTTGGCCCCTTCCTCCGATGAAGAAAGCGGAATAAGTTATCCAAACCAAGAGAAGTCCTGCAAATTTGCTCCATTTGCGTAATTCATAGTGGTTGCAAAATCCAGCATTTTGTGGCACAGAAAGAATCTAGACTGCCAGGTCAAGAATTTTTATCTTCTTAGCAGGGAGTATATATCTGCTTTCTTGATGCTGCAACTGGTAGGCGCTTTCTCTTACCGATCGTTCATTTACAGTGGTACCTCGGGTTAAGCAATTAATTTGTTCTGAGAGCCAGTGTGGTATAGTGGTTAAGAGCGATAGACTCGTAATCTGATGAACCGGGTTCGGGTCTCCGCTCCTCCACATGCAGCTGCTGGGTGAACTTGGGCTAGTCACACTTCTTTGAAGTCTCTCAGCCCCACTCACCTCACAGAGTGTTTGTTGTGGGGGAGGAAGGGAAAGGAGAATGTTAGCTGCTTTGAGACTCCTTCAGGTAGTGATAAAGCAGGATATCAAATCCAAACTCCTCCTCCTCCTCCTCCTCCTCCTCCTCCTCCTCCTCCTCCTCTTCTTCTTCTTCTTCGTTCTGGAGGTCCAGTCTTAACCTGAAACTGTTCGTAACCTGAGGTACCACTTTAGCTAATGGGGCCTCCTGCTGCCACTGCACCGCCACCGTGCGATTTCTGTTCTCACCCTGAAGCAAAGTTCTTAACCCGAGGTACTATTTCTGGGTTAGCAGAGTCTGTATCCTGAAGCATTTGTAACCCAAGGTACCACTGTACTGAAGTTTGGGGGTTTGGGATAGTTTCATCCTGTGTACATTTTTCTGCCTCTGGACAGTACCGAAATGCGAAGAAGTAAAGATAGGCTATACTACAGCGAGTTTACTACTAAATCACATCGGAACTGCTTCAAGGAAGCATTCATACATTAGACATTTATTGAATTGCATTCGTTACTGTTTTCATTGTGCTTCCAATGGCCAAGGAAAGCTGTTTGGATCATTGATGCCCTTGTCACGTAGCTGCGTAGATGAAAAGCATGTTCGATCAGGAAGCTCAGAATGAGCTCTGATATATGACTTCTACCCTGTAATACTTTGATTTCAATTATTTATGGACTATGAATGATGGCACGGTGGTGTGTTCTATTTATGTAATATAGACTTGCTTATTATGGACACCTGTTCGGGGATGCCTTTGAGAACAATTGACTTTCAGGAGATGAGGGGTTGAATATGCATGAAGCATGCGCGGGATAAGTCAGGTGCATGTTTTATGGAGTTTTCGAGAAGCATCTCACGGGCACATTAGCCACTTAAGATCCTCAATCACCAGGTGAAAATACTCTGGGCCCATTAATGCTGCTAGATTCTGAAACTAAGCAAGCCTAAACCTGCTTGTTTCCTGGATCAGAAGCTTCATGAGAGTCCCACTTAAGTGGTTTTGACATCCCCCCAAAGCACAGAACATAAGGGGAGCAATCCCAGTAAGCAAGGATCTAAGATGCAACATTGTGATGGAATTTCCCAATTATTGGAGCGACTTCTCCCGCACAACTTTGGTGCTAAAACCCCAAAACAGATGGAACAGGAAATTCTTTTGCAAATACATGCCAGTCGCATCGCTGAATTTGTGTATCTGTTTTATATGCTGCTAACACAGCTTATACTGTACACCACTAAGGGACTTTAACTTAGCACTACATTGAATTCCTATCTAAGTGTGTTAGGCAAAAATATTTCACATGTTTTGGGTGGGGTTTTATTTTAGTATTTTAAAGACTATGTTGATTTGATTTGATTTTTTTTTTGCAATCTACTGTTTTGATTTTTACAGTTTTATTGCTTTTGTTGTTTCTTATTGTTTTAATTATTGTAAACTACCCTGGGATCAGTTGATGAAAAGTGGTTTAAAAATCCCTTCAGTGAATTTTGAGGGTGCACAGGGCCAGGAGAAGACGAGGAAGTTCTGTTGCACGGAAATCTGTTATGCGATCGGAGGTGCAGGGTTGGATCTGACCCCATGTGCATAGGCAGAGTTTAGTGGCAGCAGTCATTAAAAACCATTAAAAGCATGAAGTTTAATGTCATGGCAAACAATGTTAATCTCTTGCAGATTATATCGCCTTAGTTAGTACTTGGAAGACCACTGTGGGGGTACATTCAGAACGGATTAGTGCATGGCGCAAGAATATGTAGTGCAATGGCACAAAAATATGACTTGAAATGCATTCTACATAACATGCATAAATAGTAAAGCATCAATAATAATTGGTACTGCCAACCTAGCAATTTGAAAGCACATCAAAGTGCAAGTAGATAAAGAGGTACATTCCGGCGGGAAGGTAAACGGCATTTCCGTGCGCTGCTTTGGTTCACCAGAAGCGGCTTAGTCATGCTGGCCACATGACCCGGAAGCTGTACGCCGGCTCCCTCGGCCACTAAAGCGAGATGAGCGCCGCAACCCCAGAGTCAGCCACGACTGGACCTAATGGCCAGGGGTCCCTTTAGCTTTACCTTTTACTATTCAATAAAAGAATCCCTGGCCTCTCCAGCTGCCGGACTCGCTTCCTGCGTATGCATCTGTCTAGCCTAAAATGTCCTACTCCAACTGTCTATCTGCTGTTCTTGATCTCAGATAAATCTTTTGCATCACCTGCTACCTGATCCTTCAGACCCTGTGTATGCAAATCATGCCCCACTCTGCCAATTTGGGTATAGGAGAAGTCCTATTTGCAGCAGTCCTTCATTCCCTCCAAGCTGGGCCTGCACAGAAAAGCCCTTCAAGCAACAGACCAGAGCCAAGCCTTTGGAACATCTAATTCATTGGCATACATCCCCCCCCCCCCAGTAGTGCATGGAAAAAGCATCTCTGTGCTCCCATTAATGCTAATGAAAATTGCATGGCTCATTCTTCGCACAACCGAACACAGAAGATTTCCCCCTAGACGTCAACTTCTGTTGTGTCATGTTTTGTCATTTTTAATTTTTTTTGTAAACTGACACTGCATAATATGATACTGAGCAGGGTTTGATGAACGTGCCTCCCCTCCCCTGTTTGCTAACCTTCCTGTGGCAAATCAACAGTGACAGCAGCATGCATGCTAGATTTGGAAGCAGGAACTCATCTGTCTTTGAGATGGTTGGGATTTCTTGGTTGGAGAGCTCTTGCACTGGATTTAGCAAGGAGATTGGAAACAAGGAAAGAGCAAGCCTAGACTCACGTCCGTGGAGAGGGCTGTTGCACTCAGGTTATGCTTACAGGGTTCCCATAGGCATCTGACTGGCTTCTGTGAGACTGGGATGTTTGACTAAGTGATCCAGCAGGGATCTTATGTTCCATGTTCTTTTTTTAAGAAAACGCACAAACACACTGCAGATTTTTGTCTGTTCTGATTTCCACCTGCTTTTCATTTCCTTTTCATAAACAAAAAAAATAATATGCGTATTTTTATTACTTATTTATTTGAGAGCATTTATAGCCTGCTTAATATTGAAGATACATTTCCAAATGGTCTGCAAAACTCGATGTACAGTGGTACCTCGAGTTAAGAACTTAATTTGTTCTGGAGGTCCATTCTTAACCTGAAACTTTTCTTAACCTGAGGTACCACTTTAGCTAATGGGGCCTCCCGCCACTGCTGCTCAATTTCTGTTCTCATCCTGAAGCAAAGTTCTTAACCCGAGGTACTATTTCTGGGTTAGCGGAGTCTGTAACCTGAAGCGTCTGTAACGTGAAGCGTCTGTAACCTGAGGTAAAGGTAAAGGTACCCCTGCCCGTATGGGCCAGTCTTGACAGACTCTAGGGTTGTGCGCCCATCTCACTCAAGAGGCCGGGGGCCAGCGCTGTCCGGAGACACTTCCAGGTCACGTGGCCAGCGTGACATCGCTGCTCTGGCGAGCCAGAGCCGCACACGGAAACGCCGTTTACCTTCCCGCTAGTAAGCGGTCCCTATTTATCTACTTGCACCCGGGAGTGCTTTCGAACTGCTAGGTTGGCAGGCGCTGGGACCGAGCAACGGGAGCGCACCCCGCCGCGGGGATTCGAACCGCCGACCTTTCGATCAGCAAGCCCTAGGCGCTGAGGCTTTTACCCACAGCGCCACCCGCGTCCCAACTGTAACCTGAGGTACCACTGTATTAAAACAATATTATTGCTATTATTACTCTAACAATTTACTGCCTGCTCTTCACTCTAAGGCAGGCTACCTCAAACTCGGCCATCAATTCCCATCATCCCTGGCCACTGGTCCTGCTAGCTAGGGATCATGGGAGTTGTAGGCCAAAAACATCTGGAGGGCCGAGGTTGAGGAAGCCTGCTCTAAGGTCCCAAGCGAGGCTACAACAATATACCATCCCCCCCCCATCACTCTAACAAATAAAACAACAAGTCAAAGTTGTCAATTGCAGGGTCCACCTTCAAAAACCAAATCCAACGGTCACAGAAAGCCTGAGCCAATAAAGGCCTTTGAAAAGATGCTCATTGTCCTTTTGAAGAACAGCCTAGTCTAGTCAGCAGAATCTTCCTTGAACCACCCCAATGGCCGACCCACCTAAACAGTGCAATAGAAATAAGTCCTTGGGTGTTTGTGTGCAGTTTATACAACCTGCAAATATTGAGCAACTATGTTTGACTTACTTATCCTTTGAAGATAGTGGCAGACTTCAGATCAGCAGGATGAGAAGGATGAAAGGAGGAGGTGGCTTCCTTTCATCGTTTTTCGGGAATAATGGTACATTCAAGCAAATGTAACTTGCTTCTCACTTCCATGAGCAGCGGAAAATTTCCTATGGAAATATTGCAGGATGTAGCACTGGGGGCCGATGGTCAAGCAGCCTGTTAAAGCTGGGGAGGGGGATTGTTATTATGATTATTTTATTGTTATGCTTTCTGTTATTAGGCTGTTTCTGTTACTATGTTTTGATTTTTGATGCTCCATAAAACGTGTCCTTAACATTGTACACTGCCCTGGAACCTTTTGAGAAAGGGTGGTACATAAGCCAAATTAATAATCATCATCATCATCATCATCAGCAGCAGCAGCAGCAGGGAGGACCTCCAGGTATTAGGCAAAATAACAGTGGTGTTGCACATGAAGTTCCTTGTTGCTCACTCTCACCTCCAAGTCCATCTTCTTCCCTTGCCTCCTGCCTACCTCCCTGCAAAGAAGAAGAAGAAGAAGAAGAAGAAGAAGAAGAAGAAGAAGAAGAAGAAGAAGAAGAAGAATTGTACCCCCCGTCCTCCCTGGCCAGAGCCGGGCTCATGGCAGCTAACATCGTAAAACTAACACAGTATACGAAGAAGAAGAAGAAGAAGAAGAAGAAGAAGAAGAAGAAGAAGAAGAAGAGGAGGAAGAGGAGTTTGGATTTGATATCCCGCCTTTCACTCCCTTTAAGGAGTCTCAAAGCGGCTAACATTCTCCTTTCCCTTCCTCCCCCACAACAAACACTCTGTGAGGTAAGTGGGGCTGAGAGACTTCAAAGAAGTGTGACTGGCCCAAGGTCACCCAGCAGCTGCATGTGGAGGAGCGGAGACGCGAACCCGGTTCACCAGATTAGGAGACTACCGCTCTTAACCACTACACCACACATAAGAACATAAAAACAGACAATCAATCAATTAATTAAAATACATCTTAAAATTAGTTCAGAGCAAATTAAAATCTGGACAGATGGCAGTCCACAGGTAAATTTGAGAGTGGTTAATATTCTCCAGGGCCAACTGTTACCACTGGTCTTATAAAGGACCTCTGAGCAGACTGGGAAGCCTCTTTAATGCTTGCTCTTATACAGAAAGAAAAGAATCAGACTGAACCCTGACCAAAGGCCTGGCGGACCAGCTCCGTCTTGCAGGCGCACATGGGTGGCAGAGGGAATAAAAATTATTTGTATTCAGTAGGGTGGCCCGATGTCCTGTTTTGCACCTGACAGAGCTAGTATGCTCAGCTCTATCTGGCCTGGTCTTTTCTTTTGCTGTTTTCCTCCCCCACTCACATGTTATTAGATGTGCCCAGCAAATGATATGTCTGATAATTTGGGGAGTGGCTGGCAACAGCACTGCTGTGTCTTCACCACTGTCCTTCCCTCATTCCCTAAGTCAGTTGCTCAGTAGTGTCTGAGGGAGGTAGGCAAGAAGATGGAGTTGGGAGTCGAGAGCGAGAGCAGGCAGCAAGGAACCGCATGTGCAACACCGCTGTTATTGTGCCTAATGCCTTTGCTAATTACTTAAAAACTACAAATGCTCCACTGAAATTTGCAGCAGGACCAACCGTGTGTGGCCCAGCGGGCTTTTCTTACACTCTTTATGAGAGAGAATGCAGGGCACAGGTAAACATGGATATACAGGATATATACAGTTCAGTCAAATATATATTAATTTCACTGATTTCAGTTGAAAAGGAAACCATGTACCTCAGCCTCTCCCCCTGAAATCAATGGGACTTAAAAGTCCTTAGCTTTGATTGGTTCAGGTCCTGGTTTTTCATTTTAGGGGAGTACAATGAGTACAGCATTCATTTTATCTAAGCTGCATCACTTTACTTTCGTTATTATCCTTTTATCCACCCCCATGATCCTGCATGATCTTCCTTGGTTATCATAATAGTCTCCGGCATAATTTCCCCCGTATCCCTTCTTTATAGAACAAACGCTTTCCTGTATTTTGTGATGGGGAAAGCTGGATTTGCAACTGACACTGAGAAGGCGGATGCATTATAAAACGATATTTGGATTTCCAGCAGAGCTGTCCTATTGATTTCCCCTTAGTCACATTTGAACGGTTTGATTGATCTGTATGCTGAGGGTACAGGCTTCTGACAGATGAAAACGCTGACCTTTTCTCAATTGCTAGAAAGAAGATTTAATGATTGTGATATGGACCGGCCATTTGAGTGTATTTAAACTGGGCTACAGGTGAAGCTTTCAGAAAGAGCCATGATTGGCAGCGTTTTCACCAATTAAACCCTGTAAGGCAGCGAGATATTTCTCTTCTTTCAACACGAATGTATTTTGCCTGATTATTGGTAAATGACGCCTGAAAAAAAGTTCTGCTGTTAAAACTTATTCTTTTCTCTAATATTCAGATTAAAAATAGCAAGCTACCTACAGATCATATTACCAAGAAAGCCTTCCCCCTCCCATCCCAGATTATGCAATCGGAATAATTAATATTTAGCACATTATTTTTACCCCACATATAATATGCATCCTGTCTAAGAAGTTTAAAAACAATAGAAACGTTTTTGAGGCTGAGTATTTTTAGAAGGCTCCGCTTTTATTGGTCTTTCAGGGAATGTTTAAACGGTTCCTGTCCCCCCCCCCCGAACCTCAGTTCTCATTTCTTAGAATCCAATTCCAAATGCGCTGAGGTGCCATTGGCATTCCTCATGGGCTCTGCGCTGAAAAATAGTGAACTTCATCATCTCCTGGCTGCAACTGCAGATGTAGATTTGCGAGGCTTAATTAAACCTCAAAAATAATAAATCCAGGAGTCAATTTAGTTCCAAATATTAAAATGTCAAGCAAATATAGCAATTTGTTATTTCTAATTAAAACACGGGCGGAAATAGTAGGCATGTAAAGCAATTTTAAAAGCGGAACTGGTTTCCTCCGGATAAGACACCAGAGGCCAGTTTGGCCATAGCAATGTTGTAAACGTTGGTCAATACTATTCAGCAATAATGGACCTTTGAGGCTCAGGGGAGGCTTAGAAACCTCTCCACTTAATTCCCTCTCCATAGAGATGCGTTTAGTAATATAGCAATACGGAAGAACTTGGAGGATACATCTTTGGACTAACTCTTGGAGTTATTCCCAGTATTTTCTGGTACAGTTCGCACAGAGCCCGTTGAGACAACTTAACTACTGTGAGCTGGCTTCCTTGCACCTGCCCGTATTCATTCCCTCGTCAGGGATTGCCAAAGACAGACTGCGTATACAGCACATTTCAAGTACATATAAATTTAATAAATAATAATAGGAAGAAGAAGAACATTGGTTGCCTAAAAGAATTCTGGTCCCTGTAGTTTACTCCTCACAGTTAACATCCCCAGAAACACTTTCTATTACAGTGGTACCTCGGGTTACAGACGCTTCAGGTTACAGACTCCACTAGCTCAGAAAAAGTACCTCAGGTTAAGAACTTTGCTTCAGGATGATAACAGAAATCGTGCGGCGGCAATGGGAGGCCCCATTAGCTAAAGTGGTACCTCTGGTTAAGAAAATTCAGATTAAGAATGGACCTCCAGAACGAATTAAGTTAAGGTACCACTGTATGTCATTTGTGTTTTTATATTGTATTTTTATACTGCAAACCTCCCTAAGATCTGTGGATGAAGGGCAGTATACAAACTTAATAAGTAATAATAATACAGTCCCCAGAATTCCTTGGTGGGGGGCGGGGGCGGAAATGTGCTTTGAATGTGCTTTAAAGGCACAGCTTGTATGTAGCCTTTTTTTGCCTGAGGAAGAAGAGCAAATGCTACTCACCCTCCACCTGAGTCCAAGTAAAGGTTGTTTTGTTTCAAGTTGTTTTGGTACCTAACCCTTGCTGCCTTTTCCTGACCTCCAAAATCAGCAACACGAGGCAGCCACTTCACTCTGCCTCCCAGTAGAGCCTCTTGTGCTTCCTTCTTCCCCACCCTAAATTGCAACTTTGGAATTTAATTTGGAAGCTGCCCTGAACAATGTTCTGTCTCTTCCTTACGTTAGTCAATAAAGCACATTGATGGTGCAGGTATATCTCACACACATATGCCAGGTGCAGATATATGATATCAACCCACACTCACTGTGGTTCCATCGTGCACTTCGCAAAACAAGGAACTGCTCTGCACCCAAAATGGGCGTTTTCCTTGTGCTCATGGAACATTTCCTGATATAGATCAGGACTTGGGAGAGCACCTGTATACAAGGAGTGGAATATGTTCACTTGAGTCCTGAAGTGCTTTGGATTGGCTCCCAAGAGCTCTGTGAGACATATTGGATGCCTTGAGAGTTCTTGAGTAGGACATTTCGCCCTGAACTGCTCAGCTGCCACAGCTGCTGAAAGAAAGGCAAATGGGAAGTCTAGCAGCATAAATCTCTAGATCACGTTCACAAAAGCTTATACCATACAGTGGAACCTCGGGTTACAGACGCTTCAGGTTACAGACTCTGCTAACCCAGAAATAGTACCTCGGGTTAAGAACTTTGCTTCAGAATGAGAACAGAAATTGTGCAGCGGCGGCACGGCAGCAGCGGGAGGCCCCATTAACTAAAGTGGTACCTCAGGTTAAGGACAGTTTCAGGTTAAGAACGGACCTCCAGAATGAATTAAGTTCTTACCCGAGGTACCACTGTATTAGAATTTGTTAGCCTTCAGTGCTCCTCAATATTTTTTTGTTGGTTTTAGGGTCAGGGTCTGCATCTTTAGTGTGTAAATTACTGATACCGTTGATCTAATGAGGAATCTTATTGCACCGATTCATCACTTTTATTATGAGAATCGGGTTGGCCACGATGTGTAGCTCCTATTCCAACAGGAGCACATCCAGTGGCGAACCTTTAATAAACTACCATTGCCAACGGAGCAATGTCTTCCTTCAGTGAACAAGTCAAAGGCAAGCTTGATCGTTCTGTGTAGCGACTGTGAATTAGCAGCCTTTTGCTATACTGTGCATATATTTTCTGAATATATAAACAGTAACTGCTGGGTGCCATTCATATATTGTAAAAAATCAAGCCTGCTTAACTTGCCCATCTCTCAAGTACCTCCCATTTGAATTAGCATGAAATCTTGAAGGGTTTTCAGATCTAGCCATATACGCACATGTATTCCCTCCAGTGGTGGCTGGTCCTCATTGGGACATGTAGGGCAGAAGACAGGGAGCCCAGATAGGAGGTGGAGGCAGAGTTAATGACAGGCAGAGCCACCAACTAATTCTAGCTTGGTCTCCAGTCTTCATCTTTTTCTCTGCTGAGTTCCACAAGGGCAACACTGAGATTAAGTGATGCCCTTATAAGCAAGTCAGCAAGCAGTGTGGACTGGCTGAGGGCTGAATCAGGCTGCTGGAGCAGTGACTCATTTGTAATAACAACAACAACAACAACAACAACAATAATTTATTTATACCCTGCCCATTGCCCATCCGGCTAGGTTTCCCAGCCACATGGGCGGCTCCCAACAAAAAATTTAAAATACATTAAAACATCGGTCATTAAAATCTTCCCTAAACAGGGCTGCCTTCAGATGTCTTCTAAGCATCAGATGGTTGTTTATTTCTTTGACATCTGATGGGAGGGCGTTCCACAGGGCAGGCGCCACTGCCAAGAAGGCCCTCTGCCTGGTTCCCTGTAACTTCGCTTCTCACAGTGAGGGAACCGCCAGAAGGCCCTCAGCGCTGGACCTCAGTGTCCAGGCAGAACGATGGGGGTGGAGACGCTCCTTCAGGTATTCTGGACCGAGGCCGTTTAGGGCTTTAAAGGTCAGCACCAACACTTTGAATTGTATTTGGAAATGTACTGGGAGCCAATGTAGGTCTTTCAAGAGCTACCTTCACATGCAGCTGCCTTCACTGATTGCTCCCCTTTCCTCTGCCAGCAGTTCCTTCCTCGGGATAAGATGGGGCCACAGCTCAGTGTTGCAGCCCATGTCTTGTATTAACCAGGCATCAAGTCCAGTCCTTGGGATCCATGATTAGTAAAGGAGCTCAGCAAAGTAGCAGTGAAACCATCTGCCTAATACCTTGCATAGCTGCTTCCAATCAGAGTAAACATCACTGGCCCAACAGACCAATGGTATGACTCGGGGAAACTGAGAGTGTAAAGAAGAGTGCCACTCCCTGTTCTCTCCTACCTTGAGCTAGACATCTGCATCATGCACTAGTTGGTGGGATCAGTCCTCTGTTTCCCTAATTCTGCCTTTAAGATGAAAGAGATGTTTGGCAATCCAATCAGTTCTTCTGTATCTGCCATGGGAACAGTTGTACCCCTGTGATCCAAAAATGCAGACACAGTTCAAAACCTGGTCTTCAGATTTGCTTGTTGTGTTCCCAGGGCACAGCGGCTATTGGCTCATCTCTCGGCTCAAAGTGACAAGAGAAATTAATGTGCTTTGTTATTGAAATGTCCCATACTTTTTCCCGGCTGGAGGCAGCAATGTGGAAACTACTGTACTAATGTCAAACGGTATGAATGAGGGGCTCCATTATACAAGGAAGGTTAAGATTTATAGTGACACTTTCTGTCTTTCTTCATTTAGGAACATGTGGCATGCATATGAGGGAGAAACCCTCCCCTGGTTTGAATTGTGTTATGTTCCTGGAGTCAGAGGCTTGTTCTTCCTTCGATATTTACCATGTCTCCAGACAATCACAGCAGGCCGTTTCTCCCCTTTGAGATTCACGGTGGCCTTTGGTTTATACCTCGTTCTCTTCTCATCAAAGCGAAGAAGTCGATACATTTCTGTCATTTTATTTCATGCGCGGCGTTTCCCATTAAAGGTCGCTTCTGAGAAAGCTGAGCTTAGTGATGCTTGTGGGTTTTCCCATTTGTAAATGGAAGCCATTTCCATTTATAAATTGTGCATCGTGATAATTAAGTACTTCTTAGTCCAGTTATTTCAGTGAAACCTTTGGGCTTGTCCAATGAGTTAATGGAAAAGCACAACAGACGATGAGATGGATATGGGGAGTTATCTGCCAGAAGGGCAGGGGGCTGCCACTTGAGACATTTCAGTTGGACCAACTATTGACTTAGAAGGGTATTTATTGTTGAACTGTTTGCTTGACCTCGAGGCTAAGACAGCTGCAAAGTGCGCCATGTGAGGTTGCCCTTGATCTGCTCACCCCTGGATGCCTTTGGAATGAGGGTCTCAGACAACCACTTGCGAAGCAGATTATGGGTGTTTCCTTTTACATAACCCATGCGTGGCTCTGTTTATGTTTTCAGGCCACTTTTCCCACCCCAAAGGCCTCTTAAGTTGCTTGAAAGATTTTAAAATAACAACACACACATAAAATAAAAAATCAAAACCATCAACAACACAGCGCAGAGCAACCTGTACGCTTAAACATACAACAGGAAAGCAGGGCAGCAACAAATCCTTCCAGACCAAAGATCTGAAAGAAAATTAAAACAGTCTTTTCGGTTTAAAAGTCTAAACAACGGTAGTGGGGCAGGGCATACAAATCTCATAGGGCGACAGCGTTCCCCAGAATGGGTGCTGCTACTGGAAAGGCTCTGTATTGTCCCATGTGACTGCATCTCTGATTATGACAGAACACAAAGCAAGGTTGTATGCATGCATGCACCTTTGCCAATGTTTCTGTAAAATGCCCTCCCAGGCAACCATGTGAATATCAGTGTGAATGCAAGAATTGAAGGATTTTCAAAGTCTCTCTCTCTCTCTCTCTCTCTCTCTCTCTCTCTCTCTCTCTCTCCCTCTCTCCCTCTGGGCTCATGTACTCTTGTCCCGCTGCTCAACGCTGAAGCAGAGAAAGTGGAAATTTGGGTTTTCGCCGAACTGATGTTTGTTCCAGTTTAGCACTAAAGAGCAGGTTTTTCCTAGGAAAGAAGTGCATACCTCCCAACATTTCTCTGATAAAAATAGGGACGTCCTATTCCATTATTATTATTATTATTATTAGTAGTAGTAGTAGTAGTAGTAGTAGTATACAGTACCCTGCCCGTA
This sequence comes from Podarcis tiliguerta, assembly GCF_965153285.1. NCBI lineage: Eukaryota > Metazoa > Chordata > Lepidosauria > Squamata > Lacertidae > Podarcis > Podarcis tiliguerta. The sequence continues at coordinate 24,775,080 of NC_139535.1, read as the reverse complement.
TGACTGGGTTGCCCCAGCCACTCTGGGCAGCTTCCAACATATATAAAAACATTAAAAAAATTAAACATTTTTTTAAAAATCCCTCTCCCAAGCAGGCTTCAGGTGTCTTCTAAAGGTTGTATAGTTGCTTATCTCTTTGGCTCAGGGATTGCATAACTCCATACCTTCCAACATTTCTCCGATGAAAATAGGGGCGTCCTAAGGAAAAGCAGGACATTCCGGAATCAAATCAGAAACCAGGACAGCTTCTGTAAATGTGTGACTGACCCTGGAAGATAGGGACACTTGGAGGATCTGGAAGCAGGGCAAGGGAAAACCACTCAAGCCCCTTTTTTCTACCCATGGGGTAAGCAGAAGGGTGGGTGACCCCATCTGCTGCCCCAGTGCAACCTATGTGAAAGCAAAGTGTTAACAGTCCTTTTCTCTACTCTCTCCCTTCTCCAGCAGCGATCAGATTTCTTTCAGAGATTTCAGAAATGGAGCAGATATTTTTGGGTGACGGGTGGATCATAAACACTTTTGATAAATAATACAACACAATATATTTTTTTTAAACAAAGAAAGCATGAGAGAGAGAAATTACATTTGGACAAGAAGCTTGTAAAACACAGCTGATGCATTTTGCAGCAAACAATCATGCTTTTGAGATGGTAAAAAGTCTCTGCTTCCAGACTGGGCCACTTCAGAAAATAAACATCGAATCGGCCCATTCTTTCTCTCTCACGTGCCCATTTGAGAAATACCTTTGTCTTTCTAGATAGCATGGGATCATAGTTAAAGGGCATACAGCTTGAGGAAACATTATATATAATATGACATTTCTCAGGGCATAGCGTTACTGACCCAAAACACTCTTTCTAACATGTTTGACGCCAAACCTTTCCGATGCAGCCCTGACCCAGACAAGGGTAGGTAGTTGGGAACTTTGGCTACAAATTAAAGATTCTTGAACTAGTGCCGGGATCCCATGTTAAAAGGATCTTTCAAGGGTAGTTAATTTCACTGTAAATACATTTTCTGTTTTGTGTAAATTAAAAATTAATCTGAGTAACTGATCAAAGGGTGAGATCTTTGGGGGGGAAATACGCCGCAAGATAAGCCCGAAGATTAATGAATTTCCTTCATAGCCTACTTTTGGGTAAATGCTTTATTGGTCATGGAGTGGCCCCAAGACAAATATTTAATTAGAAATATACAGAGCTGGGTTTATTTAACTTCAGTTGGGATACATTGCTTTAACTAGACTTTGGGAGATGCTATGAACAAGATCCCATCTTCCTTCTAAGAAGGGCCTATTATGAAGCTTAAACAACCCCTCATTGTTCTAATAATGTTGGAAGCCTGACTTAAATGTACAAACAAATGCAAAATAAGGAAAGGCAGGAGGTCAGCACTACAGCTGAAGGCTAAGAAAAGGGCTTATTATGTGAAAACATTGTTTGTAGCTACGAGTACGTTGCCAGTGTGGAGTGACTTGACTGACAGATTGTTAAATTGTGCAGTTGTGCCAAACCAAATCCATGATCTTGAAGATCAGATTGCGTTTAGAAGCTGCTGACATTGCTTGGCACAGCATGGCAGACCAGTGATGGAATTACTGGCACTAATGTCCTCTAGTCAGCGCTGGCTCCGGGTCTGAAGGCGCCATTTACAAAATAGCTTCTGGGGCCGCCTCCCTCTTCTGTCAGTGGGACTCTGGCTTTGTCATCTGTTGTCGGATCTCTGCCTACCAAAGTAGCACCTGGTTCCTGAGCTTTGTCAATTTCCCACAGTGCTTCAGTGTTTTCTAGGGCACCGTGGGAAATCCAAAATGGTGGCTCGACCCATATGATGGATGCTGCTTGAAGTGACAGGCCAACTTTTCCTTTTTTTCTGAGGGGGACCCAAAGGCTGTCAAGGATGCCAGGTATGAACACTAGTCCTGCCTCTAGCAACACTTTCTTCCCCTTGCCATAGAATTGAAAAAGAAAACTTGATTGCTTAATATCATATGGAAATAATTGAGCCTTTGTGTTCGGGTGTGACATTATAGGGTTGTGTGCTGTATAGGGAATCTAGGGAGTTCCTCTCTCCTGATGCTGCTACAGTAATTCAGGACCCACTTCAGATATTGCCACTTTGGAAAGAAGTTGTTATGCTTCCTATTGTTCTCTGCCAGACAGAGGGCTTACCTACACTTACTTTTCCTCTGCTCTTCCCAGACAAGCTCCACCCTTTCCTGCTCCATGTCTGAGCATCTTTTTTTTGTTGTTATGTAGCTTTCCCTGCAAGAACCCACTCTTTAAAGCTGAATCAGAGCAAACAGCAATCCATGGAAAATCCAAATTGATATTTGCTGGGATGGAGCGCTAAAGAGCAGGTTTTCATGGGGAAAGCTCTAGGGCAACAACAACAACACAAACACACTTGAACTTTAAAGTGCAGACCCATGCCTGGAAAGAGCAGGGGAAGAGGTAAGTGTGGATATGCCCACTGTAGTCAAAAGACACAGTTAAAACTTCTATGAAGTATACATGGGATATCCTTTAGTACAAATTTAGTAGACTCCAAACATGTTAGACATGCTCTTATTGTCATCACCTGCTATAGCATCGAAGGGCCAATCCTTTTGAATTCACATTCTGTGTTCTTGAACCACAAGCTGAACTTTTGTCTATAAGCTTTAGAATTTGAAGTCCGGGGACTGATTATACAATGCAACAATCACTTACGGGCATCAGGAACTTGCCTGTAGAAAGTTGGTATCGGGCATTTCTTTTTAAAATGACCACGTTTAAATGGCAAGAACTGGAGTCTCTCTTGGATGAAAATTGTTAGGTTCCCCCCGCCACCTTAAAATAAAAATAAAAAGTGGTCATTTCTGCAGAGGGCTAAAAAAAAAGGTGAAGAGTTGGAATGAATTGGCACCCCTCCTAAGCTGCCTATTTGATGTGGGTTGATCCATTCAGTGCCCTTATAAATTAAAATTACCAACTCCCACTAGCCCCTGTGTAAAGTCCTAGATTAGGATGGTGCTCAGCAGCTTAGCACTCAGGACACTTTTACAACACCGGCCTGTGTTAATGCAATCGGTATTTTACAGCAGCATGAGCTCGTTTGGTGTGGGTGGTTCCTGGAGTAGGTGCTCATTGACCCTTCTAGCAATTTTCTTCTAGCAAGATGGCTGGTGACCAGGTATGGAAGCATTACTCATGCTGTTAATTGTTGAGCAGCTTTATTAATCAAAAGGTATAGAGAGAGAAGGCTGGTGTCGTAGGAATCCTGGGTAGTTACGGGCTCAGTCATACAATTGCAGTGATTGCCTAAAGCCTCATTTAAGATGACGGCAAGAAGTTGGCAATCACAGCTCTGCAGTCAGAGAACCAGGGCTATGTTGCAAGCTGAGCTTTGCCTTCCCCGACCTCCCATAGAAAATGATTTATGTGATTGCTACTCAACATATACCTGGTTTCCTGGAAATAACTCTTTGTGTACAAAGGTTCTGTGGTATTAGGTGGTCACATGGAGAACTTTCCCATGGCTGAGAGGAGATGGCGTCATCCTCATATACTGTATTTCTTCAGTTGTGAGTGTTGTCCAGGGAGAATACAATAGGAGCCAAGGTCCCTTCAGCCCTCCCCCAAAAAATATTTGAGGGGGCTGGTCTCCCCAAAGTTGATGGGCATTGCCATTCAACTGGTGTGTGTGCGTCAGCTGGGTGGGGTATAAATTATAAAATTATTGTTATAATCAGTTATGTGGGGCAGGGCTTACCTCCCCCCTCCCCCCATTTTTTATTCAAGTTGGCACTTCTGCAAGGGAGGCAACCTTGGAACAAGGTACATTGGCTTGAGTTCTATAGTGGAAGAAAGGAGGGTGGGAAATATAAATGTAAAAAGTTAAACAAGGAATAAATGATAGATAAACATGGGTTGGGAACATGGTGCCCAGGGGTGTCAATGTGCCAAACGGTACTTCCTGAAGGGCCCATTAAAGGTCTCAGTAGGTTTCCCCTCAAAAAACCCACAACACAGGATAGGCTGTATTAGGGTTGCCATATTTCAAGGCACAAAAAGTTGCTGAGCTTTGGGGGGGGGGAGGAGTTGTTGAGCTTTTTTGGTTCTGAACATACCATTGATAGGGGAGGGGCATGTCTGCACCATTTTTGCGTACCTGCCACTTTTCCTGCTCTTTTTGATGTGGCAGTCATTATATCACCCCCTCCCCAAGTCAGCCATTTTGTGGCTGGCACCCCCAGCTCTCTCTATTAAATGTGCCCACTGGTGACCCAACATCGATCTAGATCCCTGCTCTGCCTTCAAATGCAAGCTTAGTTTGTCAAAGAGCCATCCGTAACTCACACTTCAGTACTCTTTGCACAGCCGCGTCATGTTTCACACTTAAGAGCCATGATTGCACATTAAGAATCGGTGACATCGGCCGCAACCTTGTACAGAAACCTCACCTGAGGAATCCATTAAGCCCGCGGCAGCAATTACAGCAACAGGAGAAATGGATGTATCTTTCCACAAGGTCAGGCACTAACCAGCACATAAATGTTAAAAGTTTTGCTTCTAAGCACTGGAGCTTTAAGTTTCACCTCTCTCCCATCTCCTGTGTGGCTTTGATTTTGGGGGGGGCAAACACACCGAGTTCCATTCTCTTGTGCACCAAAGACCCTGGAGATTATGGGCTGCTTTGAATGAAGTCTAGCAGGACAGGTTTTTTAAAAATAAAATGAATCAGGTACTTGATCCTTGTAAAAAGTATTCATGGCCTGCCCGAACTCTCCCATTATTCTCACAAAGAAAGACATGTACTGAGGCAAAGATGAAAAGGAGGGGGGGGGGACGGGTCAGAGAATCCTCCTCTTCTTAGTCATCTTTTCCTCCTCTTGGATCTTATAAGAAGCTTTCTTTAGGGTCCAATAATAATTTTTCAGTAACCTGAATGTTAATGAGCATTGAATTAGGTAGCTTTCAAAAGGGGATTAGAGAAACTCATGGAAGGCTACATACATTGGCTGCATATGTTTTACCTCCACTTACCCATGGGTCTTTGGCTAAGAGGGGAGGATGGAAATATTTCAACAAATAAATAGGCAGATCTGCTTCTGAAGGAGGCTAGAAGTCAGGGGTGGTCATTGGACTCCAGTTGCCATCAGCCCCCGGACTTCATGGTCAGGGATGATGGGAGTTAGGAGTCCAACAGCATTTGGAAGATGCTGGTGTAGTGGTTAAGAGCGGCGGCCTTGCAATCTGGTGAACCGAGTTCGATTCCCTGCTCCTCCACATGCAGCTGCTGGGTGACCTTGGGCCAGTCACACTTCTCTGAAGTCTCGCAGCCTCACTCACCTCAGAGTGTTTGTTGTGGGGGAGGAAGGGAAAGGAGATTGTTAGCCGCTTTGAGACTCCTTAAAGGGAGTGAAAGGCGGGATATCAAATCCAAACTCCTCTTCTTCTTCTTCTTCTTCTTCTTCTTCTTCTTCTTCTTCTTCTTCTTCATTAGCTATCCCTGATTTATGGTATTTCTAGGGACGCGGGTGGCGCTGTGGGTTAAAGCCTCAGCATCTAGGGCTTGCCGATCGAAAGGTTGGCGGTTCGAATCCCCGTGGCGGGGTGCGCTCCCGTTGTTCGGTCCCAGCGCCTGCCAACCTAGCAGTTCGAAAGCACTCTCGGGTGCAAGTAGATAAATAGGGACCGCTTACTAGCGGGAAGGTAAACGGCGTTTCTGTGTGCGGCTCTGGCTCGCCAGAGCAGCGATGTCACGCTGGCCACGTGACCCGGAAGTGTCTTCGGACAGCGCTGCCCCCCGGCCTCTTTGAGTGAGATGGGCGCACAACCCTAGAGTCTGTCCAGACTGGCCCATACGGGCAGGGGTACCTTTACCTTTACTTATATGTGGAGGTAACAGAGGCAGAAGGGGGGAAATGCTTTTGCATATGGTAAACAAATTTTAAAAATCTCTGCTGGAGGTCAGTTGGGGAGAAGGGGAAGCTCTGAAGTATCAACTGCAAGCTCTCCTGCAGAAGCATCCCATAATTGTCATCATTTTGCAGGTTTAGGCCTCTTGCTTTCTTTTCTTTTCCATTTGGGGTGTTTTAACATTAAGAGTCTGTTGCTGCAAATTACCTAGCCTACATTTATTCTGCAAAAGGTATGCAAAAGCAGCTGGAATTGTTGTTGTTGTTTTCTTGCCTTGAAGCGGCACAGTGTTCTCTCTGCCTTCCTGAGGAGTGCAGCAAGTAGGTCGCTATTGTTTTCTTTTTTGGGGGGGGCGGGGGGGTTCTTGTGCCTTGTCTCTCGGAAGCCCTTTTTGCTGATTCCAAGGCTGCGAGGGAACATTTGGACAGGCTGTGGTTTCACTTGATCTAATGGGAATCCACTGGGCAAGTGTCAAGTACTCAGTTCACAAGCTGTCACTTAAAGCGCTGTTTACGGAGCTCCTAGAAACTGTGTGGTCAGCCCTTTGCTGAAGAATCCTATGACCAGAGAGAGCATCCTTTCTCTGTGATGCTGTCATGACCAGCTCCATCTGTCTCCATAAAGGATGTTCACTAAATAATTCAGCAAGGCAACTTGATATGCCATCCATCTCCCTTATTACTCCAGTGACCTGATGATAAGGCTCTGCTTGTTGTTGTAACTGCTCGGCGATGTCACATAAGCTGCTACAGTCTGAAAAATAAACACAGCAATGCAATCTGGTCCGTGTCTCCCCCCCCCCCCATCGCCCAGTAAGGGTTGCTGGATCACAGAGTGTGATGTGAATTTGCAGGGCTTTAGCTTCTTTCTTGGGGACGCGGGTGGCGCTGTGGGTTAAAGCCTCAGCACCTAGGACTTGCAGATCGAAAGGTTGGCGGTTTGAATCCCCGTGGCGGGGTGCGCTCCCGTCGTTTGGTCCCAGCGCCTGCCAACCTAGCAGTTCGAAAGCACCTTCGGGTGCAATTAGATAAATAGGGACCGCTTACCAGCGGGAAGGTAAACGGCGTTCCGTGTGCTGCGCTGGCTCGCCAGATGCAGCTTGTCACACTGGCCATGTGACCCGGAAGTGTCTTCGGACAACGCTGGCCCCCAGCCTCTTAAAGTGAGATGGGCGCACAACCCTAGAGTCTGGCAAGACTGGCCCGAATGGGCAGGGGTACCTTTACCTTTACCTAGCTTCTTTCTTAGATAAAGAAGTGTCATCTTAAGATACAGGGGTTGGCTGTTGTTCCTCAAGGCTCAACGCTATGTATCCTCACCGTTCTAAAGAATCAGATTTGTATAAAGCAGATGTTGTGTCAGCCTTGGGGTTAGGATGCCAAATCATCTGGCAACTTTGCCCCTTGTGGCAAGACCCTTTGCAGATAATATCAGACACTTCAAAGGATGGTATTTGTGATAGCTTGAATTGCTGGAACCGACCGAGTTGGTAAAGCAAATCGCTTTATTTTGGAACTTCACAAACATATGCGTACACACCCCTCAGCTTAATGAAAGTACAAAACCTGAAATACACTGCATTGCATTCATCAGGGGTGTCCAGTACGATGCCCTACAGAGATCATTGGGCATCCACAAACAGCATGGTGAATGGTTACGTTTGACGAGAGTTGTAATCCAATAACATCTGGAGAGCATCGCGTTGGCGTAGATCAAGAACGGACAATGCCTGTGTTCTCAAGGATTCCTCTGTTTCCTTGCCAGTTGCGGACAGGGAGCAGGAAGTGTACTTTGGCATGCAAACAGACCCCCTCATGAGTAGTCAGGCTCCATAACTACGATGGTGCCTTCAAACAGTGAGAGCTTCACACTTGAAAAGCATAACTGCTTCGATGGAGTGTGGATATTGCATAGAAAATTCAAACGAGAAATGTGAAATTACAACACGGGTTGCCTCTGTTTCTTACAACTTTCACTCATCACTATGAGTGAATGTGTGAGCAACTATTTTACCATCTCTTGGTTAAACTGGGTAGGATTGCCAGGAGTTAGATACAGTGGTGCCTCGCAAGACGAAATAAATTCGTTCCGCGAGTCTCTTCGTCTAGCAGTTTTTTCGTCTTGCAAAGCAACCCTATTAGCGGCTTAGCGGATTAGTGCTATTTGCGGTCTAGCGGCTATTAAACCCTATTAGCGGCTATTAAAGGCTTAGCGGCTTAGCGGATTAGCTGCTAAAAGGCTATTAGCAGTTTAGCGGCTTAGAAAAAGGGGGTGGGGAGCGGAAAAAAATCTCAAGACTCGCAATACATTTTCGTCTTCCGAAGCAAGCCCATAGGGAAATTCGTCCTGCGAAGCGCATCAAAAAACGGAAAACCCTTTCATCTAGCGGGTTTTCCATCTTGCGAGGCATTCGTCTTGCGGGGCACCACTGTAAAAGTAGAATCTAACCGCTTGGGAACTGCCAGTTGCCCATTCATTCCCTAGCGTTAGATCGTAACTGATGTCCATTCCAAATGTTCGTGAATGCAACTCTTGGATTTCTGATTTTAGCTTCCTGGTTTCTTTTCTTACTAGAAAAGCTCATCTCTTGAGCTTTAACAGCATCCATCTTCCTGGCTGTGAAAGTCATTAGAGCAACCTTTGTGAAGTGTGTTCCCCTGGCTCACCCTACACCTTGTCTCTTAATGAAACACCCTCTTAAAGTGTGCAGCACACGGCAGCCCTGAGGAATGCAGGTTGCCCTCCAGAGTTAGTTGAGCCGAGCCGGCTGCAGAAGAAAGAGGAATTAATATATACAAGGGATCCAAAACAGTCCAGTAGACACTACTCTTGACGAAGTTGAGATCTGTAGTATGGAACCCATTGGAACATAGGAAGTTGCCATTGGTCTATCTAGCTCACTATTCTACACTGACTACACTCTCAGGTGGGCACCATTGGCATTGTAAGAGAACAAGGGGGGCATTCATGGTGAGTTGCGGCACCACTTTTTTCTGGAAAAATAGCATTGATGATGACCGTCTTCAAATTGGGCTGTCATGTAGAAAATGGAGCAAATTTGTTCTCTCTTGCACCAATGCATTTCCAATTACAAGGAAAATGATTTGGACTAAATGTTAGGTACAACTTCCTGATGGCATAATCTGTTCAACAGTGAACAGGCAGACTACCTTAGCTAGTGACTGAGTCTTTAATTGGAGGTTTCTAAGTAGATGCTGGATGGTCACCTATTAGGAATGCTGTAGAAGTACACATCTTGCACCAACAGACAATTGGGCCAGACGACCTTTAAGGTCCTTTCCTGCTCTGTGGGTTGTATTTGATGTGCTGCTGCCAAATTGTTGGTGAGGACAGACGTAACTCCAATGATCCAAAGCTTGCACTGGCTGCCCAGTCTCAAGGTTCTTGCATTAATTCACAATGTTCTTAACAACTTGGGTCCAGGATATCTCAGGTACTGTCTATTCCCTTATATCCCTTCCCATGTTTCCAGCATTCCATATAGTTCAGCTCTTTCAAATTCTGTTTAGTGTTCCTTCTGTATTTCTGATGTCCTGCAGTCTCCTCATTTCTGAAGACCATTTGCGTCCTAGTGGCGAGCCAGGAGTTATCAAGCAAATAAGTGTAGCTTGTAAGGATGGGAAATTCCTCATCTGGAGATGCTGAAATCAGAGAAAAATTGATCCAGGTACAAATATATTCTCTAAAATATTTAGAAAACAGGTTCTAAATAAAATGCAGGTTTAGAATATCACTGCCAGCCAGAATGAGAAAAGGACTGTAAAACCTCTAGGACAGGGGTCAACAAACTTTTTCAGCAGGGGGCCGGTCCACTGTCCCTCAGACCTTGTGGGGGGGCCGGACTATATTTTGGAAAAATAATAATGAACAAATTCCTATGCCCCACAAAGAACACAGAGATGCATTTTAAATAAAAGGACACATTCTACTCATGTAAAAACACAGTGATTCCGCGGGCCGTATTGAGAAGGCGAATGGGCTGGATCTGGCCCTTGGGCCTTAGTTTGCCTACCCATTCTCTAGGAAATATCTCCTGAAATTTGGTCTTCGAAGTCAGTTTACCATGAGCTCAACATTATTGGTATAGAAATGACAACGCAAAGGCATTTAACACCTCTGATATTAAATGAGATGAAGAAAGTTGGAAGTGGCAACTGTTTGTACTGAGCCAAAAACAGAGCAGACTTCTTCCACATATGGTGGACAAAACTCATGTATTTTGGGAAATTATGTCCAAGCAATACCGTCTTTTAATAACATTAATGTACCTGTGGAGCCTCTTGTTTTGCGTTCTCTGTTTCATACCAGATGGGTAGTCTTTAGAAGGTAGGAAACATGAGGTAGCATTGAATATGTGGTCGTCATTGGAAACATAAGCAGATACCTTTGAAATTAGGAGGGGGTGAAGGCAGGATACTCTTATACTGGTAAAGTTGACTGTGTACTGTAAACCTCCCAATGTATCTGATTAGGAACATAGGAAGTGGCCTTATGCAGAGTCAGACCATGGGTCCATCTACCTCAGTATTGTCTACACTGGCCGGCAGCAGGTCTCTAGGGTTTCAGGCAGGGGCCATTCCCAGCTGTACCTGGAGATGGCAGGGATTGAACCCGGAGCCTTCTGCATGCAGAGCAGATGTTCCACCACTGAGCCACAGCTCTTCCTCATTGTGCTAATGAAATACGGAGTTCAGTAGTTGTGTATCTTGAAGCACACGGCCGCAAATCAATTGAATGATTCCCCAAATAAGGGTTAATTCTCTGCCCATCGTAAATCACTCCTGATGGCCACTGCCCGGCAGCTGCCATATGTTTCATATAATGTTCCTCCAAGACTTATGATACATGTGGTGTTATAGCACTACTTGGAAGAATTTGTGGGCAATAACTGCCTTCTTCCTTATAGACTTTTGCAGGTGTTAAGGTGAGCAGAGGGGCTCCTCTTTGTAGCTCCATCCCTCCTTGGAAGTTTAGGGGTGTGTGACCTGAGGGCAGGCCCGGCTCACCTATGAGGTGGGGTGAAGCAGCTGCCTCAGGTGGCGGAAATACCTGAGCCAGCATTCCCTCAAGTTGTGGAACTCCCTCCTCGCATAGGTGTGCCTGGCACCTTCACAATATATCTTTAATCATAAGATGAAGATGCATCTCCTTATCCTGACCTTTGACTGTACACACACAAACACACACTTTAATATTGTATTTTTACATTGTTATGAACCCTTATGGAAGAAATCTAATTAATCATAATACATTGGTGCCTCCTTCCCGTCACCAACTTCTTTTTCTTTAGCAATGTCCCTGACAATCTGTTCAGTTGCCCGGCTCATAAAGATGTGTTGTATAGGACTCTTACAAGAGGACAGGCCCTGTGGTTTCATGGTACAGTGGTACCTCTGTTTGTGAACACCTCTGGTTGCGCACACCATGGGTCGCGAGCTCCCGTGACCCAGAAGTACCCATTCCTGGTTGCGAACTTTGCCCCAGGATGTGAGCGGAAATTGCGTGCCAAAGGCGCGCGTGCAGCAGGAGGCGCACTTTCGCTAGTGGCGCCTCATGTTACGAGCGGTTTCCAGTTACGAACGGACCTCCAGAACGGATTCCATTCGTAGCCAGAAGTACCACTGTGCCCAGTGTGTGTTTAAATGGTAGCTAAAAATCCTTGGAACCTTTTACACAATTACCGTATTTTTCGCCCTATAAGACGCACTTTTTCCCCTCCAAAAATGAAGGGGAAATGTGTGTGCGTCTTATGGGGCGAATGCAGGCTTTCGCTGAAGCCTGGAGAGCAAGAGGGGTCGGTGCGCACCAACCCCTCTCGCTCTCCAGGCTTCAGGAGAGCCGCAGCGCCAGCCCCACAAGGTCGGGGGACAGCAGGGAGGCGGAACGCCGCCATCCCGCTGTCTCCCTATGTGGTTTAGAGGCTGACGGCGGGGAGATGCGTGCTTCTCCCCGCCGCCAGCCCCGCGAGCTCCGGGGACAGCGAGGAGGCGCGGCGCGTCTTCCCCCTGTCCCCGGACCTGACGTGAAGGCTGGCGGCGGGGAGAAGAGCGCTTCTCCCCGCTGCCTGCCCGCAAGCTCCGGGGACAGGGGGGAGGCGCGGCGCGTCTTCCCCCTGTCCCCGGACCTGTTCTGCATGCAGGCGGTGGGGAGAAGAGCGCTTCTCCCCGCTGCCTGCCTGCAAGCTCCGGGGACAGCTGGGAGGCGCGGCGCGTCTCCCCGCTGTCCCCGGACCTGTTCTGCATGCAGGCGGTGGGGAGAAGAGCGCTTCTCCCCGCTGCCTGCCTGCAAGCTCCGGGGACAGCTGGGAGGCGCGGCGCGTCTCCCCGCTGTCCCCGGACCTGTTCTGCATGCAGGCGGTGGGGAGAAGAGCGCTTCTCCCCGCTGCCTGCCTGCAAGCTCCGGGGACAGCTGGGAGGCGCGGCGCGTCTCCCCGCTGTCCCCGGACCTGTTCTGCATGCAGGCGGTGGGGAGAAGAGCGCTTCTCCCCGCTGCCTGCCTGCAAGCTCCGGGGACAGCTGGGAGGCGCGGCGCGTCTCCCCGCTGTCCCCGGACCTGTTCTGCATGCAGGCGGTGGGGAGAAGAGCGCTTCTCCCCGCTGCCTGCCTGCAAGCTCCGGGGACAGCTGGGAGGCGCGGCGCGTCTCCCCGCTGTCCCCGGACCTGTTCTGCATGCAGGCGGTGGGGAGAAGAGCGCTTCTCCCCGCTGCCTGCCTGCAAGCTCCGGGGACAGCTGGGAGGCGCGGCGCGTCTCCCCGCTGTCCCCGGACCTGTTCTGCATGCAGGCGGTGGGGAGAAGAGCGCTTCTCCCCGCTGCCTGCCTGCAAGCTCCGGGGACAGCTGGGAGGCGCGGCGCGTCTCCCCGCTGTCCCCGGACCTGTTCTGCATGCAGGCGGTGGGGAGAAGAGCGCTTCTCCCCGCTGCCTGCCCGCAAGCTCCGGGGACAGCTGGGAGGCGCGGCGCGTCTCCCCGCTGTCTCCGGACCTGTTCTGCATGCAGGCGGCGGGGAGAAGAGCGCTTCTCCCCGCTGCCTGCCCGCAAGCTCCGGGGACAGCTGGGAGGCGCGGCGCGTCTCCCCGCTGTCTCCGGACCTGTTCTGCATGCAGGCGGTGGGGAGAAGAGCGCTTCTCCCCGCTGCCTGCCCGCAAGCTCCGGGGACAGGGGGGAGGCGCGGCGTGTCTTCCCCCTGTCCCCGGACCTGACGTGAAGGCTGGCAGCGGGGAGAAGAGCGCTTCTCCCCGCTGCCTGCCCCGCAAACTCCGGGGACAGGGGGGAGGCGCGGCGCGTCTTCCCCCTGTCCCCGGACCTGACGTGAAGGCTGGCGGCGGGGAGAAGAGCGCTTCTCCCCGCTGCCTGCCCCGCAAGCTCCGGGGACAGCTGGGAGGCGCGGCGCGTCTTCCCCCTGTCCCCGGACCTGACGTGAAGGCTGGCGGCGGGGAGAAGAGCGCTTCTCCCCGCTGCCTGCCCCGCAAGCTCCGGGGACAGCTGGGAGGCGCGGCGCGTCTTCCCCCTGTCCCCGGACCTGACGTGAAGGCTGGCGGCGGGGAGAAGAGCGCTTCTCCCCGCTGCCTGCCCGCAAGCTCCGGGGACAGCTGGGAGGCGCGGCGCGTCTCCCCGCTGTCCTCGGACCTGTTCTGCATGCAGGCGGTGGGGAGAAGAGCGCTTCTCCCCGCTCCTGGCCCCACAAGCGCCTGAGGGGGAAATAAAATTTTTTTTCTTTATTTCCCCCCCAAAAAACATGGTGCGTCCTATGGGCCGGAGCGTCCTATGGGGCGAAAAATACGGTATTTGTCCTGTTAGCAACATGAGTATTCTGCAGACAGACCTAGAAGTGTTGCGGAAAAGAAAATAGGCCTCAGAAGGTACCCTTGACAGGTTGTGAGGTTTGACTCTGAACTCTAAATCAGTTCAAGCTGTAAGAACACAGGCCTCAGAAACGCTCTGGTTCCAGTCTCTGAAGGCAAACTGGATGACAGCTGCACCATGCCACCTTTTCTCTGGGCAGTGAAATCTGTTTTGCGTAGGTAGTTTTCCACTGAAGGTTGTTATCTGCTAAAGAGGGAATTCCCCCACTTCTTTAACAAGTTCTCCAAGGACACCTTCCCTAGGTTTGTCTGTGGAGAATCCACTGTCTCTCCTTACCTGCCTCGATACCGGCCTGCCTTCAGCTCACTTTGCAGTTGAAATGTCAACCATAATTTTGTGAAGGAAAGTGGATGGAAATGTTGGTGTTTTAAATAACTTTTTAAAAAATGCTTTATTGACTAAATCCCAAAGGATTTATTAGTCCTTTGCGCCGGAAACAACAAAGTCTTGTGGCACCTTCAAGAACAGATCGATCATGGCATCAGCTTTGGTAGACCATAGTCAATTTCTCTGTTTCTGTTACTGTAATTGGTGTCCCATTGCCAAGATGACTGTGTCATCAAGAACTGTTTTGTGAATTATAATGACATGGAATGCATAAAAAATACAGACGGTGATAATTAGGTACTCCTCAATGTCTACTTAATTTCTCCCACATCTCACTTTTTACAGTTCTTTCCCCCAATGCATATATGAACCTGCAACTCAGGATAACAATTCATGCATCTGGCGAAGTGGACTGTAGTCTGTGGTAGTTTGTGCCATAATAAATACGTTAGTCTTTAAGGTACCACAAGCCTCTTTGTTGCTATTGAATAAAATCACCCAAATCAGATGCTTTATACGAAATATTCCCCTTCAAAAAGCCACAGCGCAGCCAGCAGTTGAGAGGGCCACTCGCTACATACAGTTCATTCCATTTTGGTAGCCTAAAAATTTGTTCTCTGGTGCAAAGGCAGGAGTAGAACCAAATAGCTGGAAGCAGATTTTGCCTAAACATTAGAAGAACATGTCTAATAGCAAGAGTTACTTGGCAGTAGAACAGACCATCTTGTTTATTTATTCCTTAAGGAGCTCACGGTGGGGCAAATGATTCCCCCCTCTTTCTATTTTATCTTCACAACAACCTTGTGAGGTAGATGAGGCTGAGAGATGGAGATTGGCCCAAGGTCACTCAGGGAGCTTTGCAGCCAAGTAAAGATTTGAATTCCTGTCTCCCAGGCCATAATCCAGCCCTTTAAACACTGTGCCACACTGGCTGTTCCCCTGGGAGGTGATGGACCATCCTTCATTGGAGGCATATAAGCAGATGCTGGACAGCCCTCTGTTAGGGCTCATGCAGTTGTACCTGCATTACAGATCCTGCCTTGAGCAGGAGGCTGGACTAGATGACTTCCATAGCCCTTTCTGTTTCTGTGGCTCTGTGCACACACTATGTTGTTGTTTAGTTGTTTAGTCGTGTCTGACTCTTCATGACCCCATGGACCAGAGCACGCCAGGCACTCCTGTCTTCCACTGCCTCCCACAATTTGGTCAAACTCATGATGGTTGCTTCGAGAACACTGTCTAACCATCTCGTCCTCTGTCGTCCCCTTCTTCTTGTGCCCTCCATCTTTCCCAACATCAGGGTCTTTTCCAGGGAGTCTTCTCTTCTCATAAGGTGGCCAAAGTATTGGAGCCTCAGCTTCAGGATCTGTCCTTCCAGTGAGCACTCAGGGCTGATTTCCTTAAGAATGGAGAGTTTTGATCTTCTTGCAGTCCATGGGACTCTCAAGAGTCTCCTCCAGCACCATAATTCAAAAGCATCAATACTTCGGCGATCAGCCTTCTTTATGGTCCAGCTCTCACTTCCATACATCACTACCGGGAAAACCATAGCTTTAACTTTGTCGGCAAGGTGATGTCTCTGCTTTTTAAGAAGCACATACTTTCCCTCGAAATAATTCCAGGCGCTAGTTGAAGCCTTACAGTGATACAGTTCCTAGCAACCCTCAGCAAAGCACAGTGCCCAAAATGGTCTGAGGGGGAGGATGTGTTTCAAATCTACTTTAAAGGCATAGTGTGTATGCAACCCAAGTTCCTATGAAGTGAGACAAGCTAAGGAAGATACATGAAGGGTTGCCTTGGAGACAAAGCAAATGCACTTGAGGAGAATCACTAGGCAATTATCCATATGCGTTCTCTCCTCCCTCTTCCCTCTTCTTTCAAATAAGATCAGATCAAAGGTTCACCCCATGCTTCGGCATCCTGCTTCCCACAACAGGCAACCCGATGGTCTGAGAAGCCCTTATGCAGGGTTTGAAGTCTATAGTCCTCCATGTTTCTTCTGGTGTCTAGCAGCTCTGAACATGGAGCCAATCATGACAGAAAACCATTGATAGCCCACTCCTCCATGAATTTGACTAATCCTCTTTTAAGGAACTAAAGAAAGCTCAGTGATAGCTCAGGTGGTAGACGACGAGACTCTTAATCTTGAGGTCATGGGTTCAAGCCCCAAAAGATTCTTGCACTGCAGGGGTTTGGAGTAGATGTCCCTTATGGTCCTTTCCAATTCTGTGAATCTGTGGGTCAGTCCATTAGTCTATCTAGCTCCAGCACTGCATGCACTGACTAACAGTGGCTCTCCAGGGTTCCAGACAGGGGACATTCTCAGCTTTACCTGTAAATGCCAGGGTGGGCTGTGTGAAGATGTTATTTTGTCTGTCCTGAATCTTCCATCAGTTGTTTTCACGGGGTGACCCTGAATTATAGTAGTAGTAGTAGTAGTAGTAGTAGTGTGTGTGTGTGTGTGTGAGAGAGAGAGAGAGAGAGAGAGAGAGAGAGAGGATATTAATATATACCCACTTCTTACATATGAGGCATAATTTTATAAAGCTCTCCCATATTCCCTTTAGTTGCCTTTTGTACTGAATCAAAAAGCCCCAACATTTGCTGTACGTCAGGGATGGGGAAGCTGTGCCCCCCCCCCAATGTTATAGGGCTTCCATCAGCCCCAACAAGAATTGTCAGGGATGATGGAAGCTGTGGTCCAGCACCTGCTGGAAGGTCACAGGTTCCCCATCCCCGCTGTAAACAACCGAGATGATGCTCAGCTTCCATGTCAGCTGTTGGCCTTTCCCCCAGTTGGTTCAGATCACCCAGCATCTGCCCTTGGATTTAGGAATACCTTAAACAAATAAATAGCTGCATCTGCTGGCTGGCTGTTCTTCATGAATTTGCCTCATGATTTTGTGAACCCTGTAATCTATTCTGGCTTTCAATGCGTATTTCCTAATGAGCTCCAGAGTCTAAGTTCTTGTGTTATGAAAAAATCAAATAATTGCTTCCTGTTCCTCCCCCTCACCCAGTGCAACTCATGACCTTACGTAACTCTGTGGTTGTTACACGCCAGTAATTCCTTTCCAGCATTACGGAGCTCTAAACTGCTGTAGAGAACTTGATTCATACTCTTTCTGTGTTCGCTATTTTTTTTCTTGTTTGCCTTTTCTTCTTTGTTCTCTGTTTCTATTTTCTTCATTGCTTTCTGGCCCTTTCCTGGTAGCTCCTAGTGATGTGGGACTGGCCACAGATGCAAGCAGACAATCAAACAAGCCAGTGTTGAAGTGAAATGGCTGAGCATGCCAAATTCAGAATCTGAATATTAAAAAATGGAGAACGTGAAATTCAGAATCCGAAATACTCCTGCGTCTGAAATTCATCAGTATCCGAACGTGATTGGCAGAATTTCAATACGGACACTTTCCCCTATCAAAACCTGAAGTTCACCCCCCAAAACTGAAAATTTGCTTGCCCTGTAGCAAGAACAAAACAAAACAAAACATATACACACTCAATAATGACCCAAACCAATCAATGTGTACAATTGAAGTTGGTTGGAAACCGAGAACTTTTTTCTTCTCCCACTTGTTGCTGAATGCCTTCCTTATTCTGTGCTGCCCATTCAGATCCAACACCATAATTTAACACTATCCACATCCATTTATAATATGAACATTTCATCAATTGGCCCATTTTCATGGCTTGGCAATACAGAGAAGTCCCTTGCATTTACTTGGCTCTTTAAAAGTAGTCCTGACAAGAAGTTGTCCTATCAAATGGCTGTTAGCCATTGTCTGAGGCGATGCCTGTGGTTTCATCAACGTTTCCAAGGAAAATTGTTGCACTAAACAAGTTATATTTGTTTCTGTTTTGAATTATGATTTTGAAAACATAAAGTCCTTGTTTGCTTTTGCCTGGTTGAGTTTGGGTCCATTTCCTCCATACTTTAATTAATGTATGCTGAGTTGACTATAAAATACGTCATTTTGGGGTTTTGGCAGGCAGGCTTAGCAAGGATGTATCAAAATTCTTGTGCTATGTCCAGATTAAGCACGACAGCCTGAGTTTCTAAAGCAGTCTCCTTTCCCCGACAGACTGTAATGAAGAAAGCCAGGATTCATGCAAAGACATGTATGTGTGAGAGTGTGGGTTTGTGCAATAGAGCAATAACTACAAATTATTATTACTTTATGGGGTGCAGTTCACCTCCCATTGAACCCCTGCATTTTAAAGAGACTGGCATGCCACGCAACATTTGCATGGCAGTTTGATTAGTAATAGTTGTTTTCAGTCTTTGTCCTCACAGCACCCCATGTCAGTGGTGAAATCCCGTGGTGTTAACCTGGAGTCATGGCAGACATGTTGCCAGTGGTGGACCTAAATTTCTGGAGCCCTGAAGCTTGAACTGCCTTGGCCCCTTCGCAACCAGCACCAAGGCCTGGGTATTCACTGTTATCTTCAGTGGGGTTGCTCCATGACAGATCTCCACACTTTACAACATCTGTGCTACTGATTATCAAACTTTGGGATTGTTGACATGTTTACAAATATATATATATATATATATATATATATATATATATATATATATATATATATATCAGTTTGAGCAGTGCCACTCAAATCAGGTCTGCTAGACCCCAAAATTTGAAGCAATAGGGACTAAAGTTGCTTCTGGGGGCCCCCTCTGGGATTAGGCGCCCTGAAGCTTCATCAGTTTCATAGTAGATCTGCCTCTTCATTGCACCTCTGAAATTGCACCCTGTGCTTAGCAAGTAAGTTCTAGCCAACTTGCCAAACAACGACCCATTCCAGAGTCCAACTCCAACTTGATGCGAGCACGTAATTAAACCTACATTAGCACAATCAGATCCCACTGGATTCTGCATAAATGGGTCCTTTCTGGCCCCACTGCTCCCCCCCCCTTTCTCCTTTCTCCTGTGCACACCCCCTGATCACATTGTGTTTTCCTTGGCAACAGCTGCTCTGGCACTCAGAGCAGGGTTGGGTTTGCTCCAGCTGCCTTTATAGACATTTGCCAGATTCTGCAGTTTTAAGACTCGTTTTGTGGGTTTCATGGCTGCTGCTGTATCAGACCATAGGATTTGGGCCACCCAGCTGCGCTATCACCTGACTTACCAGATCTCCCTTGCCATACAACTCAGACCTTCCAAGTGTCCCTATTTTCCAGGGACAGTCCCGGATTTCTGATTTGACCCCAGAATTCCCCACTTTTCCTTAGGATGTCCCTATTTTCATTGGAGAAATATTGGGGGGCATGGAGTTATGCGTCAACCCCTCCCCCCGAGCCAAGGAGATAAGCAACTATACAACCTTTAGAAGACACCTGAAGGCAGCCCTGTATAGGGAAGTTTTTAAATGTTTAATGTTTTATTATGTTTTTCTATATGCCGGAAGCTGTCCAGAGTGGCTGGGGCAACCTAATCAGATGGGTGGGGTATAAATTAATTTTTTGTTGTTGTTGTACGTCCCTATTTTCATCAGAGAAGTATGACAACTATCCCCTCCGCCTCCAATCAAGCAACATCATCAGCCAGTGAACAAATACTATATGTGAATATGTTTTAAATATTAATATGCAAATTAAAGAAGGGATAAATGGAAATGAGCAGCAACCTGACCACCATCTAAACATGGACAGCTATAAAAACTGATTGGCTAGTTCTTTGCAAGCTTGTGATTCTGGAGCAGACATGTCAATGGAATATCCCGTTTATATTTACTACAGGCAAAAAGCAATTCCAAACCCAAACAAGGCCTTATTGGGTTGCCTGTTAATGTTATAGTCCAGAATTTTGGCAGATGTGCTTAACTTCCCTTCCACTGGCTTTAGAAAAAGTTCTGCTGAATAACATCACCTGAAGATTTGGCCCTGCGCCTTCTAGGCTTAAGGTTGTGGTCATAAACACACAACCAGGGAGAAAACCTCCTAGTGGAACTTCATTCTGAATAAACAGGAACAGGATTGCACTGTAAATCCATATAATCTTTTCTCATCGTGGCATCAGAAACTTTTATCATAGCTCAATATTGAACGTTTTGATGTTGAATTTTTCACTATGTAGTTTTATAACGCCTTGTGGTTTACAAAAAAAAGAAAAAGAAGAAAAGGATTAAGTCTTCCACCACTGTCTACTGAGTGTATTTGTCCAGGGTTTGTGATATGAACCCATGTAGGCAACACAGCCAGATGGGCAGGGAATAATAATAATAATAATAATAATAATAATAATAATGGCTGGTGTTATAATTTGGCCAACTAGGCAGCCATTTAGGGTGCAGACCTCAGAGGAGCACAGTACTGACTCTTGAGAAGCACCACTTTATACGGATTAGTTTTTGTTACATTTTATCAATTTCTGATAATCTTTTATTTTATTTTATATTTTGAAGAGTTCTCCCAGCTTACATACACTCAGCAATGTTGCAAAAGAGACTGGTTGGCTTGGCAACTATATCAACTGAAGATGCCCAAGCACCAGCACATAGAATCACAGAAACATGAGACTTGTAGAGTTGGAAGGCATCACAAAGGTCTTCTATAGTCCAGTCCCCTGCGATGCAGGAATTTTTCAGCCAATGTGGGATTTGAACCCAGGACCCTGCGATTAAGAGTCTCATGCTCTGCCAACTGAGCTACAAAGGCAGGAATGAACGGGTGACAAAACTTGCAAAAGGAAAAGGCACGCAAAGTGAGATTTTGATATGTCTGAAATTGAAACAATTCAGAGACTTAAATTTTAACATCACAATTCACAAGATTATTCGAAATGATTTGTGCGCTAAAACATTTTCTTCTGAGAAAGATTGTTGTATTACTTACTATTGCGATTTAAAACAAACTTAGCAGCTTTCATTTTTTTCTACAAGGCATCTGTTTTTGAAAATTGAAGTTAGCAAATCCTTTTTTGGGGGGGGGGAGTTCAAATGGTTAGGCTTGCCTAGGGCTTAAAACAGCTCTGCATGTAGGTCAACCCTTAAAAAATCAGCATCCCCAAATTTCCAGGGCTAGTTTATGAAAAAGGTAATGAACATAGCTGCGAGCAAGCAAAACGCCACAGTAATAAGTAACGGCTATCCCACAGCACAGCACATTTTCTGGCTTCTGACCTGACTGGCTTCTGAAGGCCAGAGAGGAATAAATAATGGAGAAGGAAATTGTACTCAGTGTCCTTGGAATTTTAAAATTTATGTGGATAAAGTCCATTTCTTCTCAAATGTTGGAATCTTCTGTGGGCTTTGCTAAACTG